>NC_083600.1:6021202-6379181 GCF_020882245.1 Rhopalosiphum padi | reverse complement strand
TGGGACTAGCATTCAGTCTGCTCAGTTAGTTAGTGTGGGAACACAGGTTACTTTACCATCACCTCAGAATAACGAACACATAACTCCTCATTCTAGAGCTAGTTTACTAGCAGCTGTAACATAAATAAATTAGTGAACAATTAGAACATGAATGAGAATAAAATATAATTCATAATTTTCGATAGGTCAAGTTTGGTGTTCTTGTTCGCTAAGATAAGGTGTTTTAAAAAGAATAGGAAATTCCATATCATAAACATAAAATAAAAAGTTAACAAAATAGATTAAAAAATCTATTATAATTCTTTGATATTAAAGTTATCAATATATATTATAAATATATATTTTGTATCTATTTAATGAATATATTATTATTTAACAACAATTTATTATTATAGAATAAGCTAACATTAATATGAAATCTACTGCATTGAGTTAATGTTAGAATTTTTTCTTTATGTATAAGTTACAGAAAATTATGTATAATTTTTTTTAATAATTTCATGATTATTAATTTTAAACTGTAAGTCCTTAATGTATATGTTTATTTATAATATTTTATCTTAGACTATTATTAATTGGTAAAGGTAACAATATTTAACGTTGATTTATTATTTTAGAATTATATTACCTTAAACATTTTCCAGTCTTATGTAAATATTAATAAATTATTAATTTTACTATGTAGAAATCATAATTTTTTTGGTTTTTATTTTTTAACTTTTTTTTATATTTTAGGTTTTATTTATTTAATTATTCCATTTTACACATTATTGTGAATCTTATATATAATTAAGCATCAAGAATTATTTATTAGTTGATAAGTTTTTCATTTATTTTGTGATCGCACACAACATAGTAACTGTGATTTTTTTTTCCCCATCTTTATGCCAGTCAAAAATTTTATAGCACTTGCACACAAAATGTGTTGATTTGTATATATATACATATATTGTGTGTATTTATATATATATATATATGTATACACAAAATTACCTAAGATATATTATTTAATAACATGCTATTTATAGTCTTAAGTTACAATATATGACTTATTATTGAAAATCTCTCTCAAAAAATAAAAATAAAAATGTTCTTATTTTATGTGCCCATTTACGACACGAAATTCTTATCAGGATTAGTGAAAAGAACTCAACGGTTAACGCCTATCATTTATCCATTTTAATTAGGGGGTTCCAAATTGTCGGTTACGCCTATAGGCAACAAATGGTACGCCTAACCAAATAGAAAATTAAATGAAATATTTTTGGGTAAAATGTGCATATTATGTCATTCTAGGGGCTAAAGTTGAGATATAAAGAGCATCAAAATTTTTTTTTACTGCCATTATTTTCACTTGAATATTATGGTTTACTTTTTAATTATGTAAATATACCGTTTCTAAATTAGTCCATAAAGAGACTCATTCTCAAGTCTTGCATCACTTGATTAAAAAATAATACATTTAATTGATATTATTTGTATAGTGTATTAGTTGTAATAAGTTACATTAACGAGGGGAAATAACTATATTATGTTAATTTTGTTGTTCTGTATCTCTCCAAAGCTTAAAGCTTTTGTGTTTGTTACAACTAAGATTTAACAGCCCGATTTTAGGAAAAGTGATTTACAGGTGTACCATTGTTGTCTAAATAAACATGTTTTTTTTAAAAATGGTTTCAATTGTTTTGCAAAATTATTAAGGCCCTTGCATAAAATTCCTTGAAATCTTCTGCACAATATTGTGGTAAATGTTAGTGTGGACCAAATCAAAACCCATTTAACTTACAATATTAAAAATATTTATACATATATATATATAAATTTATGTTTGTATGTATCCATGTATGTAGGTATATATAATATTACACATACATAAGTGTATATATGTATATATGTATATATAATTATAATTGTATTTATTTACAAATTTGGTGATAAAAAAATATAATAAAAAAGATAGAAGAGGAATGAGAGAGCAAGCCTTTTAATGTGACCTTTTGCAATCGGTTGGTGGTGTTAGTCTTAAGTGGGCACTAAAATAAGTTAACTTTTTTTATATAAATATATATATATACATATATACTTACTTAAATGTTCAGTGTGTGTGTTTGCGTGTGTGTGCGTGTGTTCGATTGATTGACATGGGTTTTTGTTTGGTCCACTGTGTAGGTGAAACACCTCACCACTGCAATTACTGCTCGAAATCGTTCACGCGTAAAGACCACATGGTTTACCACGAGCGTCAACACACAGGAGAAACGCCGTTCCCGTGCCAATACTGTCCGAAGGCGTTCACGCGTAAAGATCATCTGGTTAACCACATCAGGCGGCACACCGGCGAATCGCCACACAAGTGCACATTCTGCATGAAGTCGTTCACCAGAAAAGAGAACCTGACCAACCACATCCGTCAGCACACTGGTGAGTCACCACACCGATGTCATTTTTGTCCTAAAACGTTTACGCGCAAAGAACATCTTACTTGTCATATTCGTATTCACACAGGCGAATCGCCACACGCTTGCGAATTCTGTAATCGAACCTTTGCACGCAAAGAACATCTGAAACGTCACGTGCGCCAGCACGCGCCGGGGGCAGAGTACAATTGTATCATCTGCTCCGAGGTGTTCTCTGCCAAGGAACCGTTGCTCGAACACATGTTGACCCATCCCCGCGATTGTCCGTACGTGTGCACCGACTGCGGCAAGGCGTTCCGCCTCAAGGGCAACCTCCTCTTCCATCAGAGGTCCCATCAGAAGGGCATGCCGGCCGATCGTCCGTTTCGGTGTGATCTGTGCCCCAAGGATTTCATGTGCAAAGGACACTTAGTGTCGCACCGGCGCAGTCACACCAATACTAAACAACAATTTCAGTCTGGACAATTTACAAAAGACCATGGCACCAATGCCTCGTTCATGTTGAAACACTTGATGAAGCAAGAGAACGTGTCGGAAATGATCGGCCTGCATCAGCCCCATCCAATGCCCCAGCACTCTGTCAGTGTGGGCACACAAGTTGGACTGCCTGTTCTTCCTCCGCCTCCAAACCTCCATCTTCCCCCGCCAACCGCCGCTAGCCTGTTAGCCGCAGTCACGTAAACTTCTTGCAGTTCGGACATGACGACTTTTTTTATTTCCAATTTCGTTCTGTTTATTTTCGCTGAAATTTTTTATTTATTATTTTTCACATTGAAATCGTCATTCATTTTTATTTATTTTGTTTTTTTTATTTCATAGATTAATAATGTTTGGATATTTTTTGTCAGAAAAATATGATTTTCGTTGGTTTTGTTTTATTTAAACATTTTATTTATTACTACATTTACAATTTCGTTTGTTTGATTTTATTAAAAATATGAACACCTCTGAGCAACGAACCCATCTCGTTTGTGATCATTCTATAATCATATGTATAATATATTCACGGTTATAATGGCTTAACTTGTATTGCGCGCAAAACTTGATAACACTATCAGCATATTTATGATATGTGTGAGAACCGATGATGATCTCATTAAATTTTCAAACTTGTGTTTTGAAATGATTGGAATTAATATTATTTTGGTGTATTATTACCATGTTTTTTTACTTGGACAGTGATACTATTGTACTTTGGCTTCTTGGACTGTGCCTTTGAAGCATTAATGGCACTATTTATAATAAATTTAAAAAATACATAATAATTATTCTAGTTTTTATTGGTAGTACAATAAATTAATAACACCTATTAGGCTCGAAATTAAAAATTAGTTATTATAATGAATTGTATCATGTTCATATTATAATACTATACTATTAAATTTATTTTAAACACCATATATAATATTACATCTTGTAAGTTCATTAATATTAGTAATTCATTTAAATTGAAAATCTTAAAACCTTTTATTACTTAAAATTCTAATATGAAAATAAATTATCTCATAAATAATATACAAATATATGAAATTAAACAGTATTAATTTTAAAATATAAAATTGTGATTACATTTTAACTATATATTAGTATTAATGAATTCCATTAATTTCATCCATGTTCTATAACAATATTGTTATAGATTTAATAAGACACTTTATATAATAATATACTATAACCTTAATTAAAAATCTTAAGTTCAAAAATAAAATAAAAATATTAAAACACAATATGTTCAAAGAAATATAATAACCATTAAATATGATTTATATACAACTAAATGTAGGCTGATGTTTTATGTAATCTATTTTAAATACTAAGTACACTGAGAAATAAATTCTTAAAATAAAAAATAATGTGTCATTAACATAATATGCTTCTTAGGCCCAGGTAAGTATGATTGATGGAAGTATGTCTGATATTCGTTGTAATTAAGATCAATTCAATTTTTAAATCTTGAAACATTAAAAACTAAATGAATGTCCATTGAAGATTGATTGATTCTACATTAAACACTTAAAACATTATTTTAATTTTACACTTTTTGTTGTAAATGTAGTAATGTTTTGGCGACATTTATTAATTTTATTTTGTTTGTTTTGAATATATGATTTATCATGATTTTTCGCGTGTATTGGAAATTATACTTATTACTTTATTATCTTAAACTAAGTGTTGTCATAATTTTTTTAGCCATTTGAAATATATAATTATATAAATCAACATAATGTTTATAAATGCTTAAGTGTGTGAGCGTGCCCTATGTATAGAGATTACTATTATTTTAAATCTACTCTAGAATTAGATTAGGATATTAAATTTAACATGTATTAAACAAGTAATTTTAGTATATTTTTTTATGCTGAAACATTGTTACCAGCGTAGTTGTAATTCATTACCTACACTGGACAAATATGTTATAATATTGTAAATAACATAAAGCGTAAAAATATTGCCATTGTATTGTATATATCTTACATTAACTTATAAAATATTAACTTAAGTTAGCTATATTATATATATTTTAGATTTTTAAATAATCACATCATAAATGGTGCAATATTAACCAACAATTTTCAAATAGATTTAATTTTAATTTTCATATTTATTTTGCTTTGTAAAATATTGCTTAAATAATCTTTTTCCTTACTTTTTTTATTTCAAATGAATTCAAAACTTTTGAAAACCAACTTGCCATATAAAAATATTGTGGTCTTCCTCATTGTCAAAACAACCCATATATAGCTTTTAGAATGATTCAAATTAGAAGATAGACTGATTACAATTTTCTTAGTTTGAATAGAATATTTACCCATAAAAACTAAATTAATAATGAACTGTGTGCGTTTTGTAAGTATTTTAAATTATTTTATCATGTTCATAAATTATAGCATAAACTTATAGTACATATGTACTATGTCATATGTACATAATATATAACTATTTTAATGTTATTGTTAATCATAATGGAGAACTAGTTTTAAGTACATATTTCATGTAGTTTTAGGGCATGTGGCTACTGAGTAATCTAGGCTATGATTTACAATTTTAATGCAAACATTAAATTAACTACCAGCTAATTTAGAAGAGAACTTGGTTTACCAAATTTTTACCCCAAGTTTTGTGGCCACTTGCACTATAAGTAGGTTTTAGTTATGAATAATTATTTTTACAATTTATATTCCGTTTTTGTAATGAATATTGTATTGACGAAATATAGAACTTGTGTGAAGATTTACTATATAAAATTAATATTTATATTCTATTCCTTCTATATTCATTATTCAACTACGACCATAATTAATAAATTTATCTAATTTTATTCGTATTTGGATAAAAGATTATTATTGTAATTTACAGATTGTTTTTATAGGTACTCCGAAAGACATTTTCATAACCTACCATATTTTAGTAATTTTTATTAATATGAAAGAGGTAAGTAGAATCTCTCGTAAAAAAATCAATAAATTTATTTTTATTTTAAAGACATTTTATATCTTATTTCTTAAGTCTATTGGAATTCTTGTTTTATCTTGGATTTTTTAGACTTCTTAATCTTTCATTTGTTAAAAATTAAAAATTAAGCTTTGCAAATAATATACATCATTTTAATTTCGATCATGTTATCTGCATGAAATAAAGTGTTAAAAAGCAAAAATTAATAAATTATTGTGGTATAAATTATTTGTTTAAATTATAACGAATCAATTTTACATACAGCTTAATATAATATAAAAAAAAAAAAAATTAGCTAAAATGTAGAGAATGTTTACTGTTTCTGAATTAAATACTTTTATGGTAAAAAAAAATGTACACGATATTTTATAGCTTGGTAGTAAACAATTATTTGACTGGTAATTTTAAATGAATTCTTGATATGCTTAAGTGTAAAATACTTTTATATATGAAGCAAGTATTGAAAATTCTATGTGACAAGAAACAAATTGGTACTATATTAAATTACCAACATCAGTCAAAAACTCATAAATATCATCTAATCTTAAAAATGGATTGTACATTATTTTTCGTTGACTATATGGTACTAGTTTTGCCGAAATAATAAAGTACTTCGAGATCATTATTTCTGAAATAATATAAATTTAACTACAGCTTCAGGTATTCCGCCGTGTATAGCCCGGCCTAATACTTATATAGATTATTACCAAATGATTTGGAAATTAAACTTTTTTTCGAAATTAATAAATATAGAATATAAACAAAATAATATCGCTGATCACGATTATTATGACGTATCGAGACCTCTGTCTATATCAATTATCTTCCAGCAGCGTTCCTATGACAAAAATTTATACATATTAATATCAATAAATCATAGTGCTATTGCTGTTATTTTTAATAAATAATATGCATGTTGGTAAAAGTATTACTTTTTGTTATTAACTTTGGGAAAATGATAGTTACTTGTTTTTTGTATTTAATACTACCGAATTTATTTTGCGCCCCATTAAATCAGCGTACTTATATACAACGTTTGAAAAAAAATAAAATTATTCACTCTCCAGAAGAAAAGTGTACCGATGAGAACACTGTGGATCAAATTGAGGTAAGTAATTTTTAATTACAGATACATACAAAATTCACTTAGAAATTATAAAAAGTGCAATCCCATACTTAGTTTTTGTGATGAAATTGGGCACTTACATCGTCCTCCAAAATTTGTATTTTCCGACATACCCTGTATGCCGCATATGTCCATTTGATGGATTCAAAAGCATTAAATTAATATATCTCCTATGCTATATAATTGATAAACAATATTTCATTATTTCAATCAAGAGTAATCGTCTCTTTTAGCTAATTCTTATGTTAGAAATTATTTGTATGATACCGTCGTCAACGATGTATATTAAGTTTATATTATATACTCAACCTACAATTTTTATAATATCAATGTATAAAGTTAAGGTAAGTTAAATAATTCCCTTGGGGTTAACGATCTGAATAATAGTTTTAAAGAAAATAGATTATATTTTTTTTTTAATTTAGTTTTCATATTTTATTATTTCAACTAAAAATTACATCTTTTTAGCGGGCTTGTGTGATTTTTAAAAAACAGGAAACAAAGTCTGTTATATAATGTGTTTCAAAAGTACCTTGTCAAATATTAAAAAATGTATTATTAATTAATTAATTAATCATTGATGTATACATAAAATTCTAAATCAAAGTAAATTAATAACACGAAAAATAATTGAGTATTTGAATATGAGGTATGTGTTTTTCTCTAATCTAAAATTTTTTTTTTAATTTGCCATTGATTTTATTATCAGTATGTAGCTATTTCATTTATTTTTCTATTATTAATATGGTTGTAGCGGGTAGGTTAAAGTATTTTTGGCATAATCGTTGAATAAATATTTTTTATGATACTTATTATTGTTACTAACTTTTGACAAATACAGTAGTATTTTAAAAATGTTTTGAATATTTTTTAAAACTCCATTATAAAAAATCTTAATAATATTAAACATTACGTAATGGCAAAAAGTTTGAAGTTGACGATAAATATATTTGAATTACAACAAAAATAGTTTTTTTTTAAGAATCTTTATTTCATAAAATTTTATGAGTTACCACAAAAAATATTTTTGATGGATGATTTGATAAAAAAAAAACTGATGTTGAGTAATATCACGTTGTTTATTTTTTTTTATAGGGTTTCGTTTTCTTAATTATTTATAAAGTAGGTAGTACTTACATTGTTTGCTCCTCTATGTGCCATTTACTATCAATTCGCGTTCAGAAATAACCATCAAGTTAAAGGTTTAAACTTTTTTATTGATCTAAACTGATTGGCGATTGCACACGTATAAAAAAGATACTCAATGTGTTTAGTATTTTGATATATTCAATATTTGAATATTTATACTTATAAGTTATAGTAGGTATATTTAATTAAATTGTTTTATGATTTAAGGAAGGAAAATCAGTTTATAATTTAGACAGAAAAAACCAACATGATAAATCTAATGTTGCAGATGACTACTCTAAATCAAATGATTATACAAAGTATAAACATGATAATCAAGTATGTGTAGTATGTTTTATATATATATAATATAATAAATGTACCTATATTGAGGCCTATACAAATTGTAGTGGTGGTTAAATTATAATTTATTTCACCGTTGCCGTGTAATGTGGTTCTAAGTCCTAATTTAACTATAACACACGTAGAGCTACATACTTTAGAGGAACCTATAACTATATTACTATATAATATATTGGTGGAGAGGATGTCTCTGGTTTCTGCCAATAACTTTTTAATTTGAATAAATTATAAAATAAATAATTTCCTTACATAATTTGAAAAAATATTAAATAAAATATTTATAGATACGTATTTTTTTCTAAGAAAAGTATTTAATGGTGCCTATACTGGCTAACCTTTTTTTCTTAACTTCTGCGTCTCTTAATAAATGTATTTACTTACTAATTAAACATACATTTGAAAATTTGAAGTTAGAAATTATTTCTTAGAAATACCTATATTTGTCGGTTTTTAATTTAATGGAGATTGTAAAGTGTAATTGAAATAACCCCTAATAGTGTTTATTCTTTTGTAATTCGTTTTCTTCATAATTGTTATAGTCGAACAATAAACGGATTGATTCTCTATTCATTGCAAAGAATATTCGGAAAACTACTGTCCATGACCAATCGGAAAGTAGCAGTAACATTTATATATATATTGACGGGGCTATGAACCAAAAACGAAATGTGTGGCGTTGGTCCTGTCTATCCTTGTTTGTGTCGATCGTGGTTATGATAATTTTGTTAAAATTGTTTTATTATTATTTCGATTTGGGATTCTACCATGCGAATCCCGAAAGAACCGAACTTTTGACGAACAACTGAACCATTGGAGTCATCACAGTGATACATTTTGAAGATTCAAATATTATAAAACGTACCTAGGCTGAAGTTATGGTATTTGAATACTATTCGGTTTATATTTTAGTGAATCGTGTAATATTTAGGTAAGTAGGTACCTTTAGTGCTAACATAATTAATAGCAGATAGAATCATTCATACAATGTAAATTCTGTATTCAAAATTTGATTGAAGTGATGCTGAAATCCTGGACTGTTATTGCTATAGACTTGATGTTCCAAAAATTATTTTCAAACCACAGCAAATTTATTAAATTTTGATTGTCTAATTTGAAACGATTATTCAGTAAACGATTGCTCCGTTTGTTAAGTGAATTGTTGTTTTTATTTAAAATATAATGCTTATTACTTTGTTTTTACGATTCATAGATTATATTAAAAAAAAAAAAAATGGATACTATTAAACTGTACTCCTTAACTAAATTAAAAAGTTTGAAGTATAAACCCAGGTTCAAAAAGGTAGATAATGTTCGAATTACAGTCTGGTAAAAATAAGAAGCATTTGAGTGCATTTAAACCGATTCCAGATTTATAACGTTATTACAATTTAATTCTAGTTCCACAAAAAAAGTACTTAAAACACAATATAGAGTTTTAGTAGAGTTAAACTAGTAAATTAATGTTATACAATAAATTAAACACTATTTCAAGTTTACACATAAGTTAAAACTTACATTTTAAAAAAACTATAGGTATTTGAAAAATAATAAAACTTTAAATTACTTCTGAAAATTTTGGTATTTGTGACATATCATATTTGGCCTTTAAGCCATCAACATGATGTAATAAATTTAGAAATAAACGTAAATATAGGTAAACATTTTAAATTATTTTATAGTATTAGGTACTTATTAATTTTTTTTAAATGAATGTATTTTGAATTGTTAATCAGTAATTACTACCTCTGTTCAATAGATTTGTAATTTTAATAAAAAAAATGATAAACTTATTAGACTGAACTAATTTTATATTAAAAATTAAAATTATTCTTCAAACCGTTGACTGATATATGTTATTATTTAAATAAACGGTTTTATGTAATCATTGAAACGAGTGAAAATTTCATTTTTCGGTCTTGGGGTCGGTTGTAATTTGACAAAAAGAAGAGTGTCAGTGCAATTTAACCTTATTTAAAAATAAACTTGTATTAAAATTTTAGAAGAGAGTGGTAGTCTCGGGTCACCCGGGTTACATACATTTTTATAAGTTAATAGCATATACTTAAACAAGGTTTGTACAAAAATACTAAGCTCTGAGACCCAAATTACCTTTTAAAGTGGTGCTCTTACTAGTATATTTAACATTGAAAATATTACCTTCCCAATTTTATTTCCATTTACTTAACTAGTTTATTTTCTTAAAATACATTTACCTGTGGGTTCCCTTGTTCCACTCGCATTTTTTTCATTTATTAAACTTAAGTTAAAAAAAAATAATTAGATTTACTAAAAAAATAACAAATTAACTAATAGTTGATCATTGTTGGGTTCAGTGGCGTGGTGAACTGGCGAACTAAAAATTTTCCAGAGGAAAATTACAAATACAGTGAATTAGTGACTTATTGTTTCAGATCATTATTGACTACCTATTTAGTATATAGAATTTTCAACTAAGGACCCAACTACCGTCGACCACTACCCACCTACTCCACTGTTCAAAAAAAATTTCAGAGGTAATTGCTTCTGAAATTGTCATTCATCACGCTACTCCGGTTTATCTAATTTTATTGGATAATGCAGTTTCCAGCTTATTCTATACGATGTTTTCCCATTCTTTTTTTAAATTTAAATATGGCCATAAATAATTTTAGTTTTATTTATTATGTTGATTATTTTATTTCGTCTAAAATGTGATAATTATGGCATCAATCCTTGTTTTTGCTATATTTGATATTGTATTAAAATATGAAACATCTACATTTCTGAAATAGTTTCAGATGTGAGCTAAAAATATTTTTAATATATTATTATGTTTTTGGGTTGGATACCAACAAGCTTTTTTCAGACTGAATTCGTGATTTAACAAAATTCATAAAATTTGGATCACGCTCACTGTTTTTGTTTTTATTATTATTATTTTTTAACAGGAATTTTCATAAGGTTACATTTAACAATTATGATTAACTTTTGAAGTACAGTTCCATTGGTAACTTCGTTAATACATTTATTTAAATCATAGTATGAAAAACAAATATGATTCAATGTTTTTTTATTTCTATGTAGTCGAAAAAATATTTTGTGTTACATTTTTTTCGCTACAGAATATTAGATTCCGTAAACGGTAAGGTTGATTTTGGCAGAAAAGTGGATCACCCATGCTTACTAGGTGCTTAATTGGTAGTATAGTTGATAATGTCAACACTACATTTTTACTTGTTTAATAAAAATTTAACATATCCTAACATATCTAACAGTATTTAAGTATTATTCAATTTTTTATTCAAACATAATGAAAACATGGGCATTATATATCATTATAATCTTTCACATGAAGTGCACGATGTTAATAATATTTTGTACGTATCTAATATTCATTGTAATACATCTATATGTTGAGGTACACATGTACAATTCATAAATTTGCTATAAATATATTTTCGTAAAGTATTTTGAAAATACATTTTTTAAATGAACACTTTTCAGAGGTCTCCGTGTTCGAATAAACATTTCCATCGGAAATACGTATATTAGGCAGTTGCGTTCCAAATAGATAATACGCCTTTTTAAATGTATAATAAAATTTTCAATCCGCTTATACTTAAAATATATTATATAAAATACACGATATCAGCTATAGTGTTTTGGGTCCATAGTGACAGAAATGAACTCTTCAACAATCTCTCTGTCCATACCCGTGTATGCCCTATGCACGTCCGCGGCATCGTTTGATGGTCTTCTTTCCCTTCTGTCTGGTCTTGCCGGTTTCAGTGTTGGCGTCGTCCGGTGACTTTTCCACTTGGGTAAGGTACTCGTTTCGTCGTAAATACCCTTTGAACAAGATAATTTTATCGTGTTTATTATAATATAATATATTTATACCTAACTATACAAGCAATGTAAAATAGGTAATTTAACTGTGAACTCAATTTATTATTTATTATATAATAAAGTCAAGCGCCAAAGCGTGATGGCGTAACATTTAAGGCATTAAAACGGGAAATGTAACGCCATATATAGCGGTCGGTGGATAATCATACTTGTTAAGTATTTAAAATATATTAGAATAACAACTTATTTGATGTTTTTATATTTAAAAAAACCGAAGTCGCTCCACAGTATATTATATAGTAGTTTTGATTTCATGATGTAAGTACTCAATGTAATTGAGTAGAAAACTGAAATAGATGTGTTGTGTTAAATTAATGTTCAATGATAAATCATTCAATCATTGCATACGAAAAAACAAATTTGAACGAAGATGGACACGCCGTTTTATATATTAGGTACTATAAGTAATTTATTTTTCTATTAGTTATATGGTAGGTTAAACTAATTTTTGCCAAAAATATCAAATATACCTATATTACATGCTAATAAAAATAATATTTCTTGAAAATTGCGAGTCCACGGTTATTTATTTTTGAATTATAACAAAAACATAAAATTGATTTTATTTAAATGTTACCGTTTTTCTGTAATTTTGTTTTGGTTTGTACCAATTGGCAATTATATTATATCTCAAAAAGTCAAAAGTACAAAGTAAGTCCAATTTTCTACTACTTTAATATTCATTACAATTGAATTTCTATATATTGTACTATTTGTACTACAATGTTAATGTTTTAAATTTTGTTTTATTTTTTTTTCAAAACAACGCCTTTGAGAGTATGTTATTATTATTTAGATTCTAAACTCATTCTAGGAACAAGGCTGTAATTATTATTAATATTTAGTTGTTTAAAAAAAATATACGGGAATTACTCAGCTCGATAATCGTGAATATTCAATATTCCTCAGTTGTTATAAATAAAGTACTTATTTAGCTTAATTAAAAAAATTAATATTAGGCCTAAGTACAAAGTGTTTAACCATAAATTATATTTTAATAATTAAGTAGGTAAGGCAAACCTATTAAAAAATCAGCCATATCACCACCATGGACCATGCCAAAATCATTTGACCGCCACTGGTAATGTAGATACCTAAAACTTATCTAGTCAAATGTCCTAAAGAGCCTCATAGATAAAATAAATCTAGTAAGTATTTTTAAAGTATATATATAATTATTTAAATACCTTTTTGAAATATATTGTAAAATGCATTGAAGACGTAAGCTTACATAGTGGAACACATACATATCTTCCTATCTTAATTAGATTTTTTTTAAATTAAATACTGATAACGATAAGTAAATATATTAGTTTATTAGTAAGTAATAAGTATTAATTCATTTTATACAATTATGATTTATTTCACAATTATTTAAGTTTGTGAACCTATACGTGAATATTAGTATACTATTTAGTATTTCTTTCTAGAAAAATATTTTTATTATACATAGGTATAACATTATTTTTAAATAGATAGGTGTATGTTTCTTGTATATTTATGTATACCTATGTATAATGTGAGAAATGGCAAGTGCTACTTTTATTGTAAATGATTTTCTATGATTTTTGAATTAGTGACACCTAGATCTTTTATATTGATAAATTATCTATACCTATTATTCAAAAGTCCAAATTATACATACAAATCATACTAGGTTTTATGCTTATAATAACTGGTACCTACTATAATTTTTTGTTTATTTCTTTGTAAGGCGTGCATATATTATGATAATTGTAATTTCTTAGTTGTTACAATATTATTATATATTTATATCAATATCATTATATCAATAGATCTAAATCAAATGTTTTCTTAGTTACACAAAATAAAATTAGAAATTTTACTATTATGAATTTTAATTAGGTATGTATTAATGATTTACACATGTTACACTAGTTTCAGCCTTACAGGCATTCTTTTAAAGATAAGTAGATACTTTAAAATGGATGGAAGAATATATAGGTAATTAAATAATAATAATTAACCAGCAAACAAGTCTGGGTAAAGACTCTACATTTCGATTAAATTATGTAAAATATCTGAAGAATTACGATATAAACATTTTTCACTGAAAATCTAATTGGTCTTATTTATACAAAGCTGAACCGTTTACATAAGGAAGCTAGGCAAAATTTTGAGTGTGAGCAAATGTCTAATTTTGCGTGCAGTAAAATTCATTAAGTTTACGAAATATCTTTCATAAAATGAGTTATTTATTTATAATTCATACGGACACAAGGTCTAGTTACAATGCAAATTAGAATAAAGTATAATTCAAAACAGATCTAAATTTTTATCTATTTTGAATTCACAAAAACTATTAACAAAAGAATTGATAAGGTAGATAAAAGTAATAGACAAAGGTGGTGATTAAAACAAATTAGGATTTCTTAATTGTTAGGTAGGGAGTAATTACATTTACTAGGTATATAGGGATTTAAAAAGTGTTTAAATAAAAATATAAAATACCTTATTGTTTTACATCGGATAATGAGTTTCAAGTGTCATCCATTTTCCATTTATATAATATAAACGCATGATATGATTATGCATGTATAAGGAATTTATTAATATAATCTGTTACCATTGGGTAACACAATTTTATTTTGAACCATATAAGAAATAAATAAACAATGCTAAATACACATTATACGCCTAAATATTTTATATGAAATAATAATAACAACAAAATTAACAACCGTGCGATCGTAAACTGAATACCTACCTAACGGTTTCAAATTGCGCGACCAAAACACCGCGTATATACACTGCACAACACACGTCAGAATATAACTACAGCGACATATATATGTGACAGTTTTTCCCGAATGGCAATTATTATTTCATACTGTCATTACACATTGTTCGTTTTGTACACGTCCACGCGATATATACATGCATCATACACACACACACATGTATTTAGTGCCTAAGTATATTTTAAGCCATAGTCCATAAACATTATATACAATATATTATATTTGTCATGTATTTACTGTTGTTTGCAACGTTCGTTTTAATATACGCACGTCATTTAGGACATCTATAATGATATATTCTTCAGATCCAATCTGATTCGACGACAGACGATGACCAGATCTGAGATTCTGAGGACTATCGATATCGAGTACTCGTGATCCGTAGATTAACCCGAACGCATGGTTGTCATCGCTCACATAGTATCTTTAGTGTCTAAGCCAGTCTAAGGACATTAGATATCTGGGGATAGGATATGATTAAATAAAATTTGGTGCCCTTAAGTTGTAATTTTTTGTTTTGGTTCACTAGTGACAAATCACAAATATCTGTAAATAAGATTTATTATGCTTAGGAAATTACATTCTTGGTTTTTTAATTTTTTTTAAAATAACAATCATGTTGAGAATTGAATAAAAACCGTGTCCCACAAAATCTAGTAATACTTGCGCGACCATCGCACCACCGTCTTCAAAGGTAAATACCATACAGAATAATCTCTCTCTCTCGTTTAATGTCACTCTGACTTCTGAGTGTTCGTTTCTCCTTAGTATAGTTTTTATCGGCCTACATTACGTGCAAGTATAGTGCTGCAGTATTGTACTAACGCGACGACTTTGTTTTTTTCTTTATATATTTTCTCTCCTATTCGTTTGTGGGGTACTTACGAGCTAACGCTGACCATACAGACGGACGCGTAGGAGAGAATAATGCCTATTGCCCGTGTTTGTTAAGGAGAATGAAAAGAAAGAGATATTTCCATCCGAGCCGATAACTGGGCTGGAACTAATTCCTCTATCTTTATTTCGTTCCATACCAGCTTATATACATAATATATTTATTATTGTAGATATATATATTGTGTATATACGCACGCTGTCAATGTTGTTATGCTGCCGCAGAAGAATAATAGTATTTACCTATAATATAGTGTGCTGTATGTGTGAGTACATGTAGGGATACTTTGAAGGAAAAAAAGAACCAATTATATAGACGAGCTAGCAACGGAACCACAGCCATATAGTGGTCAATGGTTTTTACGAGAATTAAAGTGTATGTAAAAAAAACCACGGAATAAAAGCGTAATGCGAAAAATATTGCATAAAAAATAAAAATAATAAATAAATAACTATCTTCATCATTAATATTTATTTATATTATTATGCTATTATTTTTTTCACCATTGTTCGGCGATGGCAAAAGCTGTTTAAAAATGGGTTCCACATTTGTTATATTATAACTTATAATAATCATTATAATATACAGGGTAATTCTTTTATCGAATAACACTCTTTATTTCAAACTACTAACGTTTTATGAAATATTTTTTTTACATAATTTCCAATCGAAATAAAACATTTAAAAAAAAGGTTATCGTTATTTTTTTATTTTCTAAATAAAAATATACATTTTAAATTTTATGTTCCGAAACAGAATATTTTTCGGAGTATTTCGATAGTTGAAAATCGAAATTTAGACGAGTAATTTATGAGTTATAACTTATGAATATTTAAAGTCTAGATGGGTGTAGTGGTACATCGGCGATACCCTGCAAAATGTTATTATACTTACCTAAACTTTAAATCCATAAACTAATCGTTTGAATTTCGTTAACAGATTTTGAAATAATGAGTGTTGATCGTGAAATACACACTTAGTATACCGTTTGCCGGTATCTATAAGAAAATCTTATTGAAATATCTCTATGTAACCACGAATATTGAGACTTGAAGAAATATAACAATAATGTACTATAGTAAATGCATTGTAAATTGTAATTTTCTCTAATTTGGGAAAGCGCGTCTTAAACGTTTATATCTGTCATATGCTGCTGTGATAAATGCACAGTCTACATTGAAATTGAGGTACTCTAACTGGATTAAAATTAATTACAATCGCTTATTTTTAAAATATTATTTGGATCAATGAACATGACAGAGAAATATTTTTTGAGTTTTCAATTATATAATATCGTGTACATTTTTACACATTTTATTATTATAGAATAAAATAAAATAAATTTTTCATGTTAAAAAACATTAATACCTATTAGTATTATAGTTTGATAGTATGTGTTGTAATAATTATAATTTAAATAAATAATACAATATTATGTATTTTTATATTTATTTATATTATACTAACAATAACATATTTAATTCCTATGTTCGATACTACCTACTCGTATGTTAATTATTTTTAAAGAACTTTATTTTTTGTGCGTTTGGTTTGTCCTATAATTTGCGAGCTCGTTTTCAATTTTTTTTTCCAATTTCTTTTTAAACACACTAATCACAGAATTATTATTTATATTTGTTAAAAATATAATAATATATGTACTTGCTTCGATTTGAAAACATTTATTTAGGTTTGTCATCGTGACATGAGAATTATTATTGTTGTTACTAACGGTTATTATACAGGTATTGAAGGTTATATGTTTATCCACCAGTCATAGTTGATATAGGTATGTTTATATTTTTTATAACTAACTATAACATGTGTAAATAAAAAAAAAATAATCTAAAACTGTACCATATGAATTTAGTGGTGAATGGTTATATTATATAGATTATTATAGATGTGTAGAAAATTAAATATAATAAATAATAATATTTGACAACCTAGTTTAAAATTCACTATATTTTTTTTTTAAGTTGAATACAACTCTGTAAGTAGGTGAAAATTAATTTTAAAATGCTACTTACCATTTTATTACTGTAGGCCTTTCCAGGATAGTTTGTCTGCTGACGAGGTCGGTCCAGCTGAGATGGGGTTTGTTGCACCAACCACTTTTGTACAAGTTTCTGTTTACTTCCGACGCTTGAACTGCAACATGATGAACTCCTGTGTCTTGAACTCGACCATGAAGTTTGTTGTTCACCGGCCACAATTAATCTAACGAGTCGGTAGAAACGGAATGCGGCCAACATTGTGGTCAGACATTGTACAGACGTGGCCAGTAGTAAACCTAAATTTGCCAATACGGGAGCCCAATTTGTCTGTAACTGATCCGCTGTTAAAGTTTTATAATGCGTCTGCAACAAACAAATACGATTTATAGAAAGAGGTTTCAAACTTTTTGTAGCTAAAAAATAATCTGGGAATCCCTCAAAAACCAGAAATGTCAATTTTAAATCTGCAACTCAAAACTAAACTAATTTTCGACTATGATACAAAATACGCGGTTATCTAGTATATTATAGGTAGTATAATCACTATATAAATTTTAAATGTTCTTATTTCCAGACGGTATGGTCTAAATAATATTGTATATAAACAATGTTTTGATCGAATTGACAGACCATGAAATTCTGAACATACCATAAGTCTTTAATAATTTTAGTTTGAACCTGACCTTGTCTTTTGGAATGATATAATATGGCTTCTGAGAGTCCTTCAGCAGTCCAATAGCTGTAAGTATGATGGCCAAATTACTGACACCCACGGACACTAAACACAGTGCAAGATAAATTGTGACGGAAAGTGGAGATAGTGTCCTGTCTGGGGAAAGACATCCGTTCAAGCTAGCCATCAGTCCAACTACTCCGTTGCCCATGGCCATTGCACCGCTCCAAAGGCCGGCGCCCACACTGGACAACGACGCCTCGTGTAACATCGATAGCACGCCAAAAACGACCATCAGACATCCGGTAACTACTTGCATCAGTCCGATCAGGCTAATGTATTGTATCTAAAATCAATGATAATTTTTCTAGTTGATAAACGACTATCATTAAAATAATTCAATAATTAAATGTATACAATTATTTGGTAGCGTTATTTTTAATTTATAAATAATATTATCATGTCTTATTAAGTAAGTAAATGGTGAGTGAATTAATATAGATCCAAGTTTAAATAAAATTGATAAACAAATATATTATTTATAAAGTTATAATTAGTTGTAGGCTTTTATAACGAGTATATGAGTTTGACATGTATTTGGAAAAACTTTTATTTATAAATCAAAAAGGTAATATGTTATTTGACGGTATTATTCTGTTTAAAAAAAAACATAATTATAAAAAATAACACTGGTTAATATAATTTTGATTATATGTCTGAACTTTTTTGTTTTTCAATTTATAGTAAGTATACTACAGTACCTAGTGTATTTAATATATAATCTAAATATTTTTGATTTGAACATTTTATAAAATACAATTATTATTACTTATTATAGGTAGTTATATCTTACTTTGAAGTTTGATTAGATGTTTTAATTTAAATTGCATAATTTGTTATTTTGTTTTAAATTTAATCAACTAGGTATATGTGAGATAGTATTCATTTTATATCAGAATAAATAATAATTCTAACGTCTTATATTCGTAAAGTCTTTAATAGAATTAATAGATTAAAAAACTATGTATATTCTTAAATACATAAGAAAAAAAATTAAAATGTTTTAACAATACATGTTTTTAAAAAAATTTTTTCACGAAAGTTGAGTAATAAATAATAATTGAACTTTGAAGTAAATATAGGAATTGCATTGCTTATTGATTATTGTAAACTAAGAAAGACAAAAGCGTTTCAACAAACATTGTTAAGATTATTAAATTGTTTTATAATTATGACTTTGTCTTATTTTAAAATGTCACCAAAATTGTTTCTGGATTTGACCTATAATATAAATTGGATGGATTAAAATAATAATAATTGAATTGTTTCCATATTATTTACGGCATTAACCTAAACTCGTTTTTGAACAATGGGAGGTACAGCTAACTGATCGTTTTGTATGTATATTTTTTTTTTTTGAAAAAAAGAAACTCTTCGATGATACACTTATGATATTTAAGATAAGCACTATATTGTATTAAAATTTTTATGAAAATAAAATAATTAACTAAACGTAAGTTCTTACTTGATCGGAATGGTGTCGAGGTTTACAGGTAATTGGTTTCTGTGGCGTCTTTACTACGAAATCAGCTTCGGACGGGTAATATGAGGGAGTCGAAGCTCCCATTTTCCTGGACATATTGTCACTGAACCATGTGCTCGCTGCTACTATAAGAGAAACAGTAATGTGTGTCTTCTCCTTTGGGTGTTAGTAGTGTTACCCCTTCCGGAATACACGCACAATGCGCGTTTGTTTGCGTGTAATATGTTGTAGTAACGATTACGCTGAAGACGCAACGCCACCGGACGTACTTCCGTCGTCTTTGCAATAATAATTATTTATCTGTTTCAATGGGCGTGAAAATTACAATTTCCCAATACGGTATCGTTGGTGGTTTACGTTCCAGTCTGTAGAGCTAATCAAAGTCATCTAAACTGTATATAATCTAAATTCAAGATCATAGATATTTCGGATAAATATATTTTTACAATTTTTAAAAGCAAAAAATTTGCTTATTTATTTAATATTTTTTCAAAATATTTTGATTCATAGCCCAACTAGGCTAGGGGGACTGCAGCCCCAGGTCCCTGTTGATAATTAAATATTAAAGTGGCACTGTGAAGTTTTATGATATATTATTGCTTTTGTTAGATATTTAAATAATGTATATCTATAAACATTAATAAATATTTTTCATTTGTACTGATATTATTATAATATTATCTATAGACAGTTTATAATTATATTTAAATATTATCCAAGTATTCAAAATTAATTTACGTTCTGCAAATAAAAATTTTGTTCAGTCTTTTTTAAATTACATTTAACAAATATTAAAGTCCCCTAAATTTATATTGCTCCGGGCCCATATTTTCTAAGTTGGGCTCTGAGGAGATGTTAAAAAATTTTATAATTTTTACAGCACTAAAATCGGATAATCCAAAGTCTTACAATCTTGTTACTACGGAGAGTCTAAAAACGATTTTTTTTTTACCGACTAGAACCACCTTAACATGGTTTTTAGATATTATAAGCAAATAACAAAAGCAGTAATCGATGTAAAAAAAATGTCAATGCATATTATAGCTTATCCCTAACCCTAATGATCACTATTAATTACATATTATTTATTAAGTGAAGTCTATACAATTTTCCATAAGCACGATGTTGATTTATGTACTTAATTTAATCAATTGATAATAACTATTTTACCATGCAGGCATTAAAATAATTATTTGGATTTATTTGAGCACCTATTCATATAAGGGAGTATGACGTATTATTGGGACGCCTACCTATTACATTTTATACTATTATAATTTCTTAATTCTTTGTCATGTTCTTTTTAAAAATATTTATGTACAAAATACAGCGTGGATATAAAGCATTCTCACGGCTTATCTTTTTTTATCATTTAACAATTTATTTATTATAATTTTGATTTTGAAAACTTTTATACTTGAAGACCATATACTATATTCTCAAATGGTGCTTCGATTATAAATTAGAGTTAGTGAATCATCCAGTATATAACCGGAACAATCGAATATTGGTTCTTTTATTAATAAGTAATTACAATTTAGATTCTGAACGGAGTAGTTGACTAAGTATTACTTTTGCGGAGTACCCATCCCTTTCAATTTTACTCCACTTAACTATATTATGTAATTATTGTTTTGTATTCACAATTCACATATATTTAAAAATACTTAACTCAAAGTGTGGTTTTATACTTTGTTTTTAGTTCTCACGCAACAAGTAATAGACTTTAAGTTCCCCAAATACCCTCGCTAAAGCTAATCTATGAATAATATACGCAGTTGGTATACATTATATACGTACGTACAACTTACCGTATTTGCTAAAATGTCTCACTTCGAATTATATCGACGAATCTTACCGCCTGACGTGCAGTGTTGATGCATAGGATTTTTATAACTATTCGGATTTTATCTGTGAACTGTGGGAGCTGTCTTCGTACCGTTGAAAACACGATTGAATTAAAATGAGCTATGTAATGATGGACGTTCGTGACTGATCGTCAATCGGCGCCGCGGTGTAAACGACAACGGAGAATTTCTTCAGTGGCTATTACCGGCGGCGGCTGCGGAGCCATTGACATTGACCACGTCCCCCCACTTCTCTGCACAGTCCTAAAGCTATTATTTCATTTCCGTTATATATCTTTCTTATTTTTTTATTTTTTTCCTCTTCCTCAGAATGTTTAAACGGTATCCTCTTAGGTATTTTTTTTATTCGTAACGCACCATAAATACCCTCGTGATACAGTTTTGCTATCTTATTTTTTTAAGACCGATTAGCCATTATATTATATTATACATAGTTATACAATTCTATATTATTTCCGCACATATCATGACAAAATTATATATTCTTAAGTATATAAATATTGTTATGGTTGAGTTGGTTGACATAACATGATACCGCAGTGGCTGCAGTATATTTTATACTTCTTATTTTTTAGTTGAATTTGTATAATGTAATGTATATGATAAATATTATTAAATTATAGGTTATTACTTATTAGTTATACAAATTCTATATAATAAAATATTATACTACATTATTGCAAGGATCTAAAAATATAATAAGTAATCAGTATAGTATAGATATAATTATATCTAACATAAACAGACTTAGGTTCGCATTCTTAAAGAGGTTGGAATCATAATTCATAGTTATAGGCCGGAATTATACTTACTCTTAATTAGAAGGCTTAAAGTTAACATAATAGAAATATACATAAATAAGGTACGCAATCATTGTTTACAGCAGCGTTTCTTAACTTGGGGGTCACGATCACGCGTATAGGTAAAAAATAATAAAACGCAGATTTATGAAATGAGCCTTTTTTTTAAACTTTTAAGTTTTTTGATAAAAACATCAACTTTAACTGACATTAGTTGAATGTTCTTTTCACTGCCTTGTAAACTTATTGATATTTTTATTGTTTAAATGTGTACTTAATTAAGTAACTTAATATAGATAGAGGGGTCTTTATATATTAGATAGAGAGTGATTGGCCATATTTTATACTTATTTTGGGTGTCGCGACACTAAAAAGGTTGAGAAACGATGATTTACAGTATATTGAGATTTGGTATCAAACTTTTGATTAAAAAAAAAAAAATTATGCTACTTAAACGTATGACAAAAATTGTTAATATTATATGATGAGTAAATAATTTAAGAAATATACTCATGTCAGAAAATTCTCAAAAACCATATTTTTAAAAAAGTTATTACGTTCCAAATTAATTTAATCAAAAAATATTGATATTTAAAAAAAAATCTAAATAAAACTTCTTGACTTAGATAAATTTTTTTTACCATTATAATTGTTCTTATAATCAGATTCACAAATTGGCTATTTTACATTTATCCAAAAAAAATTAAATTTGATTTAAATTTTTTTATTTTCAGTAAGTACTAAAAAATAAACATAAAAAAAAATTAAATGATACATATAGCGCTAGGGTCTCTTAATGATAAATAAAAAGAAAATATTGAAAATATTAATTAGAACAAAAGTTATTCCAAAAGTCAGATCTATCAGCTATTACACCCTGTATAGTAGGTTTTGAGTGAGTGAACCTCATTATTGAGTTTTTCACTGTAACAGGCGTCTTAAATTTAAATTAAATGATAAATATCATAAATCACTACATACAAAAAACAATTCCGAATAGAGTTGGTATGTCAGCCTCTATTTCTATAATGACAATTTATAATGTGTAGGTACTATCAGTAATTTTTTTTTTTTTATTAGTGCTGCAGTATGTTGAACTATTTTTTTCCAAAAACATTACATTCACATCTATCACATAATTAATTATTATAATATTAGTCAATACCGTTACGGCAACGTACCACACTACTGTTGTTTGAATAGGTTCATATATAGTATGATAAATAACATAGAATTAGTTTAAAAGGTTTAAATATTTAAAAAAATAATTGTTTATATAAAATTATAATTTATAATAAAGAACTAAATTTAAAATATCTACGAAATGAATATAATATTTGTACGAATTAAAACATAATTACTAACATTTTGTCAAAATTATATGACTTAAAGTCTTAAAATATAAGTAAAAAAAAAAATAAATATTTTCAATATTTTAAATTTTTACAATAAAAATGTGCGACAAACGTTGTCTTATATTAGTTTATTTTCAAGGTTTTTGAATTAAAACAATGACATGTATCTGTGATATATTTTACGTTGAGATTTTAATATTGCGTACTTTTTTTCGCCTGTTGTCGAAGAATTGAATGACGTACCGATTATAACAAACTGCTCGAATTCTCATTGTTCGTTTATGGCTCGTTTGCGATAGGCTTTCAGGCGTTCAGAATTCGAAATCATTATTAAAAATTAAAATTTTATAAAGAACTACTATAGCGCGAAAAAATTATTGTAAATTATAAATAAGTATCAACAAGTTTGCTTTTGTAATTTAATAGTATTATGCATTAATTGCTAGGACCAATCAAAGTATACTGTAACGTGTACTCGGTCAGAATATATGTACCCAGCTTAAAATCATGTTTATAAATTAAAATGAAATAAATATAAAACACACACACTATCATTGTAAAACATCTTTTTGGCCATAATAAAAAAGGACAGCGTTAATATTTTTCATAAAAATCTACCGCAAAAGTTATTAGAAGTTTTCAAAAAAAATAATGTAAAATTAGGATTCTAAAAAAAATGATAAATTTAATATCTGGGAAGTAGGAAGTACTAAAGTCAAATTAAAGAAAATTAGAAATTAATAGTTTATAATTTATAGACTATGAAAAATGTACCAGTATATAAGTAATTAGGTTTAAAAAAAACATTAAAATCATGCAGAAGAAATTCTCCTATCGGCTAACACAGAGAATGTAATATAATCTAACTTCAATACCAATTAATCGCTATAATATTATGTAATAAACCTTCCGGAGTTAAATATTAAGTAATTGGGTAGGTATAGTCTATATAAATCATATAAAAAAATGAATTGATTGAAAGTTGTCATTTAATTAAGTTTTAAGTCCATTGGCAATTAAGTCATTAACATGATTGTGAACAAGGGGATTATAATTAATAAACGATTCATAGAGGTATTTAATATTTATTATATGATACGTGGATAGATGATTTCACGCGATAGTAAAAAAGCGAAATGTTTATTTATTAGGTATTACATTTGACTATTTAAATTGTAAGGTTTAAATCAACCAGTTAACGTCATTGAGTTTTATTAATAAATATGGCTTGTTCGCTCAAGTACGTCTAAATATACGTTATCCATAACTTGTATTACAGATCAATACATTATATATACTTATGTATATTATATGTATGATATTTATACATAAATATAAAAAAAATTGAAGATTTTATGATGGACCGAAAAAATTGTTAGATATTTGTTTATACTCAATTGTCGTTTTGTTCTGAAAACCCCAACATTATTATTCCTGAAATACGTATTTACGCTATTAGCGCTTATTTTATTCGTTATAATAATATAAAGGTTAGTTTTTATACCTACCTTTATAAATACCTAATTATACTTTTTATTAGAAAATTATTTTATTTATAATGAAAATATGTAGAGCGTATGAATATACTATAAGTTCATATCAAATGTTATTTTTATTAGTTCCATAACCACCATACACAGCTCAAATATAAAATAGATCTCAAATCTCAATGAACATAAATTTTTAATATGATTTAAAATAGCGTTAAGAAATGTTACTTTTAAAGACTTATGATGTGTATTAAAGATGTTTTAGAATTAACCGTCGTAAAGTAGACATTTTCAAAGGTAATCGACGTCGTTGCTAATAATAAATATCGTATAGAAGAAATTGCCAAAAAAGAATAATCCGATATTTACAAAAAAAAAAGAATTACTGTTAAATTGAATTTTTGTAAGTGACGATCGATTGAATCTAATGTAATTGAATCGATTTGATTACTTTAATGATCCTTATGAAGTTACAAACGTTGATTGGCGTTTTATTTGGATTTTTTTTGCTATTTATATGTTAGTATGTTAGACACTTAATTATTATCATTATCTTTTTTAGCAACTAAACGATATATAGATATACAGATACCTGTATACGTGCGATAGGTATATATTTTTTATTTACTTACAGTCATAACTCATAATAGATATTTTTCCTATTTTCTTTAGCCTTTATGTCCCATGATTGTAGGTCAACAATTGTTCAACTGCATCTGTGATAAATTGAGATTCGGTCGAAACCCATTTTGTGCTAACATTGTAGCTTAATCACATTGATACAAGTATAGGTATAATAATGATATGTCGAAGTGGCATCGTACCAACTAGCGTATAATATTGTGTACCAATATAATATAAAATATTGTCATAATGTCATCACTCATCAATTCACACCTTATTCATGGTGTACTTATAGACATTTTGCTTTCATTTTATTTATAATCATATTATATTATCGATCAACGAACGTCTAAAATGATGACCGCGGACCAGTTACCTACTCACAAAATAATGTTCGTTAAATTGTATTACTATAATATAAGTATAGGTACCACGACATCAATTGGGTTCGTCAATGTTTTATTTTTTCGGTATTTTGGTTTATTAATTTTCGGTTTTATATATAGTAGTTGTCAATTGTGATGTGATGTCCGTTACGAGAGTTTGCGAACGGGTTTGTGGTCGTTACAACGTATTTGTGAAACCGCAAATGTAATAATACACTATAGTCAGTGGTCACTATTTTATCTATCATTATGATTATAGGTATATTTTTAATGTTAAAGTATAATGGCTGCAGATTATATTATAATATTCATATATACTGGGTGATTCATTTATCACAGATAGCTAGGTATTTAAAAAAAAAATATTTACGTGATTGAAAATTTTTTTGACATAAATCGAAGTCGCTATAGGACATGGAAATAATAATAATAATTTAATTTTCACTATTCCTTATCGTGAAAATTTTTCAAGCTTTTTTTGTTTTGAATGAAAATCTTTTTTTGGGAGAGTATTTAAATGTATACAAAAATCGTATTTCGGAGAAGTAGTCAATGAGATACACATTTGTAATGTTTAGATGAGTGATGGTGTAGTAGATGCATTTTTTGTGGGGTATTCCTGTGTCCCTCAGAACTCTACTTCTTTCAGCTCATCTATACATAAAATATTTATAACTAATTAACATATCTACAAAAATTAATTTTTATGGATCGTAATAATAACATTCTGAAAAATATTCTGTTTCAGTAACAACAATGTCATTTAATTTTGTTTTGTAATGACTTAATGTTATGTTAAATATTAAATAATATTTTCAAAACGGTTGATACGTTTCAAAAAAATGTATGTTTATTTTTAAAACAATCAACTTGTATATAAGTGCCTACTACTTAACCTAACCTATAACCGCGTTGTCTGCAACTTCTGCTGCAAATGAGCATTGTGAATTATTGCTTGAAGGAATCCGGAGCGTGAATAATTTTCATGAAAACTTGAATTCGTTTTATTATTGTTGTAAATGGTATTATGAACGGTGTGAAAACGTATTCCAATTTCCGATAAGTATGTATATTAATATATATATATATATATATATAATATATGCTCCTAAACATACCACGCGTGTTAAACGTATACGAAAACAAATCGACAATGGCGTGCATCTAGGATATCACATTGATACATCGAAATAACTATGTATAACCATAACACAGAAATAGGTACAGCAGTTATATTAATACCTACCTATATTTTAAATATTTTAAATATTTACATTTCTATTCCTTTTAATTTTTTTTTATCTATTTGCATATCGACCGTAGTTTGTTCGTCGTTTCGTGTTTCAAAAGTATGAAATAACAATCGACGGACGAGTGCTTCGTCGCAATTTCTATTGCTTACGAGTGATGTTCGACGGCGAATTGCAGCGACGGCGGTGATGGCATTACTAGAGCTTTCTTACATTGGAACTTTCATTACGTAGCCGTAGTGCCACCAACTTTTTATTGATGCTGTCCATCCACCGGCGGTGGTAGTCGAACGTGAACGGTACGACGGCCGTCAACGAATCGAATTGATTGCGACTGTCCACCACGACCGCCGAGGCTGATGGTTTCCATTTTTCCGGAACGACCTTTACAAACAGCCCCGTGTCGGCGTTCGAGTTTTTCTTGTAGTCCACCGTCACTATACGAACGTTTGGGCGATAAAAGTACGATGTTAATTTATTACAGTAATATCTAATATCTATTATACAATGCATCCGTGTATTCTGCTCCTTACAAAACGGACGAGGTTGGATTAAAAATTTAAAAATACAACGTATGCTTTAATAGTACTTTTAGTGATATATTTTACTCGTCAGCCCGCTCAAATAATCACAATGTATCATTGTTGTAATTTATAGGTCATGCATAACAAGTATAACAACTTATCTTATCTACATCAGATATATAAAACCACAGCACAAACGCAAATAAAACGTGTTGGCCATTAGTCGTGTTGAGATTTCTCGCGAATGGCAAACGTACGTATCTAGTACCTGGTATTACTGTGGTAATTGTCATAAAATAAATGATTATACCTATACTGAGTTGAACGAAAGAAACAGTTTAACCATAAAAAATTAATTCTGTTATAAACTAGATCAGTTATCTACTACAACATTTAAAAAAACAAAACATTTTAGTTAATCTTAGATAATATTAGTTAATATATAAAATAAAATCACAGCATGTACTTTTAAATGCATTGGTTAAAGCGAGAGGGGGTGCTAAATGGCGTGTTTAACATTATAAACACTTTTTAGAAAATTGAATGTGGTTTTGAAATTTTGAAATTTATATTTTTCTATAACAGTTTTTTTTATTTTTAAAAGTAACTTGTTAATAAATTTAATTTATTACCTACGTAATAGCTGCCTCTAGTTTTGATCAAGAATAAATATGTATTTTTGCTTTTTAATAATTTCAGACTATTGTCTCAATGGCAAAGTCTTTTATATGACTACTTCAAATCCCTCCAAGGATCTCTATTGTTTGCTTCTTCGATAACTATTGTAGTTTCGTAAATCTAATTTAAATTTATCTTTAATCGATCAGGAATTTAGGAAATATACCCAACGTTGTCGTGGTTTTCATCCGGAACGTTGTTAATTCACAAAAATCGAATATTTTTTTTTTGTTTATTTAAAATTACTTTTCGTAACAAAATATTTATTTTGTAAGCAATGGTAACCAGAAATAAATAGGCAAACTAACTTTTCTATAGTATATATATATATGTGTATATAGTTTTCGAGTCTATAAAAAAAAACATACGTAAATTGCCTTATTTCAGATTGTTTTTAGAGATGTCAAAAAAGTTTACCGATTAGTTTAAACCAACCACGTTTTAAAATATACCGATATATCTAATCCGTCACAGGCAAATTATCTATCTCGGTCGAATTAGTTCACAAATCGAGGTATCACAGGCATTGATTTTCCCAAAAACACTTAAACTAAAATACGCCTATATATATAACGCCGTATTTTATATTCGTTCATTTTTTTCCCGGCGAAGTCGGGTTATACAATAGTATTTTACCATAATATTGAAGTCTTTGCTAAACTTATATTTTCCTCAGTTTGTCTGAGTGTGAAAATACTGTTACAAGTGGGTTTTTCTTTTATGAAACCACATTATTATTTTTTTTTTTTGCTACACTCGATATCTGATGATGTTATCAATTGCAGTTAGATAGATCTATAGTGACATATTTGGTTACTACAATGAAATAGTGTATTATAATATTACAATATAGGTATTTGCGTGTAATGTAAAATACAACTTTGAGATCCTTTAAGAATAATATATCTATTATGTACCTATTAACCTATTATAATTTAAGAATATAAACGTATTGAACAAAGTACCGTATATACCTACTTACAAAACACATTAACCCAGTATTAAAATACGCTTAACTCAAATAATTTACAATACTACGTTAGATAGGTATATGTAAAAATGATGTAGGCACCTTTCACGATATCACTTAGGAGCATAGGCACCAAGTTAGCGATAACACTCGTAGATGGATTCAGCCCGGGAATGGAATTGATCTCGATCAAATACGGTATGAAGTTTTCCGTGATTAAGAAATCGGCTCCAAACAATTGAAAAGTGTTGTCGCGGTACGACGAAGTGTCCGTTGCAGCTTGTAACACGGCGTAAATGCTCTCGCTCATTCCGGGAAATATCAATTCATCCCATACGTAATCTTGTCCGATCTTTCTGAAATGGGTATGAAAATCTTAAGACTGTTTGGCTACACGAAAATACCTACACTATTATATAAATATTAAGTATAAATAAATATAAAATATATAAATATTTTAATTTAACGTAACAGGGATTAAAATTGTGTGCAGTATACAACACAATTTGTATAATACCAAATTATTCGTAATTTTTTTTTTGTATTTATTATATGTATACAGTCAATGGTAAATAAAATTGTAAAACGAGTTTGGTTAATAAATATTTTAACTTGACATTTTCTTTTCAATTCAAAGGGCAGTAATAAAAAAATAAATATAGCTCGGTTATTTTCCATGACTAATATCAGTTATATACGTTATACCTTAGATGGTTTTGTAATTCTCTGTAATCCCACATACACTCTTCGGGTACTTGTGAATTCCTAATTTTTCGATATTTGATTTGCAGTCTGACATTACTGAGATGAACGGATTCGTGCATGTTTTCCATGGAGAAGCTGTTAGCACAAAATCGGACGTAACCCTCCCTGTAAAAAAAAAATGTTATTAATATTTTCTATGTTAACCGTTGTGCGTGTGTAGTCCTTACAATGCTTTGATTATTAAAAATTACGATAAAAAAATAAAAATAAAAAATGTGTATTTGTATTATATACTAACTTGTACATCCACACAACCACTGGATTCATATTGGTCACTAAAAACCATTGTCGTAAATCAATTTTACACGTATAAACTAAAAGGGGTCTTTCTAACAATAAAAAAATTATTTTGGTAGTTTTTATATCTTAATTATTTTTAAATAATAAAGATTAATTTTACCTATATATTTCTGTAAAATATAATTATTTCTAAAGATATCATTTTCAGTTATTTTTTGTTGTATCGTCTGCAAATCTCTAGACAACATAATGCCATGACCAGAACAGTTTGACGTGGGTTTTATGATCCATGTGTTGGTTATCCCATCTATATAGTGTTGGGGACGATACGGTTTCATTTTTTCCAGTAAATATTTAAATTTTGCATAAACATCGAGCTGTAGCATAACACGAAACAAATATTATAATTACTGCAACATCCGAAATCACAATTCTACTGACAAATTGATGTCAAATCGGTTCTGAGGGTATCTTTACTGATTTTTTAAGATGTGTGCTTTTAAGTAAACTGTTTATTATCATTAAAAGCTATGTAACAATGTCACTATACGTATGTGTAGTAAAGTGCTAATCGGCTTTCATTATTGTAACTTCGTTCACAATCAACTTATCAATTAATTTATAATTATTTTATAAAAAAATCGCAAACATTTCCTTATTAAAGTCTAAGGAGTTATGTTAGGCAATTCTTTTGCCGTTACTCGCGGGCACATCTTGTCTCTGTTAAACTGCATAGTACGTAGTAATAGTAAATTATTATGATATTGCGTTTACTGCCAGTCACCAACACTACTAGTATCAGAAATATATTTATTACGATTTGTAAACCGCAGAGATTTTCACTAGTTATTTTATAACTACGGTAGATCAACATTTCAAAAAAATAATATAAAATACTAAATAGCTATAATATGTGTGATAAATAATTTAAGTATTTCCAGAAAATTAAAAATTGAAAATATTTTTGAATACATATATTTTAAAAACTATAAAGGAATTGGATTTTTCTATTATTCAATTGTAGTAAATTTTTAACAAGAATAAAATGTTTATATGTATTCTAAATTTGTTCACTTTTAATATTAAATAATTATATAACAATTTTCAATATGTAAAATACGTAAATTCTGGCCTATGAGAAATTAGCTTAAAAAAAGACTTTTTAATTTTAATATACAATCAAATGATTTTATTTTTATAAATTCAAAGTATATTTTGTATTTTTAAAGATAATCTATAGAAAAAACTTGAATTTGTTTCTACCTCTTGAGTCTTAGTACGTTTTAATAAAAAATATATTTCGTTTACAGGATCCTTATACATTCTTGGAAAAATGAACATACGACAGTGGTGTAGCTAAAATAGCCTATCAGAAGCGCCGTACGATGTGATCATAATTTTATCATTAAAATACATTAAAAAAATACCATACTAATGAGTAATGACATTTGAAATGCGAGAAAAATTGACCCTATGAAGTATTGCTGAGATAAAAAACGGAAAACTTACGATAAATGCGTGCATAAAGGTTGCAAAATAATCATGGCATTGTTTGAGAATACTATTGTGTTACAACATTAAGTTTTAATTAAGTCATGTTGCAGGTAGAACAAAATTTTTATAAAAGTAATAATATTATTTATATTTGTTTAGAATCTGGAAAAATTATAATTTTATGACATTATAATATGTAATAATTTCATAGAGAAATGATTTAAAAAATTGTATTTAGGCAAAACAAGGTGTTATAAGATTTTGCTATTTAATATACATATACCATGTACCTATTCACCTAATATAATATATAATTTAGTTATTTTATTATACAAGAAATAATTTGAAATATGAGTTACACATACACAGTGCACCATAGTGTTTACAAGTGTACCTCGCTTCTTTAGAGTATCTACTACAAAGTTCAGAGTACGTAGAGGAGGAACCTAATACAAATATACCGTCTGTAATACCGTCTCCACTCAGAATCTTTTTTGGTATACACATGCAATGGTACTAATAATTTATTTGGCTTCAAATTTAACACATCCATTGCAATGGCGAGGAACACTTGATACCTATTTTATAGAGACCGATCACGCATAATTTTTTTTGTTAATAATAATTGTTACACAACATTGATTTACTTCTAATTCATTTGTATACTCTTGATTAAATTGTGCGTTACTATCGATGATCAGTTTTGTGTAATGAATCATAAATTCGTTCCATTTTTCTTTTTGACTCTTAAATTTCCATATACCTGTTTCTGTATTACCAGTTATTTGTTTATTCAAAAATTGTATAATACATTGTTCCACAAAATTGATAATTTCATATGGTATCTAGTGAGTTTATGAGGTAAACGATTTCAATATTTTTGTATACTTACAATTCAATTGAGACTTACATTGCCATTTGCAGTGAAAATTCTTTTATTATTTTCAATCGCTTTTACAATAAATTTTAATGTGCTTACTAACGCTGTTGTAATGTAATCTTCCACAAATGCATCATTATCCGCTTCATTTCGAATATAATGACATCTCGGAAACATCAAATTTGACTCAACATTTTTGTAAGATTCCAAACATAGCGCCAAACCATTCTGTATTTCAAAATAGGTATTTAACCATATGGCAATAATCAACTAATTAATCCGTCATTTCGTTATATATTGAAATAATATTAAAAAGCACATCAATAGTCTTCCGTTTAAAATATTTGTATCTTGTATTATTTGTGTTTTTAGGGAAACGTAACATTTTTAAATAAACAGTAATGTATTTAGCTAGATAAAAATTTTTAATTTTTAATTACTTCTAAATATCTAATGTAGACAAATGTCCTCGTCGTAATGATAATCAATTAATTAAGTTAAGTTCAATAATTTTTTTTTTAATTGCAATTACGTTATTAACCAAAGGTAACATTGATATGGGATCTTCTGTGGATTATTTTAATTATAATTATAATAGCACCTAACAGCTAGAGTTAAGCCCCTTAATAATTCAACTATTGGACTACATCGAACATAGTGAAAATTATTATTACTATGTATGGAAAATTTAGATAAATATTGACTTAGTCAATATAGTGATCACTGATTAGTGTTTTAATGTTGTATCACGATAGTTTAAGCGAATTACATGAAAAAATTAATTTAATCGAAAATAATAACAAGTATATTCCAGGTAGAGGTAGTAAAAAATAAAATTCAAGAAAGAATATATTTTTAATGGTGTTTTTATTTTGTACACAAGTATGTAAAGCCAAATAGAAATAATCAAGATAAATAAAACTACCATTTTTGAATAGAATTAAATAATTTATTATCAAAATTATTATCAGTTGCCTCTTATAAGCTGCACTTCGTTAAATTTGCTATTTAAATATTATTTAATTTATAACCAAATAGTCAAAAATATAGTATGTATTTATTTTTGAAATAATATTTAAGAAACTTAGTTTGAATATTTCTATTTATTTATCTGTTTTTTAATTATAGGTATAGTGTTTTATTATATTTTAAATTATTTATTTATGATTTTAGTCTGAAATTAACGATCCAGAAGGTGTTCTCAAACATGTGTCCAAGAGGTTGTAGCTTTAGTAATTAAAAACTAATTAATCTAGATGAACCGATTACGAGATAACATTAATTTGTCAATAATTAATCCAAATATTTAATAACTAGCTGTAAATAGGTATGTATATTGATAGATACTTTGGTACAAAAGACGTGTTTTGTAATCTGACTGACACATGTTAATTTACTTAGAGTGGACCAATTAATTAACTGTTTTCTAGTGACGAAAATAAAATCAGATCTTTTGTTTTTAAGAAAACTCCAAGATTGTAAACTTTTCAGGCGCTCCATGGCACCTTCCTTTTCATTAACTGACGATATCAGTGGAGGCGATTCGATCCAATTAACCATCCATGCTTAAAGTATAAATTGCGCATAAGTAAATTGTAGGTATGATGAAGAATTCAATTGTTCTACAAATGTGAATGCTGTTAAATTTTTACGTGATGATTTTAAACACTGCGAATAATTTATTGGTGATCTATACGGATCTCGTTTTTCCACCCAACCACGTTTTTTCAGCTCTTTAGAAATGATTGGAAAATATCCTAATACCGAAAATATTTGTTGATCCTGAAAAAAAAATTAAAACTTTCAATCTTAGATGTAAATACAGATAGGTATGCTAATAATAATATAAAGACATTATTAGGACTAATAATTATAGGACTATGATGCATTTCAATGAAGTTGCATTTATCTGTCTTATATATTTTAATATTATTACTGTGCATTTTATTAAAAGTCTTAATCCTTTAATCTATTCTTAAGTACCTTTATAGCTTTCAACGTTCGATTAGTGACACTCGTCAAGGACTCAAAGTCTAATGTTGTGTTAAACGAATTTAAATCTAATAAGTTATAGTTGCACTCTTTTATCAATGCTTTGTAAAGTTCTTGAATATAGTTTTTAAAATTTAGTTGGTATCTGGAGTTGAGACTGCTCGTCATTAACAATCTCGAGTTTTTACATTCTTGTTTTAATTCCGGAATTCGATTAGAATGGTCGTGTTTATCATTTGTTTTAGTGTTGTTTGCGATTGTTCGCTTTACCTCATTGCAGTTGAAGTTAGTATCTATTCGAAAATTATTGCACGCATATTCAATAATAATTTCAACGGTAAACATTGTATTTTAGGCGTATTAAGTAAGTGAATACAAGATTCAGTTTTATTTTTTTGATTTAAAAATGATTTCTTACCATACCGAGTCAATAATATCTTTCTTGTGTTATTGTTAGAATTCATAAAGTGTTCTTTTGATTTTTGTGTCGAGTTTATTGTATTGTTTATGTAAATGTGTTAAAAAATAAAATTAAAGTTAATTTTTTAAATATGTAAATGTGTTATTAAGATTTATATTCGATGTTGATATCTATGGTAATGTATACCTGATTACTGATAAGGTTAACCACATAACTGATTTATTATAATAGTATTTATTATTGGAAAAAAAATTATGCATCATTGTAGTCTGTAGATCCCATGTGAATTATATAGGCAATTATTTACTTTATTTTCAATTATAAGTTATAAACGATGTGTTCATTATATTCGTTGTGCTATATATAGTCGTAATCTCGTAACATTTAAAATCATTGTTATATAATACTATATGTCTGTATACTGGTATATTGGAGAACAAGCTGTAAAATGTAGTTTGGATCAACGTTTAAACAGCTTTACTAACTGATTATAAATTATAATTTTTACGCTCAGACTGCAGTATATTATATGATACAATGGTGATTTAATATTTCGTTCAAAATTTGTAATGATTTACAACGTGTAAAAATGAAAAATGAAATGATTTTTTTTAGATTCTGACGTCTGATCAGATCTAACCAGACAATGATGCTGTATTGATGTATGCGTACACGTATGTGGTATGTGTGTGTGTGTGTTTTTTTTTCCATTCTGTTTATTATTTATTTTGTTAGTTAACCCTTTTTCAATATTTATTTAATACTTAAGTCAATTTATAGATTTAAATGAATTTAGTAATATCTTTCAACAAAAATGGCTCTTAAAGCTCTTTTAAATGTACAAACAATTATTATTATTAAAATTGTAAAATTTGAAATCAAAGCTAATTTACTTAATAATTGATACACTTATACACTTAATGTGTTTTATAACACAGCGATTATGAAAATATTTAATTGTTATAAGTATAACAATAGTATAATGGTTAAGTAACAGTAACCAGATGGTTGAAAATGTCAGGACATTCGTCATTCATAATATTAGATCGTTCATAATATTACGCACTCATATTTTTATCAAATTATATCAATATATATATATTATATATATTGAGTCAATTATTGTTCATTTTACCTTCAACTCACTTGTAAAATCCCTCAACAAGTTTATCATGATCGTTTTTATAATTGACTTAAATTGTTTACGCACAAAATAATCATACAACTTTCGGACTATAAAATTATAATATAATTGTACACGTTTAATACTTTAATGTTATGTCAATATCAATCAATTAATTTCCTGATCTTATTTTTAAAAACAAAATATATATTATATAGTCATAAAAACGAACCCAATATTGTTGGGATCTTGAAAAGCGCCCGAATAGGCTGAGCCGGACATGTATGGAGATCAAAAGGACTAATTGGACATATAACTGCATGGAAACCAACCGCAAAGAGACCCAGAGGACGACCTAGACAAAGATGGACAGATAGAATAAAAGAAGACCTGAAAATTCTGGGAGTAAGGAATGCTGAAGAAACGGCTCAAGATAGAGAAGATTGGAGACAATATGTTGTTGCGGCAATGGGCTTTAAAGGCCTGTAAAAAGCCAAAGAAGAAGATAGTCATAAAAAACGAAAGTAGTAACACCGAAGTTTTATTATTGTTGACATAATTCTATTATATATTATGTACAAGTACAACTACATTTATCGACACGACGAACGTAAGTTTATAAATATATACTATAATATTATTGAACAATAATTTCTCTAACAAAATAATTAAGATTATCAGTAGTCATAAAACGGTTTCTTCAAACAAAATATTATTTAGATAATAATGATTTTAAAATAAATATACCTATTTTCTATTTTAATCGCATAGTTATAAAATATGAACAATAAGATATAATATTACTTGATAAAAATCATGTTTATTGGTTAATTCATCATTTACAATAATTTAGAATAGATTTAATACTTTATATTTTCTTAATTTTAATTTATTTATTAAAATACTACCTATGATTCGCAACGACAACATTTGGAAATGTACATAATTTCAGACAAATAGACCACTCTAACATCTAATAGGTAATTTGTTTTCGTTAATTTAATTTTAATTTTTACATGTCGACTTTCGCAAAAATTAACAGTTACGTTTTTTTAATTATTTTAATTAAAATTTTCTTTAAGTTTTCCTACTGTTGTCATTGTTTTTTGTAAAAAACACATATTTATTATACATATTGTTATGCCGGTGTGACAGTACTTTCACTATTTACTATAAATTATATTATGCATACAAATAATTAGACATAAATATATTTGATTATGTTACACTGTGCACTGCTCTTTATCGAAAAATAATAAACACTTTGAATGTAATAAATCGAAATATTTATTTTATTGAAAATATTTAATTTAGTTGAACCGTATGATCAATCTATACTAAAGTGTATAATGGAATAACTATTATAGAAGCTTGCAATTACGTAAATTAGGTTGGCCGTGAAAAACATGAGCACGTGCAATATATAAACAATATAGTTTAGCTATTTCCTAGATCCATTGCTATTTTTTTTATTTTAGCTGTAACAAATATTGGTACTTATTGAATAATGAAAATATTTACTTCAAGACTAAATAATTTAGGACACGAATAAAGAATATGTTACTTATATGCTCGAGAAAAATAATACCTATATAAATCGAGTGCGTGTATTGTACGATTTTGACATTGTGTCATTTTTTTTAAAAGTGAGAAAAATAAATAAATTTATCTGCTTTTTAGCACTCACACACGTCACACATACAAGATATGTAAAGATATATATTAAGATATACTACAGTAATTAAGTAGTAAACACAATTTCTAATGTACCTAGGTTTAATATTTTATGTGTTAAATTTTGAAATTATATAATAAATATTTACTATTTATTATTTAGTAAAGTAGTGATAAATAATCTAACTATTAAATGTATTTCTTATATTTTATAGATGTTTTATTTAATTAGTCACGATTTATTTTTAATGCGTAATCAATTGAAAAACATTAGTTTTACTTCCATTTTATTAGGTTTAGTAGTATGTATAAGTAGAAAATAAATTATTCAACAAACTAAGTTCTGAGTAGTAACTAGTAAGTAATCTTCTAAGCTTTACTACTTTAAATTTTTTAAATTTACTATTAGTATAATGGAAAAAAAATTATATTATTATAAATATCTACTGGTTTTTTAACGAATATTGTTTTAATTTAAATATATCGGGGAATTTAATTTATATTAATTTATTATTTTAGTTTAAAAATCTTTATAAATAATTTCGCTGCATAAATGCAAAGTATACGCAAAATCAATTTAATCTTCATTTTTATTAAAATTATTACCATTTTATTTAAAAGAAATAGAAATATAGAATATATACTATTATAGCTACCTATATTATAATAATGTAGTAAACATTTAACATATATTTATGTCTTAGGGCAGGTACAACATTTTTTTCTAATCAATTTTGTGACGCCACCTTTACGTAACATTTAGATCACGCCTACTGTTGTTATTATTATTATTTTTTAATCGGAATTTTCGTAAGGTTACCCCTAGCAACCGATGATTAATATAATTACTATCATACTTTAATCATGTATTTTATAAATTAATATTTTTTCATGTAGTGAAGAAAATATCAAGAAGTTTTTTTTTAAATACAGTTTTGTTATTCGATATTTTAATTATTTGATAAACTGATAAGTATTTTTAATCAAGTTATATTTTTAATATTTGATGATCACTTATAAATATATTGTTTGTATTATTAAAAATATTTAAAAGTTATAATTATTTAAACATTAATAATAACGTACCACAACATTAAGATTTATTCAGTAAAATTACAAATATAATCTTGTAAATACGATAAATTATTATTATTTTTTTTGTGTATTAGTTCATCGTAGAGTATTGAAGTATGTTATATTTTCAAATTTCAATATAAACTTCTTTTATGCTCAAAAAATAGAGGTATTCAGATAGAAAATTTCAATTTTTTTTTTTTTTAATTATTGATTCTATTATATACTTTACATACCACATATGCTTCAACAGCTTAGTCACAAAATGAATTTATTTACATTTAGATATATTCTATTTTAGCTTATATTATATGTATGACGTAGTAAATTATAAGCTATATGCAGTTATAGATTAGGTATTTATGCATAAACTACTTTATACCGAAAAATAATATATAATAGCATAGGTATAATAATAATTTATGGTGTAAGTCCAGTCTGTAAGCAGATTAACAACAAACTGGTATTATATCAAGAATTTGACTAATGGTGTACCTATGTATTCAGATATTGTAGTTCAAAACTTCAAATTATAACGTGTTTCATGGACTATTCCGTTAATATAAATATAGTTTTACTATAGGTATTATTGTTAATTATAGATTATATAAATGACGTAGGTATGCGAATGATTAAGAGATGTTTCGAAGAGATATCAGGTTAAACGTAAAATAATATTAGTCATATATACACAGACAATTGTAACACAAAACAGGCCCTACTCGCAAACCGAATGCTGATTAATTGGAAAAGGAGGGAAACTACTTTTTACGTTTCGCTCGGGTTTCAGTCGGAGTTAACGGTCATTTAGTACTATGCAATCAACATCGTAGTGAACATAATGTTTACATATAACTGGAATAAATGTAATTTAACTAATTTTAGTGTATTTTACGAAATTCAATAAAATTTAATTTTTTTTTTTATAAGTGGTGTTTAATGTTTATAAATAGTGCCACACGTGATAACTACAAAAACAAATTATACAAATGTAAGTCCACATTAATTTAAAATTTAATCATTCGTACTTTTGCCATATTTCACGAGTTGGTAGTTCGTTAAAAAAGGATTGATAATCATTTAAATAAAAATCGCATTGTTCATAAGTAAAAATTAGCATTCAATTATTTTTATCGACTTCGCTTGTGTTGCGAATGATAAGTTTTTTAGTATGCTTTGCTTTGATATACAACAATTTAAAAGCGATAAAATAACGATTATTTTTAGCTTAAACATCAAAATAAATTATTTTATTACAACAAAACAATACCTATGAGTTAAATTTTGAAAAAAGAATTTTTACTTTATATCACCTTATAAAGAATAATATACTTATATACACACATTATTCGTATTACAAATCCCAAAAATGAACTTATTTATAATAATAAATATAAAATATTAATTACTAATAATATAATATTATAGTGTTTATAAAAATATTTCATATACATAGTTAAACATATACACTTAAAATAAACGATAACATTTTTTAAATCGTTTTATGACATTTTGAATAGGTTCTTATACTGATTTTAATGTAAATTTTCAAAAATAAGTATTTATCAATTAAATATATATATATATTAATTAATTACAAAAATAATTATTAATAAATTACTTTTACCTGTGACACTCATTATTTCTTTCTTTTGCAGATAACTTTACGGATGTAATTACTAGTCTTATTATAGTCTAAATTCTAATTTTTAATAACAATATACGTTGCGTAAAATAAACACATTTGATGAGGTTTACATAAACAAGGTTGTCTTTTCTATACGATAATATTATTTTCATTCACATTGGTATTTAGAATTTGGATATGTTAAGAAATCCATTGAAATAAGTCAGACGATTTTCATTTTTTTTTATTAAACTTGAACTTGGTTATCAGTAAATAATTATATTTTAGTTATATATGTAATTTTTAATGATAATACTCTTTTAATACGGATATGGTAATGAACTATTGTCTATTATAAACATAGGTAAACATATATATATATATATATATATATATATATATATTATATATTATACGTGTATACCTACTGCCTACCTATGCCTGTAACATCATGTGTAATAAACGAATCCAAGAGCTCTCTAGTTATTGTTACAAAAATAATACTTAATAACAGCGTAACATTTTACTATTACCTCCTATGACGTGTGTAGTATGACTATATATACGAGTTACTATAGCTGGTTACAGGGTTACAGACTTACAGTTAGTAGTAGGTATGGTTTTCAAGCGCTATTATAGCATTATACTGTACGTAATAAATGTTCAGTGTTTTCTAATTTATATCATACATATTACAATTGTCAATTTATTTTTCTATTTAAATCCCGATATAGGTCTAGTTAAATGTATTTGGTCATCAATAACGGAACAATTATTGAGACAAATATTTATTAATCAAAGTCTAAACTATTATTTGATATCTTTACATTTCACTATGCAATATATATAATATACTATGACTTATAAATGTAATGATCTACAGGTTGCGAAATGGTTTTAATAAATAAAAATATATTTATGTTATACTTGTATTAGTATTGTTACTATAATCAGTATAATATCATTATTAATCATATTATTCTAATATTAATTAAATATCCAATCATTTTTCTAATTTTTTAATAACGTTTTCAGTCTCTTTAAAATTGCATACGTTTATACCTATACAGAATATAATGTATTCTCATATAGTCATATATTTCGTATAGATAAATTTAATGTATTTACACCGCGATATTATGTGCCCTTATAAATTTAAGGTATTCCAAACTTTCAACTATCATAGATACATCAAATACAAAAATTAGTAGACCAAAATAAATTTGTTTGAAACACGTTTATTTTAAATCTTATATTCCTTCATTCATAATAACGCGTTATTGTTAATAAATAAGGAAGTAACACCTCGATTATAATAACTTGGTTTTTTTAAATCGTAAACTCTTTATACCTATATTTATTTTCATATAAAATATAATTTAATTTTATAGGGAGTCGTGATGCGAATTTATAAAAATCACTATATTTAGTTTCTTAGGAGGTAATAATGTTTTCGTAGCGGATGAGAAAATGTGAACGATTAGATTATAGTGTTTAAAAATTAAATTACTTCTTTTGTACGCGTAACTAATCGTGAGGATGATTTTTATTACGTCAGGAAATAATTTATTGTTATTTTATTCATTAAAATATTTAATAATATGTGCTATGTGACCCTCAAAATGCCATAGTAGTTATTACATTACAAGTTAAAAAAAAATAGTTATTGAATTTTAACGAGTATAAGCCTTTACCGTTATTATTTATTTTTTGATTTTAATCCAATAACTCTAACATTGATATAGTATAATATATATATATATATATATATGAACAGTTTATACGATTATACGTCATATAGATACTCGAATAAATATCATAACGTAATAGGTGTATAGGTAGTTAGGTTAGTGCATGTGCGTTTTAATGTGCGGTTTCCTTGTAATAATATTATTCTATCTGCCCGCGTGTCAATATACAATTTCGATTATACGGGTAACAACGTTTAGGTATAGTTAATCAAAAATAACAACAAAGTGTGAGATCGATTTTTTTCATTTCGCAATTTCAGAATTCAATACAAATCGCATTTTCGCGTTTCCAGTAGTGGCGTTGGTCTGTTATTATCTGTTACACTGTCGCCGCGTTTTGTGTCCACGAGAGCATTTTATATTATTGTTGTAACCGCGGCGATTACGTTTTGTGCAATTCTGGCGGGCTTTTATCCGTTAATATAAATTTATTGGTTCAAGAATTCGAGATGCGATTTATTATTTTGCGTTTTCCATTTGTAACGCTGTCGCCGTAGCAGGAATAGTAAACGATCCAATTGCTGCTGTACCACTGGTAGAACTAAAAAACGGCAATAAAGAAAATAAACCGAGAAAAACCGAGTAAAAACCATCTCGCGATGCCGTGATGTAGAAAAATAAAAAACGCGTAAAACACATTGCGAATGGAAATCTAATTTCATCGGTCGGCGAACACGCATTATATAAATCATATTATCATATAGTCTTATTGTACTCGTAATTATTATACGAATTAAGACCTATGAATATATACACGGACATTCGCGGCAGATTCATTGTTATCGTTTATCTATAATATGAACTAGATCTATGTACGTATTGATATAATCATATAATTACATTATAATAATATGATATTATAAGGTATATATATATTCTACATGCATAATTAATGTATGCACCGTTCAAACCTATACAAACATATACCTATACGTCCTACACGTATATTATAGTGGCGTACGGCATATTTAGGTACCCACACAATAATATTATTGTTATGTACAAACTAACAAACACAGCACGGCATAATAATATATTATTGTAATACCATGTCGTGTTATACTGTTTTATGTTATAGACTATAGCGAATATATTGTTATGATACCGGTTATATGTTATTTTTACGCTCGCAAAAATGTTTCGGGAAATCAGATTTCCTGGTCAAGACCCCTGATGATTGGCTCGAAATATTGTCCTTCAATATAAATGTGTTTTCTATATCTGCGTCACTAAGGACACACGAGAGTTCAAGTATACACATGCCAAAAATCAATGGTAATAACGGTCCGGTAAATTAAATATTCATAATACAAACGCTACATAGCGTTACTACATATATATACACATAGTCAATATTTTTTCAAAAATCTATGTTGGCGTAATGGCTCGTGCATTAATATTAATGCCCCCTGACGTTTTTCTACAAAAACTACTGAAAAATTTAAAAAATCATATTTTAGTGGTTGGATTTTAAATATATTATAGAACTTAAATATTTAAATATAAAAATACGAGCAGTAGATGCTGCGTTTTTCCCATTTTTTATACTACTCTTAAACGTGTTTTTAGAAAAAGTCTTGTCTATGTACAATCAATAAATAGATACATATATCGTTCGACCCAGAGTTTAAAACTATTCATATTGTTTAGTATAAATCATATTATTGTTATATCGTTTTACTATAACTTTTTTTTTTTTTTTTTTTATTAAGAAATATTTACAATCTGTAAACAAATGATACAATAAGTAAATTTTAAAATATATATGTACAAGGCATGGAGATGGAGGCGTGATAGAAGGGGGCATTCATTGACATTACTTCAGTTGGTATAGCGCAGATGTTAAGGTCGTTATGTAAAGTAAGGTTACTTACATACCATGGAGCTTTAGTTATTATCATTAAATTAATTGATTGAAAAGCTTGAAAAATATTGAGGTTAGAGTTTTTGGCAGAGCCCCCGAGTTGGATGCCATATGTCATAGCCGGGCGAATAATTTGGTTGTATATTAGTATAATTTGTTAGAGAGTGAGATGTTGGATCTGAGAAAATGTCTAAATTTATGTAGTTTGAGGTTTAAGGATTTTCTCTTGATTTTTATGTGTATTGCCCAGGTTAACCTTTTATCGAGGTTTATGATAATAATATGTAATGCGACTCGTTATCGATCCGCTGCACAAAAGTAAAAAGATTTCCGAACGCTTATGAATTATAATAATATGTACACACATGATTCATATAAATAGATAATTTAATATACTATATACGTAGTATCCATATTAATATGAATAACATGTGACGAGAGTAAGCAAAATTGACGCGGTGCAATTTCAATGATTATTATTTTTGTATTTTATACGGCGAATTCGTTTTACGGGCATTACACATTTACACATACTCATCAGAGCGAGTAATATATAAAGTAGTTATACAAACCAAATGGTACTTACATTATTATTTACGGCGTAACGAGATTCTACCTACGTGATCGCATATAATCATTCTAACATTAATAGTGCCGAGTATAAGCATGTGATTTATTTATACTTTGTTATATAATCATATAACTAAATAAGTACGCGTGTCTAATCAAATTCTTATTAACGTGTTACGAGATGTGTTGATTTGAAGTAATTTCTGAAGACGCTCGTTTCAAATGCTATCTAGTAAAAACCGTAAAAATCAATTGATATAATCTATTAATCTACATTTCGAAAATGCATACGAGTGTATGTATTATTGTTAGTCCACAGCACCGATTTAAAATTAAATTAATTTTTTTAACGTATAATTGATGGTGAAATCGATAACATCCTCTCTCGTTAGAGACCTTAACCATGATTTCAACTGTCTATTCTAAATTAAAAGCAAAAAGCATATAAACAAATAAATTAATAAATATAGTAATGTAATATGTATTAGGTATTGTATATTTGTATTAATATCGTATACCTACTTAATAAAGTATTCATTTATTTTAATAATTTTATGGAAAATTCCAACCAAAAGAACATTTTTTTTTCAATGTACTTACACAAAAGTTGTAGGGAGGATATTATAGTATTCCTAAATATATGTTAAATGTTATATAAATTTGTGAATAACAATATCTCTAGAAAATTTTCCTAAAGAACATAACAGGGACGTGCCAAAATAGGTTTACAATAAAAAGGTATAGTCCACTATAGTCATTACCAAAAAACACATGTTTGCAATCAGATAATTATGAAAAAAATATTATAAATAAGTTACATATACATGTTTCGTTAGCTTTAATTCATGTTAAAGTAATCGAAACCAATCAGTGTTGAAGCCAATCAAGATAAAACTAAACATATGATCGTAACAGAAACTATTAATTTACCCGATTTTCAGGTAATCTGCAGAAATTATACCTTTTAAGCAGTAACTGACTTTATATACCTTGTATATCTATAAAATAACTAATAAGTTATGTTAAGACTTAAAACAGCTATAATCAAGAGTATTTTTCATTAAAAAACTAGTCAAGTCCAGACTCTTATTTAGAAGGTCGACTACACTAAATTATACTCGAGTTTATTTACATCGGATCTATCTTATGAATGTGAAACGTAACTGGTAACAATAGGATGGAGATCTCTGAAAAAAAGTAATTCGCCATACGTGCGTATATGGCTCTATTGTTGAAAATAGAGAATATCAAACTAGAACAAACGAGGGAGTCTATATCAGTTACTTCAAAAACAATATAAAAACATTTATCAGAAGCAAATAAAATACCAGGATAAAAGTATACTTATATAAATACATGATTAACTTACCGAATAATTACATTCAAAGTACCAAAATAACGTATTTAGAGTAAATTGCATTGCAAACTACAACAACAACATATTAAATAATACAAATTAATTTAGTAAATATACATATTATTTGATAATACAAATACATTTTAACGTTTATTTTAAATTTCAAAATACTGGGCCCGCGCTGAAACGTTAAAATATGTTTTTATTTTAAAACGGCCTTGATTTAAAAACGTTTTTCGCCTAATTAACGAAGATTAATTAAAGGTCATGCTATTTTACCGGATTGGTAATCAAATTAAGTCCACAACGTTTTGATGGTGTTACACATAACTCTGAAATCTGAATTAAAACAAATATTTCGTAATCTACTATTTTTTGCATTTTACTACAAGCGCATTTATTGGTCACGGTCATCGAACACCAATAAGTATATTATATTAGGTGTAATAGCCTATAAAATATAAATTAATCAAATACACAACGAATTGCGTTTAATATATTTAGTTCTAATAAAACAATATTATAATTATTTACCAATAGATCGTTTACCTCATATCAGTCATATCTAATTTAATATAGCTAATAAAATTAGCTAACATAAGATTGATGATCCAAGGTCTGAATAAATTAACAATATAATTTATTTAGTTTATTATGTATTAATGTTCAATGATACCTGTTTTTAGTGTTTTTAATTTATTGTTATTAAAACCCAATAGTTATTAGAGCGACTAACTGATGAATTGTTTGTTTTGTAAACGCTAGTGAAACGTAAAGATTTGAACCTATTTAAAATCTATTATTTCTGGAAAAACTTCTCTAAAGTAAATCACACATTGTGCGTTTGCGTATAGGAACTTGATGTCTTGACGTTGTGTATAAACGTATAAGGCTTATACTATAGGCACACTAAGTTACGTATAAGTAAATTCGTTTTACACATATTTTATCAAATATTAGTTAGTGCGTATAAATACATTAATATACTCGTATAATAATAAACAATATAACGATGAGTTAATTTTTCTAACGGTTTAAACAATTTCATTCATCCTCGTCGTCGACTATTATAACCCGTGGTCTTATTAAAAGACGTTTATATGTAAGTATATATTTTCACGCATGTACACTTCATAATAATATGTAATGAGTGCTTTTACTCATAATATTTTCCTATTCCGTTAAACTAACAATAATATAATATATTGTGTATTTTTGTATGTGTTGGTTTTATCATTATTGGACTTTGTACTCGAGAGTCTGTTACAAACATTCGCGGATAACTATAATTATTCGTTCTCGCGTGCAACATCATTGCATCGTTTGATACAGTACATAATATGGTATTATGCAAAAGTTAATTAAACGAATTCGTCCGGGTGGCCATTACAATTTAAAACCGCTTTTCGTGTTATCGACTCGTATAATAATTATATACGATTCACTCGACTGGCGTGTTTATTAATTTATTTTAATATATTATTATGCATATACGTGAGAAATCGTTTTTAACACAAGTTCTATGACACAAAGTAGCCAAAACTGTTATCGCTAAGTGTTTTTTTTTTACAGCTCACTGGCCCTCACACATACACGTCTAAATTGTAATCCCATTTTTTAACGTTATAGATCTGGTCGCCTTAGACCATTGTATTTTCGTATACAATTATAATAGATAATATAATTGCGAGTCAACGATTTCGGTGGTCTTGAAAGTACTAACACAATGATTGATATTCAAACCTCTCCGCCCCTTGTACTACGGGTATACATAGTATAATATACGCTATTGCACATCAAACATGCGCCATAAGCACACATGCCGCCGTTTATATAGGTACACGTATAAACGGTAGGTACACTACATTATTATACGGCGCTCAGTGTCTGTATAGTACATTTATATACTTATATATATATAAATATTAAAATTTGTGGTTAAACGATTCCGTTGCTTTGGGCAAACAACGATTCGGTAAGGATAGAAAAAGGTAAAAATAAATAATGTTTAATAACTATAATATATAAACAAAATTCGAGTTCGCACTTTTCAGCGGTTTCTTCAAAAGTTAATTTTGTTTTCATATGCGACATTATATTTATATATAGCATATATACACTTTGTGTCCAACATGTCGGACAGTTATTTTTAAGACACATAGCGTTTAAGAATTTGCATGCAGTGACGGATCGGAAATTGTTATTCTTTCGTACATAAAATAACGCTTGCGGGAACCGAGCAAACTATTTCATAAATGTCGCCTAAATACGAAATAAACAATTATGTAATTTCGCGCGTTTTGCCGTTTTTTCTCCTCGTTCCGGTTCGGCGTGTTAATGATTTTTGGCTGCGTACCGCCTGCATGCAGTGCCTAATATAGTATATACCTACTCGTATACCCACACATATCGTTATTATAATATATACGATAGTGTACGGCACATAAACTACTGTATTATTAACGAATAACGTCTTATTAAATTGTCTCTCCGTGTTCAGTAAATAATCACTACGATGGTGCCATATCGTTGCTGTTGCGGCGGCGGCGGGTTGATTTCGACGTTGATAGCGGCGGTCCTCGTGTGCACGGTCGCAGGGACAATGAACGTCGAGTACAGCTGGGTGTACGTTGACTACACATTCGCCAGCCCCAATCACCGGGAATCAGCCATAAATTCCGGAAAGTTCATTCCGGAAAACTGTGTCATACTGGACGTGGACAAATATCATGGTGAGTATGATATATACGCTGCACGTTTTTAATCATAATATATAAAAGACAATTCTCGGCACTCTGCAGACACCAGGCGTGAACTCGAGGGGGGGGGTGTTTATAAGCACTTTAAACCCCCTCTGAAATATCAGGAACAAAAAATAAATTACCTGATCTACAAATGAATAGTATGATATTTATGAACATTTTTTCAAAAACCCCCCAAAATTTTTTCCTGCGTTCACGCCTGACAGACACGATTATAAATTTATAAGCATAATGTGCGTATTTGTTCACCGTACACATACTTTTGTATAATTTAATATATATGTTGTTTTAATACACTTATACCTCGTATATAGCGAATTATATGTTTTTAGCATAGGTATTTTCAGGTATATACTTGCATCAAGGCACCATCTTACATTGCCGTAAATAGGGGAGGGGGCTGAAGTATATTAAGTATGTAGTTATATTATATTTCTTACATTATATGCAGGTTTTAATTTATATAGTATATAAACGATTGTCTTTTTATTATGTCAAAATTATTTTATTAGTTTATTAAGAACAAGCAAATAAAAAAATTATAGATAGGTATACCGATTTGGGCTTGAGAAATAGTAGGTACTGATAATTTAAAATTTTTACCTTCAAAAAGTACCGGCTAGATCGAATTTACTATGACCCTCACGGAAATCACCCTCAAAATTGAGGATTGAAGCGTTAATTATTATTTTCTACTATAAAACGTGTACACGCTGGAATAAAATATAAAAACACAGGCATTATTGTAAAATCAATACATTTATCGCTAAACAAGGTCATTAAGTAAGAAATAATCTTAGGCGAGACTTAAGCCCTGCCCCCAGTTATTATTTACCAACCTGTAGACCATTTGTCGAAATCTTCGGTATATATTTTCCATGTATGCATATTGTATGCATTTGTATTGATTTAAGCGTAGCTGAAATGTATACAATTTTTTTTTAATCACTAATCCGTACTATATTATAGGCACTCGCACCTAAACCGTTTGTTTTACAATTAGTTCAGTGGGTATCAATTACAGGTCATAACATGCACACAGATTATACACTATTATTATTGAAATTAACGTGAAAAAAATTTGTTTACTTTTTTTATACATATTATAATATGCGCACGCTTTATCTTATTTCCTGTGCGTAACAAAATCTGTCGGTATATCACATTATTTCTTTCTATTTAAATCTTTATTTTATGGATAAAAAATCTATTTCGTCACCTAAAAAATAAATAACTGTCACAGTTATCGTATTATTATTATTATTATTCTGTCACAAAATCGAATATATTATTCTTTTTGAATAACGCATTGTGCGTTTAAAATTGACCCCGAAACGTTCGGAGTCGGGTTGTTGCAACGAGTTCCGTGCAAAGTTTTTATAATTATAATAAATCATGGATTTTGTATAAAATGAAAATTTAAACCCGACAAATAGAACATCATATTTATCCAAGTACATTTAATTAATATAAAAATTGATTTTATGACTTTTCTATTATATTAACGACATTAATGACATGCGTGTTTAAATTTAATACCACATTAAATAATTTACTATATGAATTACAAAACTATTAATATTACGATTCAACCGTATGCAACTATAAACATATTTTAAATATTTATTATTTATTTATTATAAATAATTTTATGATTATTGTTATTAGCATAAAATAATTAATTATATAATGCATTATTCTTTGTGAACATAACAAATGCCTCATTGCCCTCATTAATGCAAATAATAATATGTAAATAATTTTAAACATTTCACTTTCTCTTCTGGCCTATAGGTACATCTGAAGGAAAATTATATTTTAATATGGGTTCGAATTCAAATGCCGCTTCCAAACAACGAGTGTTCGTCACTATTCCTCGTATCAAGCCTGGAAATCCTGCATCGCTCGCAGAAATAGTTCCAGGGGATCGCGCTAACTCCGTACTATTAGCGCCCTACCCGAATTGGAAGGCTAACACTATTTCGGAAGACACGGTCAATTGCGACGATACAATCGTTTCCGTATTTAGAACCAAAGTGAGTGAAGAATATGAATTAAACAATAAAAAATTGATTAAAATTAATTCATCCATACGTATTTAGATTGACCATCTCGGTCGATTTTGGGTTGTTGATGTCGGCACATTGGACCAATTTGAGATGACAGCTCGCTCCGTGTGCCCTCCGAAAATTTTAATATTTGACTTGAAAAATGGCGATAGAGTTCTAAGTAAGTCTGAATTCTATGATTAAGTCTGAGAATTGTTTTATTAGTTTTTTTTTTTCAATACACTGACGTCTTTAATTTTGTATCATTATCAATGTTATAGAAACATATAAATTTCCATCGTCGCAGGTAAAAGACGTTTCATTGTTTACTAACATCGAAGTCGATATCAGAGATTCAAAGGGCCGTAATACATATGCTTATATAGCTGATACTACTGCGTATAAACTTATCGTATACGATTTTAAAAATGACGAAAGTTGGGCGGTAGATCAAGCATATTTCTACCCTTATCCAAATAAAGCTCATTTTAAAATCAAAGGAGTTAACTTCGACTTAATGGATGGAGTACTAGGATTAGCCTTGGGTAATTTATTTGGCATTGTTATTATAGTGACTATACAGCATATAATGTCCCGATGTTCGAAAATGTCATTGTTTAGGTCCTATAACAAAAAACGATCGAAAATTGTATTTCCATGCATTCGCTAGCACTAGGGAATCGTGGGTGCATACCAATACATTACAAAATAAATCGCTTTTTCAAAATGGTTTAATCGACGGTTCCGGTACATTCTTTTTATCCTCGGAAGTCAGAGAAACCCAATCTAGTGTGGAAGTGATGACAGACAATGGAGTACTTATATACGCATCGATGGACAATAGTTTAGGTTGCTGGAACAGCCAGGACTCGTTCACAACAAAAAACATCCACACGATATATAAGGTGAATAATAACTTACTACTCTCATCAAATTAATTAAATAATAGATAATACTTTAATGTAGTTACTTTTTGTAAACGTAACGGTTTAAATATGATTATATGAGTTAAGCTTTGTAAAAGATGCTGATATTAAAATTGATAGAGTCACTATATAAGACGAATGAATTTATGGATCATCATTTATTACTGACAAATTCTTAAGGGTGTAATTTTAGTTTTACGGAGGACACCAAAATTTAAACCTCGAGTTAACGATAGATTTAAGAACATAACCCCCTCTGAAGATAGATACGTATTAGTTACGTTTTACATCATACCAACCCAAAATATTTATTATTTTAATAATAAATCATTAAATTAAATATAAGGCATTCTTGTATAGATTTAATATTTCATTTCTTTACCTATTAATTTTTAAGTTTCTAATAAAAATCTTGATTTCTTTCTATTTCAAAAATTGTATCTAAACAAATCTGGAAAATAGCGAATAATTGTAAATTCTACAAACTATTCTCTCTTATTGTCTATTCACTCTGGATTTAAAAATACTAGTGGTACATTTGATAATATTTAATTTAATGAAACTGTAAATTCAACAGGGGCCAAGCATTTAAATATTTTTTTTTAATAAGACTAAAATCTTGTTTACATCTTAAGTAAAACTAAATAATAATTTTAAAAATAAGTTACGAATTTGTTAAGCATTAAGTGTAAAATGCAAATTTATAATCGTATACATTTATTATTTTTTAGAGTGACGAAGATTTTCAATTCCCCAGTGGTATGAAAATTGTGGGTGACAAATTGTGGGCAGTGTCATGCCAACTTCAAAATCATTTTACAACTATGGTCACGAACCGTAAATCGGTCAAATACAGGGTGCTGGTTGGTCGAGTTGACGATTTGATAAAACGCACAGGATGCGATAAGAGGTCGGCAAATGTCGATATAAAATTGCAATCTAATGTACAAAATCTTGACCCCACAAAAGATCGCTTAGTATTTAATAATTAAAAGAAGTAAACACGGTAAAAGGGATGCTTGCTTTTATGTTTATTTAAAATATTAAAAATTTAGTATGTTATTTATATATTAGCTGACGTAGTTTTACACTTTAATTTGTGATTACTGTGAAAAATTGGTACACGATTACATGCATATTTGCACAAAATTATTTAACCTTGACACAATTATGTATTTAAATGAATCACATTTTTTTTTTTAGTAGAATTTATATAATAACTAACAAACCTTAAAATGTTTCAAGGACTAACAAAATTATTCTTACGTATCAATAGACAAATTATATGAACTATTATAGTATTAATTATTTATAAATTATAATCAATAAAATGTATATATAATATATATATTTAATTTTTTAATTTATTTAAAATATTTTTCTGTAAATATAATAATATGTTGTATTACAGACTACAGTTTATGTGTATTTTTGTAAAAAAAAATGCTTCACGTCTATATGGATTGGTTTCTCTGGCTGCGGTAATTTATGTAATCCTTTCCTCGTTAGAATCTACGGATCATAATATACATGATCTAATCCTTAGATTCTAAGGGGTGCACATGTAAATTTATATAAATTAATTTTTTTTTCAATATAGGTTCAACGATGATACTGACGAGTTTCTAGTCGAATCGTTTGACGATAACATATTGCACGAATGGCGTGCGGTACCTGCAAACACAGAACCGTGGAGCTATTCGAGAATTTCCAGGGTGTTCGAAGACAAAAATGGCGTGAAACAGACGCCTGTTAAGTCGTTGGTATTGACCGGAAACGTAAACGTACACAGTCATAGTAAACCGACATCGTTGTCTTACAATTGCCGTATGATCATGGTCAACGGTCAACTGAAAAACAACGACTGTTTGGGCAAGTCTCGTCGGAGGAACCGGGTGAAGCGCGTACCCGGTCCTCTTAGGTGACATCGGTTATAAATTTATAATAATTATTGCTTGTGTGGATCATTAATGTGACGTACAAGACGTACAAAGGTTCGTTTTCATTTGCAGAAGTAATTTTTTATCGACTTCTGCAGCATTTTAGTTAATTTTTTTATATATATATATAAATATAATTACTTATAAACCGTACACAACCTCATAATATATTAATGTTACCATCTTTAGTTTGTATATTATTATATTTAGAGATCGCGATTGCGTAACGCGCATATAGCGGAAGTAGTCTCACGCATCGTTTCCAGAAGCTCATTAGTTTATAATTAGATACGTTCGTATATATGCGTTAAGTTAAAGACATAAGTAAATGTGTACTGAACAATACATTTTACATTCTAAATGTGATTATTGCATGTCCATTGTCCATAAACCATTTTAAGAAAACTAGGTGTTCATACGATGAGAAATAATTATGCAATGATTTAGATACATGCCTATAATCTACATATATAAAATATGATACACAGGATACACGTATATAACTGTGACTAATTTTAATAATTTAAAAATGTAATATTTAAATTTTGAATTTTAAAAGTAGCTTACCGGTATCTTCTATGTGATTCTATGAAAACATATGCATAAAATAGTTATAACGATTAATTCACAACACTTTATGTCTATATTCCCAAAATTGTTTTTATTATTATTCGGTGCATTTATTAATGATTGTGATTTGTGAATAAATTTCATGCCGTTTGTTTAATTCACTATTTGATATTGATGTAATTTGCACAACATAATGTTTGTCTCCAAAAATAAATATCAAATATAAGACACGAATAATTATCATAACTCCTAACGTTAGATTAAATATTTATCATTATTAGTTATGAGTTATAACTTGTTATTAATTACTCAATGCTTACCAATAAGTAATATTAAGTTTAAATGTAAATTGTGAATAAGTAAATAAGTAGGTAACAAATGTGAAATGTTATAATCATGCAACTACAACATAATGCTCATTAAACAGTACAAACAAGTATTAATTATTAGTTATAATTTTAATCAATTACTGAAAATATTATAAATTTAAGCTTAACACTTGAATACTATAGAAAATCTAATTAAATATTTTACTAAGAAAACTGTGTATAATTTTACATAACATGTACCATGTTTTCATACACTTAATTGAGTAGATAATTTAAAATATAAGAATATGTGTCATATTATATTATTTATACGTTCTACTTATATTTAAATGTTATAAGTTTATAAGTTATAACAGATGTATTATTATTAGTTTATTGCCTATAGCTGTTTTCATATGATGATGATAAATTATGACAAAAAAAACTCTTAATTTAAATTCTCATATACAATCCATAATATATTATTACCTATCACTTAACATTATTTAGTATAAAATGTAATAAATACTCATTATTCATAAGTCATTACCTTTAGATATTAGTTTTTACTTATTATACTTATTGACTTTATTCATTAGAAATTGTTGTAAATATGTGTAAAATTTACATGAAAAAATAAATAAATATTTCTATCGTTAATCTTAAATTAATATGACAAAATAAATTGTGTGTACACATATTTTGTAAATTATATAAAAATACACATATAGTACAAGTTAATCAATAATCTTGCATACCCATGCCACTATTTACGTAACATTTACAAATATGCATGACGTTCATTTATCTATTTACTATTATAAGCTATTCAAAGCTATCTGATAATTTTCACTATAATTTTTTTATTATTATTAAAGTTTCCCTGACATTGTCATCTAAACGTATTGTTGACAGAATTACATATTTTTATTATTTGGAAAACAGTCACTCAATAGATAACAATAATATAGTATTATAAGTCAATTAGGATAAAAATATTACATTATTACAATGTAAAGTTGCACTATAAAATATTAAAATATTACCTGGGCTGGGTAACGGAAAATCATCAAAACCATCCAACATTTCTAATTTAACCTTTGATAATATGATTTATTGAAACTTCGAATTTGTTTATCTTGAACGGTGTTTTCATATTTTTTTAACATTATTTTCTGTAAATTAAATTAATTAAATTAACTTTTAATGATCCAATTGTTTTATACTAAAACTTTTTCTAGGAATATTCATTATTCAGTAAAATGCATATAAATTATATAAGCAACTAAAATATTTTTGAATTTCAATGGTAGGTAGACTACAAATTTCACAAAGGCAGGAAAAAAACATTGATAAGCTAATTTAATTTGTACCATTAAATATAGATATCAGTAGATATATTAAGTAATAAGTATCTATCTTTAATTTCGGGTTTCAAAATACAATAACTTATAATTTACTTATATACACATTACACAGTTTACTCAATACATATACGATATACGAATGTTTTAACACTTTATGTTCTGCTTATTTGTTTATATATCAGTGACTTTAACCATTTAATTATTATTTTTTTTAAGAATTTTAATACAATAAGTAGGTACAGGCGTATAGCTAAAAATATGATTTATTATTCAACTAAACTAGTTTTAATAACCTCTAACATGAATAAAAAATAATAAGTTTAGATAGTTCAATCTAGTGTTGAACTTTGCAAATCGAACCATTTGAACCCCTAGAACGGAACATATTAAAACCTGTAAGTTCAATATTGTATAGTTCGCATGTATTGTATATGTAAATTGTAAGTACGTATTATGTATTTATGTTATTAGAAAGAATTGCGTCCAACAATTCTTTATAACAAATATAAATAAGATAAAAACAATAAACACTTTTACTTATAACTAATAAATCTAAGTTTCGTTAGTGTTATGTTCTTAATTATTCTTAAATAATATATGTATTGGTCCCACTGAATATTTTTTCGTGTGGAAATAAGGCGTGAATACTCAATTTGTATAGGTAATGTAATGGTGTTAAATATGAAAATTATTTAACGTATAATAATTAAAAAAAAATTAGACATGGTTATTTAAAATAATAATTATGTTTGAAGTCATGGTGGTAAGGCTTTAATTTTATTACAATAAAATTACAAAATTCATATTTACTTCATATTTTAATTTTTATCACATTATTTTAATAAAAATTAACAAATATATTTATACATACGATATTATAATATATACACTAATAATACAGTAATATACAATAAACATACCAAATACCTACTCTATATACATAGGCTATAGTCTATAGGCAAACTCTAGTAATAGGTATATCAAATTAATATTTATTTTATGAAACCATCAAGAATAGGTAGGCACATATAATACAAAATTATATATAAATTCATAAATAAATAAGGTTGAGATAAATTTAACTTTTATAAAATAAGTTCCAAATGTTTATCAGTTTTTAAATATAATTTTAAATTTTAAATAACCACAGTCCTCATACTCTCATTAAGGATTTTCATGATTATCGTTTGCGGTAGAGCTTCACTTTATCTGCGCCCTACCGTTTTGTAAGTGGTACAATACAAGTACAAGTTGTATTATACCGTCTCTTGTCAATATTGGAACTTCGCTCTCGTTCGGTTAGTATTTTTTTTTTGACAGCTGCATTGTTTTGATGAAATTGTCGTTAGCAGTTAACTGTGATTGAATGTTGGAAATATGTTTGATAAATCTATGTACAAAACGTGATTCTGTAAATAAAATTATTGTGTAGATAATATATTTTATGAATACAATATTATCAATTGATTTATTGATTCAATAGGTATTTTGTAGTAATAGAAGATATTTATATTTATTATAAATCAGTATATTTACCCCGGCTAGATGGGACAAAATACATTTTAAAATATATTGTTGTCTGTTGAATTAATTCGTTATTATATATTTGAGGAGTGAAGAATGTATGTAGGTAATATAAAATGAGTTACGTACCTTCTAATAAAGTTAAACTGTTCAGCTTATTAAAGTTATGTGTGCATACTCGTAATTATATATTTATCTAAGATCTTATAACTTATCGTATTAAACTTTAATCGAAAGTAGACTGATAACATTCAATGATGAAAATCTTTAAATAAATATATATATATATTAATTATATATTTAAGTACACAAACACAAAGCCTAAATAAATAATACCCGTAATAAAGTGGTAATAATTTGTATAATATATGTATACTATATTTTTAATACTATACCTAGGTATCCTATTTTTACCGATCGCAATGTTTAAAAAAATGTAATTCTCTTTCTCGTCAATTAATAGATAGCCTAGTCACAGATAATTATATATTAAATAAAAAAATCTTATGGTAGGCATTATAGGTACATCATAAGCAGTATAACTATTTATAATATCAAGACATTTATTTTATACATCCTAAAATAATTATGGATAGTACCATTGATAATCAATGATAATACTTAATGAGGAGAGAAATTAGATTTAGATACAATATATTTTCTTAACGAACAAGTAAAAGCGACATTATTACAGTAGATACTAAAATGTTTGATCAGTCAAGGTAAAAAATAATGATGAGCGTTAAAAGGCACAATAATGAGATGAACTTAATAATACTGCAATAATAGTATGTGACGATGTTTAAGTGGTTAACCTAACGGTAAGGCCAAAAAAACCTTTGGGGTCGGGCCTATATCTTAAACTATAGATCTATCTCACTGCTACGTATGTCGTGTAACCACTATAACACTGAATACCATATTGTGAATAAGAATAACATACACATTTTATGATTAAATAAGTATTAAACTCATTAGCAGACTCCACGATAATTTGATTGCATATGTTACTTGCGTCCAAAAAACAGGTTTCTAATAGTAAGCTTAACCGGTAACTTGCGTCCCATTTCGGGGAAGCAATTCGATTGTATTATAATTATTATTTATTAACAATAGGTATTATCGAGTTACTAAAATCAATAGCCCATAAACTGTACTGTATAATAATTAATAAACATTACTATTTGTACCCACGTGGCCATGCGTGTATATCAATACTCACTATATAGGTGGCGTAAAATTCAAGCTATTGGTTTAACCAATGACTTCGGAACAAACACAGAAATTGGTAAATTTTTAAGGAGCTTTTTTGGACTACCTTTTTTACCTCCTTAAATGGTGAGTGATGTGTTTGTGTTTGATTTTATGTCCATTGCTCCAACTGGTTATGAATAATTTACAGACTATAATATATTAAATAACTATATTTCTGAAAGTTTTAAATTCCCTTCACGTGTTTGGTATGAATATTCAAATAGTTTACAAAGAACAACAATTTCGTGTAGAGCTTTTCACTCAAATTTTAATTTATATTTTTACTTTAATCATCCACATATTTTCAAATTCATTGTCGTTTTAAAATCATTTCAGATTAATATATATGTATTAATTAACAGTATTAATACAAAAAAAAAAACCTTTAAAATAAGAATACTTGAAAAAAAATCAAGTTTAAAAAATACGTAATTTCACCATTAAATTTTATAATGAAAATTGCATTTAAATTTCAATAAATATAATAAGCTCTTTAAGTTCATAGATACTTGAACTATAATTATTATCATGAATATTAGACAAAAGTTATTATCATTACATATTTACATATGTTTGTAGTGTTTTGAATTATATTATAAAACTATGTTTAAATCGAATTATAATTATTTTTATTATTATCATAACAAAATGTACAACATGAACATTTTTTTATTACACAACTCAGTTATAAAAAAGCTATTATACGGAAACGCAAATAGGCTGTGACCCTTTTTGAATCTTTTTTTTGTGGGACGCAACTTATTACCTACTGATAATAATTTCGGATGCAAGTATAGTAGGCACGGATAATTTTTGTAAACCCCCCCCCCCCAATAATTGTTGATAAAATTTTGGTATTTTTTATGAATAATCAATAAATACTTTATAATGACCATTTTTTCTTGAATACAATATGTGCTGAGAATTTAATAAAGCAGCAAGTCATTCAACAATCGTTAGAAAGGCCAAGTGATATTTTACGAAAATAGATTATAAGAGAATATTAGAAAGGAGTAACTTTATCAAGATGGAACAATTCTAAAAGAGTTATTAGATAATTGAAAAAGTACAAAACTACACTTCAAGTATTCGAAACAATCTTTATAATAAATACGTATTTGATCATATAAGTATAAAAGTAATTCAATAATATTCATGACAGCTAAAATATATTGCTTAAATAATAAAATTGAAATTATAATAAAAGTTAACTGTTTAATAAGGTTAGCCACTTTCTATTCTTGTAAAAAAATGTTGAATACATCTTTCTGATCTCTTCATAGGACATTATATTGGTATAAACGAAGCGTAATAAAAGGAGCAGGTCAGTGCACGCAGGTAAGGTGGTGCATTATTTGATTATCTACTATATAGTTATGTCTCGAGGATGGGCGATTGTAAACTCTCCCAAGTTGATAATAATTTCGTTTATACGTTATAAATTGTATATTTGTATCATTATAATTGAATGTTTTTAAAAATATAAACATATAAAGTTTAAAAAAGTCAAATTTATAAATTATTGTAAATATAAAAATAATATTAATGTAAATCAATTTCTTTAGCCTATAGTCGAGAATATTATGTATTTGTGTAGTTTGTTTTCTTAATTTTTAAGGAAGGATTATAATATTATACCAATATTTTAACTCTATCTGTTACTTAAGTAATCTTGTAAGGTATGAGTGGAGTTTATCTTATTTTTAAGACATCGATTTTTTACAAAACAAAATCATGAGTATACGTCTTTTCTGCTTAAGTAGATGACTATAATACAAACCTTATAATAAAGTTAAAAAAAAAAATTAAAAAAATATTTTTCTAAACGCATACTATGTAAATTAAGTACAATTTTCAAAAAGTTTGTACTTAAGGAGATAGTTTTTAAAAATCAAGAAAAATGTACTTTGAAAGTTCAGTCATAATATTTTAATTTATATGTAAAAAAAATATGTACGTACACAATTAATACGTTTATCATAATATTAATTATATATATTGCTATTTACACCTACCTATTAAAAAAAAATGTTAAAAAATTAATCTTAACATGCGTGGTGTAGGTATTAATTATTGTGACCAGACGGCAGATACTCTTATTTCGTAAGATGATACTTTTTTTTGTTGCATTGTGTTAAGTACATACAATTGTACAATTTTATAAAAATACGTATCATAGGCTAATATTATTTATTTTCATAAATTTTTAATATTAGTACAGAAGTAACATCACACATTTCTCTTTAATATAAATAACATATTTTTTATGGTAGAAGAGTTAAAATGTAAAATGTGGTCATTCTATAGATTTGTGCACCTATATAGTCACCATAATATACTGTACCTAGTATATTCGTAAATCATAACGATTACGACTAAATACTTATTGCAGTGCATAATAAGCGGAACGAAAAATTCGATCAGGTTAGGTAGTATAGCTAATACTTATATTATTCGATTTTATAATATTTTATCAAAGATAACTTTAAATTAATATTATATAAAAAATGTATAACCAATTTAAAAACATACTCGTTTTATTTAAACTAATAATAATAGTTTGTCATTCTAACAAAATTTTAATAAAAACGAAGTTATTAAATATTATTTTTAAATCACCACGTCATGATATGATTACGTCTTAAATATAAAATAATGGTTAGAAAATAATTGGTCCTATATACCACTATATTCACTACAATGTTTCTATCTTTGTACATATTACATAATAGTATATTATACACATAGCTACGTAAGTGTCTATCTAACATTCATCCATTTGAAAGGTAGAATCAAACTGCCTGCTGTGGCGTTTTAAAATAAATTAAATATTATGTACTCGTGTGATTGCAGAAATATTTTAAAATCGTGTCCATACATACCCCCATAAGATTTCAATATTAAAGAATGTTTTCACTATTACGATTTATTTATTAAATATACATAATAATATATAAAATAAATAATATAATATAGGAATATAAAATTTTACAATTTTCAAAATTGACATAAAAATATTGAAAACAATCTACGTAGGTTTCTCTCTAATAATAAAAACAACTAAGTAAAATGAATCATTTTTATCGTAAAATGTCTATATTATTTATTAGACTTTAGATATAAAATATTTTCTTAAAAAATTAATATAATTACAATTGTACGTAATGTCTATTTAGGTTCTAGTATATATATAATCAGACATAAGTGTTGTAATAGATACTTTTGACAATTATTATTTGAGTAAGTAAAGACTAATATATTATTAATAGTTTAACATTATTTAAAACTACTTACTTAAATTATATTACCTAGGCACTGAATAAGTATTAAGTTGGCATATTTTATTACATAATATGTATATTTGATAGTTTTGTACATACACAAATCATGTTTATAATTTATACGTCATCTGTTAGTTATACTTATAAAGTAATCTTATAGTATGCGGAAATCAAATAAAAAAGGGATAAATTAGTTTACTACCTTGCTATTCGGTAGGATTTAAGTGTACCTCGTCATAGAGTACCTATTTAGGTTGGTCACTATAATGGATGTGATATTAAATTTAGACTCCAATTTTAAAGAAAGATCATTGCATTACCGAAAAATTATTCGTGATGGAGACGGTTTGTCAGTCTATGTCTATTATTGTATAAATAGATTGTTGCATTAGTTTATTTTACTATTAGTACTAATACTACAGTATAAAATAATAGGCAATAACATAAAATTACTCTTAATATTTAATAATGTATTTTCGACATTTTTAAATTTGTATATAAAAAAGTTATGAGGAACCTAGCTTAAATTTTCAGAGTTTTTGATTACGTGATAATTTGTTTTTCAACATTTATAGAAAAAAATCAAATGTCGTTTAAAAAACTACAAAATATAGAAAATGCTAATATAAATATTTGGTAAAAGTTTCAAATGTCTACTAGTCTTAGTTTTTAGCAAAACCAAAAAAATAAAAAAATACAATGTAAATACAGTGTTTTGGTAAATAGCATTTTATGGTATAGATAGCACATAGTAGATGTATTCAACAAAAATGTCCAGAAAAAATGTCCGTGGTGAATATGTCCGAAACCAAGAATTTTTGTGGTAAACATGTCCGAAATCCAAAAAATGTAAGCATCGAATAGAATAAAATGTGAACACTCTGTAACATTAGCTATCCTTGTCAAAAACTGTATATTGTCTATTACGAGTCTTTGATATCTGTAATATACAGATTCTTCTGTACATATCTATCTAATATCTGTAGGTATTTATACCTATATATATAACATATAAAGGTGTGTCGTATAAATCTTATCGTAATAACCCTGTTACGTTTATTACGATAATATTGTCGAGACAATTTTATAACGTAACATAAAATATCTGTTCCAATTCTGAATTTTCATTGGAAACATTTAAGCGTGCGTGCGTGTTATTTTATTAAGTAGAAGATTGAAAATGGCAGACATTATTAAATCAAACAAAAAAAATAATAAGTTGTGTTTAAATGGATATACATCATATACCATACAACATGTGTTGAAAACCAAAATTCATTGACATTGTAATAATAATAATATGCAAGAAAAATAAAAATAAATATATTTGAGTACAACAATAATAAAAAGAAGTATTGAAAATTTGTTTAAATGTTTATCATTGACGTTTATAAACTTTAATTAAGTACTATATATGTTTTTGTAAATTATCTGATTTTTAAATAATATATATGATAAATATTTTATCTTATTTTAAATTCTAAACAAAGAGTTTTCCCTAGTTTATTTTGGACATTTTTATCTAGATCCCACTGTAGCATATATTATATAAATATGAGTATACGGAAACAATATTTTTTTAAAGGTCATGCAATAGGCTCTACCCTTAGTACCTTCTTTATCTTTTGCTTCAGCGTACACTATACATGCAGTTGTTATTTTAATTCCATTTTTTCTTCGCATCGAATAAATAATGCTTTTTAACCTTCGCTGGCTAATCTGAAGAACCCGACGCCCTTGTGTTTCGTTCTTCCACTTGATCTCTTTCTGCCGCATCATTGTTGTTGCGAAGTAAGTTACTGGTGACAGCCCTGCAGTCCTTTATCCTCTGCATATACCTTCTACAATATTTTTCATGTCAACTTCGTCCTTCACCGATACCTTTACTCGCCATTTCACCTCCCAACCACTGCAATTCATCAGCGTGTGCGTCGTCCACCGCAACAGTAGCATTGCTTTACCCTTGTCTTCCCGATCTTTAAAGACATTTTCCAAAGTTTTTTCGTTAAAATATGAGTCAAATGAAATTACATCCTCGCATATCCTCCCAATTTCCCATGCTTCTAAACTACAAAATCCTTTACATTTTTATGAGCTTATAGGCAATATTGTATTAAAAAAATGAACGGAAAGTTTATTCCAAATAAATTTTCACAAATTATACACTAACCAGTAACAATACACAATTAATATTCTACAATGCATTGCTTTTTTACGAGTGCTCAACAACTATTAGATATACCTAAATTTTACATTAAATCGCTTAAAAGTTGACATTTTATAATGAACAGTAACGAACGATATACAAATCGAGACTGTACAGAATAAATTATGAATATTATTGTTACGTAGTCACTGTTGGTTTATTTATAGTTGGACCAAATATGCAGGGCACCTAATATAATTGCAAAACGACCGTTTATTTGGAATTAATTAATTTAATTTTTTTTTTCATAGTAATTTAGTCTGCTGAACACGTAGTTTTTCATTCAACTATCATGACTTCATAAAGATCTGCTCGTATTGTATATCCTAGTCGGGAATATCTAACGCGATTGCGCGGAACACTGCGGTGGCGACGACGATGACGTCTGCCACAACACGGTGACCATTGTTGTGCATGATTGAGTGAAACCATTATTATTATTACTGCACGTTCGCTGTTTGGACCGTTCAGTCTTTAGTCGCTGTTTCGACTCCAACGCCGCATTAACTTCGTTAACGTCTCTCATGCGAATCAGAATCAAACGATAACCTATAGACACTCCGACGTGTTCTCCGCGAGTCACAGTATACACCAATTAGGTACCTACCTAAACCACTGCACTTATACATTACGGTTGTCGTTAAAAGTGGATTTGTCACAAACTTACAGTAAGTACTAAATACCCGTACACACATATGACATATCTATTATACGTATTACAGATAATTAACTCGCACAAAATGTTTAATCGTCGTTTGATGTCCGAATAACAGGATTTAATAAAAAATAATTTGAAATTATGTATTTACATGTTGCAGTATGACATTGCATTATATACAGCAAAATATTTTTTTCGTAATTCAAACATTAAATATATTTTTTATAACTTTTTGAATTTTAAATTGTATACACTATAATAAATTTTGTATTAATTGTATACTCGTTTCTTGTAATTTATAATACTTGTCTTTAACATTCATGAAATAAAAATGTGCAATACCTTTCAATTACTCGCATGTAATCGCAGTACAATATAAATCATATTATTATAAATCTTAAATAATATATGTTTTTTTAAAACATTGAAAATACTTACACAATATTTTATTAATTTATTATTAGTTTGTAATTCCATCTAGTAGTACCTAATTATAAGAAAATATATTAGAATAGTTAAGTACCCTAATAATTATATGCGTAGATATGTCTTTCAGGTACGTTAACATCAAATTATTTTATACTTGCATTTTAGTTATTTTCATAAAAACATATACCAATATTTATTTAACCATTAAAATTGTATTTACTGGTAAATAATTTTCTTACTAAGTTAAAATGTGTATATAATACATAATACATATATAAATAAATTTATACATTTACGGTATACCCGTAGATCAGTAAAGTACTATTTGTACACATTTAACAAACGTTTAAAATAACACACCGATTCGCTCCAGTAAGTATTACCGCAATAGAATTTGATATTACGGCAATAATTATTGACAGTAACTTGACTATAGGTACCTATATATATCATAGTATACTAGATAAAATAACCGTAACCTACATTAAATATAGTTAATTTATTTTGATGATTAGAAAAATGCTTATTTTTACATAATATTATATTAGTGTAATTATAATAGATATTATAGTTTATATTTCTAGGTACAACTCGTTGTTCTGTGCCTATATTTGGTAGCTTGACTTTAACACTTGAAATTTTGTAAATTATCAAATATATTTGTTGGAATTTTCTTTTCAAATTATAAATTTTCTTGAGAAAATAACAAAAACATAAGGCAATTAATTAAATCATATCGTATTGCTAATATTTTTTTTTAGATGGGTCAATACGACCAACCTCACTCATACGTTTGGCCTGCAGACTACAACTGGATGAAACCACAGCAACATGCTGAAGTTTCAACAGTAAGCCAAGTAAACTTCCCAGTGTCATCAACAGGTAATGATTCAAAATTCGTTAAATTAATGGCTTCCGAGCTCACTAACTTGAAGGCCCTGGACGTAGATAAAAATGATTTTTTTTTAATAAAGTAAAAGGGAAAAGTGTTTCTCTTGATACCAAAACGGTCAGGTAATAAGCAACTATTGCTAATTTTTAACAAATCTACCGTGAAACAACTCTTACAGTTATTAACTATACTATATTATAATACTGTGAGCTAATAGGTAATACAATAGATTCGATTAAACTTCAAGAAAAATATTAAAAAAACTTAAAAATATAATGTAATGTCTATACTTTTATGAAATAAATTAGTAAATATATTTATTATTCATAATTCAACATACGTGTGATAATTTTGATTTTAAATCAATAATATATATATAGACAGCTAGCTATTATTTCAGCTGCTATACTATATAACTTATAATTATTATTATTTTATTATTACCTATATATTATTCTATTTTAACGTTTTTAAATTATAATATTTCAGAAGTACTGGTGCCATGGCTATTATCTATGTGGATGATGGGAAACAAAACTCCTACAGACTACCCTAAACGCAAAATTGTGAAAAAACCATACAGAAAAGGCCGAAATGAAAACACGGGATTTAAAGATCGTTTTACGTGGGGACAAATAGATTTAGAATATCCCGATCAAGATACAAGACAGATGGCTATTAATAACGGCGCATTTATACCAGTTAACAACCTTTTGTTGGGGCTAGAAGTGTGGAAAAACAAAATGTTTTTAAGCCTGCCACAATGGAGACCGGGAATACCAGTAACGCTAGCGTATGTGGATTTGAACAGTCACACCAAGTCTCCAGTGCTGAAACCATATCCCTCGTGGAACTGGTAATTTATTTTTTTTTATCTCTTTTTCTAATTTAATAATTGAGGCGACCACGATTCGGTCGGGTGGTTCGAAATCATAACGAACAACATAAAACCATAATCGTATCTCATAAATTTTCAGGTACGCTAGTAATATGAACCGCTGTCATGGTTTGGTATCCGTGTTCCGGATGGAAGTGGACAAGTGTGATAGATTATGGGTGTTGGACACAGGCGCCATAAACTTGGCAACTAAGGTCGATCAAATTTGTCCGGTCAAGCTAGATGTATTCGATTTGAAAACCGACACGCATATTAAGCGTTTTATTATCCCAACAAATCAAACGTTAAAAGATTCGCTGTTCACAAACATTGTTGTCGAGATTCTCAACAATAATTGCGAAGACGCGTATGCTTATATGTCTGATGTATTTCAATACGGATTGGTCGTTTACAGCTATAAAAAGGTACCTATACATATAGATGTATACATAAAGTACACCAATCGTGCTTATTAAAAAAATTATGTTTTTTATAAACGCGTGGTGTTCTCATCATAATAATATATACGTATCATACATTATTATATGTATATTGTATATACCAGTGGCGTATATAGAAAATAATTTCGTGGGGGGGGGTTATAAAAAATTTCCATTCTTAAATTTCAATTAATTACACAATCAAAATCAATGCCTGTACCAACGATATACTTTGGGAGAGGTTTGAACCCCTAACCCCCCTCCCTATAAACGCCACTGGTATATATATATATCTAAAGTCTAAACAGCTTGCGCGCAATAATCTCCAATCGGTCATGTAAGCTTGAACATCGACAACGATAACAATAAAATCGTTAGGTTAGGTAATACCTATATATACTCAGTGCTCGACTTAGCAAAATTAAAGTAAGGGGGCTCTGTTTACTTTAAAAAAAAAGAACGCCCCCCATCACTTGTTAAATTTTTTTGAGTCGTAAAAGCTATGCTCTCGCACGCTCTAATACCCCTCAATAAATCATATAAAAATATTTATAAATAATCAATTTAAAAAATAAAAATAACTAAAATTGAATATAAGACATGTTTAATTATTACTGTACCTATTGCCTTATTTATAGTTATAAATAATAACAAACTCAAAAGGATAATTAAGGTAAATAAATAAAAAAAACTTCCATTTTAACGGAACTTCCGTAAACTTCCATTTTTAATAAATATATTTAAATAGTTCCATAAATTATTATTAGTTTTATGTTGTTTTTTATTTTCTAATTTTATCCTTTTTGGATAACAATTTTCTTGCATATATCTTTTACCACTTATCCGAGATTTTACATAGCTACTTGGTATAAATCTATTAAAGGGTGAGCCAGTAGGTACATCGTATTAATAGCAATGATGATAATGAAAATTAAATTCAAAAATATTAAAATAATAATCTTTAAATCTATAATAATTGATAACAAATATTAGTGAATAATGAAAACAGTCGTGATAACTGACACTATATTATTTCATAGGTATTATAATTTTAACATCCCGTGCATTTCTCTCAAAAATAATGTAGTAGGGATACGCTAAAATTTCTGAAAAATTAGTTGGGGTATCCTCCTCCTCTGTGCCCTCTAGCTCAACCCCTCCCCCCAAAGTCGAGCACTGTAATATACTTACTACTATTGTTATACTATCGTATAGGACGTCTCTCGACGGATCAACCATCCGTATTTCTATCCGGATCCGCTGTATTGCCATTACAGCATGGACGGCATAAAGTTCAACTGGATGGACGGCATTTTCGGCATGTGTCTGTCGCCGGACGGCGGTGTCGGGCAGCGGGTGCTCTACTTCCATTCGCTGTCCAGCCACAACGAGTTCTACGTGCCCACCGCGTCGCTGCGCAACGGTACGCTCGGCGAGGGCGACATCATCGAGCACTTCTTCGCGCTCAACGAGTCGCGGTGCGCGCGCCACCAGTCGTGCCAGTCGTCCGGCATGGCGGTGGACGCGAAGGGCGTCATGTACTACAACCTGGTGACCTCGGGCAAAGTGGGCTGCTGGGATACCGGACGTCCGTTCGGGTCGGTCACGCAGGGCCTGTTGTCCAGCGGTCCGACGCCGCTCAGCTTCCCCAACGACCTCAAGGTAGACAAGGAGCCCGCGCAAAGGGTGTGGATGCTCAGCAACGGGCTGCACAAGTATCTGTACGGCAAACCGGACCCGAATCAGGTCAACTACCGGATAATGGTGGCGCACACGGACGATGTCGTAAAAGGTACGGTTTGCGAATCCAACTAACCACTCAATATAATATAATATAATATAAGATTCCTTAAACAATATAAGACTTGAAAAAACGGTTAAAACAAAAATCGGGATAAAAACGAATACTATACGTGATATATAATTATATATACCTAGCAGGTATGTAAAACTCGAAATTTAAAAAGAAAAAAGAAAAATAATAAAAATCGGTATTCAAAACCATAACTAAAACGGTGTTAAAAATTTAAAAAGAAAAAACATAAATTTATTTGGATATATATTAGTTATTATAACATACTGTTTAGCAAACATATATGACTATCTAATTTTATTCATAACGATTATGAAATTTTTTTTACAGCAATAACACTGTTATAAACCGAAATAAAAAAAAACCGGTGACTAAAATTGTTATAAAAACCGAAATGCAATTCAATTGTTGCCAAATTTAGGACAAAAGACATATCTACCTATTATATTTGCTCAATATTATTATATATTTGATACGTAAACATGCAAATTATGTATGTATATATATAACACACAAGTACGTTTAAACGATATTGTAACGTATCATCATTATCATTTATCTTAATAATTTACAACTTAATACGAGTGCCAAATAGTTTTTCTTCGTGAAAAATTTAAATAGTACGGATTCGCAATGCAGCAATCAAATTTCACCCGGTAAGCGATCGAATGGGTTACGCGTAGTAGCCAGTAGGGAGGTACCTAGTCAACATTAAAACATGTTAAATCCTATATTCATGACAACTGTTAGCTATAATTTGTCATTTCGTTAAAAAGATAGCTTTTTATGCTATTTACTATTTAGTGATAGATATCCAGTAATCTAACGGTTAAGAAATATTGAAACACAATTTGCACTTTACCTATGTAATTTATATATAAAAAAACAGAAATAAATAGAAATCCTAAATGCTATTTTCAAACTTCTTGTTTCGTGTATTTTATCTTTTTAAACTTGAAGAAAGTTAACTGAAACTTGAAAGTATCATTTTTTAATAATTCAATTAATTATTTTTCATAAGATTTAGTGTGGTAGTAATATTATTTATTATTGTATATTATTATAAAACTATTTGTCATAGAAGTTACAATAATATTAGTTAGTACCTATACCTCATATACCTAGTTAAAAATGTATTCTTTAGTTACAGTGTTACACTATAATACTATTAATACTATATACCTATATAGCAGAAGTCGACAATTAAATTTTATGGTGGTCTAGATAATTTGAAAAATATTAGAGTAGGGAAAAACAAAAGTGTTAGTTAATAATAATTGTTGTGTTATCGTGTGTAATATTGCAAACGACAAGCGCCATCGAAATCTCCAAATACCTCATGAAAACAGATCAAATATATCTATCATGTGCGTAATACCAATAATACCATAATTAAAAAAAATATTTTTGGTTATCTAGTTATTTGAGTGTTATTTCCTCTACATAGTATATACTTACAGTTTTATACTTTATACTATTTCTAGTTTTATAAGCACATATAATATAGGTATACCTAGCCATAAATCATATGATTGTATGTAATTTTTTTCTGCAATGCACGGCTTTAGGTTTGTATATTGTATATACCTATGTACTATACTACTATTGTCTATTATTGTATATACTTGTAAAAATAAATGTTTTCTATAACCTAATTTGATAAAAATAAGTTATTGAAGTATAGATAATATATTTATAAATAAACAATAATAAAAAATTTAATTTTTTTTAAAAAATTAATACTATAATAAAGAACCATATCAATTGAAATGGACAAGAATGGTGTAATGAGCTTTTGAGCGCTTTTACACAAAACCAAATATTATGAGTAAAATTAATAATAAACAACTTAAACCACTGAACAGCTCAATATTAGTTCTTATATTAATCTCTGCAATCTAAAATCGTTCTGGTTCACTCCTTGACGCAAAAGAGTAGGTACATAATATGTACTTAAATAGTGTATTCAATTATTTTTAATTTTAATGTAAGTTTAATAGTTTATTATCTTTAACGCATTTAAAAATATATATATTTTTTGATTTTTGTGTAATTAACCTTATTTTATTATAACATTATTACATGTATTTTAATCTAAAGTCGGTACCAATGTATTTAAATTATTATTAGGTATATATTTTTGTATATAGATATGTATGAAAATAAATATACATATTACATATTACTTACGAAATTTTATCATTTTATTGTGTTTGTGTGTGTAAGATGAATCTAAAAATTGGGTGATCTTAAATAGAACAAAAAAAAACAATACAGAAAATATAACACATCCAAAAAATGTTGAGGGTGAGATTATTAGTTTTGAAAAATGTTTAATATTATCGTTTTTCCAATAATAATATTTAAACAACGGACGTCATGGAACAATTAGTAGTCGTGTGTTAGTAATGCCAATTTGTCCAGTTTACTCGTGAGGAGTGAGGAGGACTGACGTTTAAATTGTTTAATACCTGAAGATTCAGAGACGTAACACATAATGACCATTGACCATGCACGGTTCAACAATCAACAGCTGATCGGCAGTGGTCTTATCTTTATCAGTTTTTATTTTTATTTTAATCATTTGAGATTTGACTTTGGAACTTGATTAGGTAATGAATAATAATACATTATAATACGTATTACGAATACGTGTTATCCACTTTTCTGTTCATCTGTTGTGTACAGTGTACTTGACACCTGTGTCACAATGCCAAAACAATAATAATTATAACTGCAACTCATTGTTCTTCAATCCAATTTGCAACTCGCACCAGTCGCACTCTCGTCTCTCAGTGATTGCCTGTCGCCTAGCTACGCTTGACCATCGAACGAGTTATTTCTCAAAGACTGTCCTCAGATTTGATCAATTACATTACGCAAGATGGCTCTAGCAAAAGGTAAACTGTGCATTGTCATGTAACAAATCAATCGTTATATTATGAAATTCTTATAATTGAAATTTAATAAAAAAAACCATTTGTTGTCCATTGTATCAGGTGTTTTTATTGTGGCGGCTAAGAGAACTCCCTTTGGTACGTACGGCGGTAAGTTTGTGAAAACTTCATCTACTGAACTGCAAATAATAGCTGCAAAAGCTGCACTCGCAGCTGGTAATGTAGACCCAAAAATTGTCGATTCAGTTGTCATTGGAAATGTTCTAATGGTAAGTACATACACTCATACACATGATGATGTACACGTTATATGTACATTGTACATTATTTTATTGCGTATGATATTTAATTAAAGACATAATATTCCTAAAACAAATAATTTATAATGTCTGTTTTGCATTTGTAGAACACGTCCTCAGACGGTGCATTTTTACCCAGACATGTACTACTCCATTGTGGAATTCCACTAGATCGTCATGCATTAGGTGTTAACAGATTATGTGGATCTGGATTCCAGTCCATTGTTAATGGGGCACAGGTACTTACTTCAAATCAAACTTATGAAATATAATATATGACTTCCTGTTTATATTTAGCTTGGATAACACATATTTTGTATTATATTAGAGTATCATGTGTGGCGAGTCTAATGTTGTATTGACTGGAGGAGTAGACAGCATGAGTCAAGCTCCACACGTTGTTCGTAATGCCCGTTTTGGTATACCTCTCGGAGCAGCTTATGCTTTTGAAGACAGTCTTTGGACTGGATTAACTGATACATATTGTAAATTACCGATGGCATTGACAGCAGAAAAATTAGCTGAACAATACAAAATCACTAGACAAGGAGTAGACGAATTTGCCTTACGTTCACAAACTTTATGGAAAAAAGGTAAAAAAAAAAAAAAGAATAAATTACTAAAAATGTTATAACTTTATTTAAGTTCAAAATCAGTAAACATTGCACTAATAAATTTTTAATTATTTTTAAGCACATGATAACAATGTATTCAGTGCTGAATTAGCTCCAGTAACCATAAAAGTGAAAAAAACAGATGTAGTTGTTGATGTCGATGAACATCCAAAGCCAAAGACTACTCTTGAAACATTAGGAAAATTACCTACAGTTTTTAAAAAGGATGGAGTTGTAACTGCTGGTTCGGCATCTGTAAGAGCATGTTTGGTGCAATCTTTGTAATGTTATTCTTCTTAAGAGGACATAATACCCGCTTGTGTTGTCTGTTGTCTCCTCCATCTTATTAGCGTACAATATAGCAAATTTTTGTTCAGCAGAATCCATTCTATAATGTAAGCTTTAATATTAGAACCAATTGACCTATTTATTATATCTATTTTCAAACTTAAAGGTAAGAATCTAGGACATCTCATAGGCTTTTATTAATAATTTTATTTTAAACTGAGTTATGAGACAGTTATAATATTATAATTAGCTATAACTCAGTTGAAAATTAAAATATTATTAAAAACCTACGTGATGCCCTAAATAATACTCTTACCTATAAGTTTTCTAATAAGTCAATTGACTCTAATATTATAGATAAAAAATCAATTAAAATGAATTCTGCTGAACACAAATTTGCTATATTGTACGTAAGTAAGACAGAAAAAACATATGCAGGTATGATGTTCTCTTAAAGGTTAGCAGTATTCTTCATAATTTATTTAATAAATAGGGTATATGTGATGGTGCAGGAGCTGTCATATTAGCTAGTGAAGAAGCATTGAAAAAACATTCTCTAACTCCGCTGGCAAGATTAGTTGGTTACTCAGTCATAGGTGTTGATCCAAGCATAATGGGTATTGGTCCAGCTCCATCAATTTCAAAATTATTGAGCCTCACTGGAAAAACCCTTAATGATATTGATTTAGTTGAGGTAACTTAAATTATTATTTCAAAAAGTTTCCTTCAAAATTGAAATTGAATAATGTATTTTTAAGATTAATGAAGCATTTGGAGCTCAAACGCTTGCTTGCCAAAAAGAATTAAAACTTGACATTGAAAAACTTAATGTTAATGGTGGTGCTATTGCAATTGGGCATCCATTGGCAGCATCAGGAGCCAGAATTACAAGTCATCTTGTTCATGAACTCAGGTAACTGAGTCACTCTTTTAACACATTTATTATTGGAACTTTAAAACTAGGAAGTGTATATTTAACTTGACCTCTTTATGTAATTTATATATTACATCACTTTTTAATGTTGGGCATTGTTAAAATTGTTACAATTAAACTTATTAATCATTGATAAAAAATATCAACTAATTAGACATTTTAATAAACATTACACTTTGGTATTATTACCAATTAGTTATTAATTTCACTGTACAATTAATTTACGTTTAAAATATTAATTTAAGACTTAAATTATATTGAACATTTTTTTAATTAATTTGTTTTCTTTAAATTTAAAATGCTTTTATTACTTATACTTAAGAATACTATGTAATTAATTTGTAACATGATTAATTAGTTTTTTAAAAGCATTTCAATAAGTTCAAAATGTCTTTTATCTCCAACAAACATTATATTATCTAGTATTTTACTGATAGTACAGTAAACTTAAACAAATATTAATGTTTTATAAGTCTATGGTTTATACTCCACCCACATGAGAATTAAGACAAATCCCAACCTATATGTCAGTTGATGCACCCCCCACTTAATAAACATACTGGTAACGTTAGTGTTACTCAACATAGTTTGCTGCTGTCAGTCTACATTAAAAAAACAGTTGAATTCTCTCATAGACCAACTATAAAATCTATATCATTTAACTTGGATTTTATGTATATTTATATTTTAAACCTATTAAATAAAATTCAACATTTTAATTTATTAAAAATTTAAATTTATTGGATAACCGCCAAAGAAAAAAAAATAATGTATTTAAAAATGTTGATCAAGAAAATCATGTTGCTAACATTATCATTATGTAAAAATCTTATAGACTAATAATCTTTGCTGTTGAAGCCTTAATTCTTTAATAAAAAAATAAAATCATGTCTAGGTATGATGAGCAGAATATTAATATTTTTAATGCATTAAATGGTAATGCTAAACTAAACAGTAATATAATTTACAGCCAACCTTCTAATAAACTTATATATATATATATTTTTTTTGTTTCAGACGTAAAAATCTAAAGTATGGAATTGGTTCTGCCTGTATTGGAGGAGGTCAGGGTATTGCTCTCTTGGTTGAGAAAGTATAACATGTGCATTATCATTTTAAATAAGACTGGTTTTGGGATTGTTTTATGCACAAAAACTTCTTACTTTGGTGTAAAAAAAGAACATCTATTATACTCAACTGTTATTTATTTATTTTTATAAATTATAATATATATTTACTTATCAACAAATTTACCCATATATTTTATATTAATTTAATAAAAGTTTTTTGAAATTAATATATTTTTATTTATAAATAAAAAGTTCAACCTGTTCTTCTTTAACATGACCACATTAGTAAAAGTTCAAAAATGTATTTTAAGCTTTAGTTCATCAAGTTATGAATGCTTCTCATCGATTTTCTTCATTGTCTTATATGGCAGCGATGCGTGCTTCATAAGGAGAAACGGATTTAAGAAAAGGACCAGAGGGGCCTGGAACCTCCCCGTGGTCCATAAGATATGTGAAAATATAACTGCGACATTGAATATACTTTGTGTATTTTATTTCAAATTAAAAAATGTTGAATATAGTAAATAAAAAAAATCCTGATCATATTTTATAGCACCTATTCTGTTGTAAATTTGATCATTTACAACAATTCAAACTAGAAGGAAATTAATTATATACCTTTGAACTTTCTGAATATGAGGCATCAATAAATTATATTTAAACACCAAAATACCTAATGGCTAATGTTAAATAAGTACCAACAATGTATCTACTAAACATTTGCAACAATATTTACTTTTTTAATATGTGGTCAGTGAATATTTTTTTCAGTAAGTATCAAAAAAAAAAACAAAATAATACTTTATTTCAATGATTTAATAATATATTAATGTCATACAGACACATGCCAATACACATGATAGGTCATACCAGCATATCAATATTTCAATGATAAACAATATTTGTGTCTTATATAATAGTGATTCGATTACATTGTTTACATATTATTAATTTTACAGGTTATTAGATTTTTAACAATAACCCATAGATTTAAAAATAAAATAAAATGTAGTAATTTTGTTTAATTAGTTTTACAAAATTAAAAATGAATACAATGTGATTATGAATTCAGCCGAAATATATTGTAAATTTTTATTTATATATATCTTAAAACCTAATATTACAATGCAGTACATTTTCTATCCCTTAGTTTTTATTTTAAGTAGTAAAAAATATAATTAAAATTATTTAGAAATAAAAATTAAGTTTAAAAAAAAAGTTGTTTGTAAATAAAATAAAATTTAAATTAGTTGGAAATATGTTGTTAATTTTTTTTTATATTTATCTTAAAAACTAATATTACAATGCAGTGCATTTTCTTTCTCTTAGATTTTATTTTAAATAGTAAAAAAAATTAATTAAAACTATTAAAAAAGATATCTGTAGATAAAAAAAAATAACTATTAATATGGTAAATCAAACGTGTCAACTACTAGTCCACAATCATTGTATAATCTTGGGTATAATCCGCCTTCCATATTCAACAAATGAGGATAGATGAGCAATAACTTAGTTTCTTCTTTAGGTTGTTGGCGTTCTTCTTCTGGTATTTCACACCAATTTGGTGATGGTTCACAAGATGACAACCAATCTAAATCATTTACAATTTTCCATTTGTTTCTGAATTCATCAAAATTAGCCATTCTAAATGCTTTTTTAAGTAGTGCAGATTTTAATGAAAGAGGAGCAAATCGTAACTGTTTAGAGTTTTTTATTATAGTGTTTTTACTAACGTAAATATAAAAACTAGTATTGAAAGTATCGTGTATATGCAACTGTTGAGATGCACACATAAATATCAAACCCTTACAGTTCTCAATAAAAATCGACGTTTTTGCACATACATAAACATAACAGTCTGTCAATGATGTCGCACGCACAGTACGAGGTGTACCACATATGACAACAAGACAATTAGTCAATGTATCTAAAGCTACATTTTTCATATAACATTCTTGTTCCGTTAGCATTAAATTCATTTCATCAGAACGATTTTTAAATCCACAGTCTTCTTTATAAACTTTAAGTTGATTTACTGGTCCAAATTTGTCTTCATCTTTAACTACTGCTGATGTAGTTGGTTTTTCATCAAAAGCTAATTTCTTCTTAGGCTGTAATTTTACATGCAATTGTTCATAACGCTTAGTAATGTCTTTGATTTCATCAGAACACTTTTTCATATGATAAGCTGGTAGAAATGTTTTGGAATCATTTAAAATCTTTTGAAGTACATTAATTTTTTGTAAAATATCATGAAAATTATCAGTTTGGTTGTTTTCAATACTGATTAACATGTCATTAATTTCTTTTGATTTTGTTTTAAACGTGAAATCAAATGATGACTTTTGATTAATTGGTTCTTCTGCAACAGCTTGTTCCATGTTTAGTTCACACGACAAAACAATTGGTAAAAGGACTCTTGTGATAATTCGTTAATTACAAGATAATGTTTGTTCATGAATCATCTGAGCAGCAGCAACAACACATAATCAAACAAAAATAGTGATTAGTAAAAGGCCCTGGAAAAAAATTAATTTATTAGTTTGAAGTTTATATTTAACTAATATTAATAAATTATTAGTGTAAATAGTGTGAAAAAATTTATAGTTTACACTTATGAAACAATATACAGTAGAAATCACTAGAACGAGTATCACTGACATAGGCGTGCATTTAGATATTTGATAGGTAGTACAAGATCGTATGAAATATATTAGTCTATCACTATCTATTATCTTTGTAGTATGTATTATCTTTTACGCTGGAACACAAAAATCCCAATTGCTGCGGCCTTTGGTACTGACTAGGTATAACATATTTACACACAAAAACCACCCAACTTTGAGGGGCTCTATCTCGTCAACGAATTAACGAAAAATGAAAATTTAAATGTGATAATTCATAAGTAAAAAAGCCTTACTAAATTATGACATTTTTAGTATGGATTGCCATTTGAAAATTAAAAGTTGCTGGTGGTTTACCTAATAAATATAAGGGTGAAAATTATTAAACAATTAGATAATTGTAGAACAGTATAGATTTGAAATTTTGAAAAAAATAAATTAGAAAAAAGTGAATAGGTACTTTTTGAGATAATGATTGTTCGGGGACGACCCGATCGCCCCTTCCCCACTCGGCAATATTTGATTTTCAGTCGGAAAAGTGAAAATTATTTTCATCTGAATTAAACTAATTGTTTTAAAAAAAGGGGAGAAAAATTAAATAAACTTAAAATCTTAATATTATTTAAACTCAATATTCTAATATGAATTAAAAATATTAAATAAGATATTTTTAGTATTTTTTTTACTTCAAATTTAACTGAAACTAAAAATTGAAATATTAGGTAATAAAGAAATTAAAAAGGGTGGGCAAGTGGGTCTGCTGTATAGTAGAGCTAGTAGTGGTGAAGACTGAAGAGTAGGTCACTATAATGGATGTGTTAAATTTGAATGCAATGACTGGTATTATTATGTACCTACGAAAAACGATTCAGAATGGAGATGATTTGTCAGTCTAGGATATATCATATATATTATATTTGTATTATATTAATATTATTATCTATATTTAAATTGTAACTTATTTATCTCAACTACTGATGAAAGTATCAAGTTTCTACAACATATTTTTTTTATAACAACAAATATATTAAATCGTTTTAGGATATATCGTTATTTTACGCGATTTCGTAAAAAATTAAATTTCATACGCTCATCAAATGTTTTCTATATTGACACTGGAGTTTTTATACAGTAATTTGAAGAAAAAGTTATAGAGAACCTTATATTGGGTTTCTTAACCTTGGATTTAAATCACAAACATTTTATAAATTTTCGACCAAGATTACTTGCAAATTTTCACGATTTTGACATATTTGGTAAACATTTAAACTTTAAATGCTTGTAAACAAAAATTGTGACTAATTATTATTCTATGGTAACCAGTATTTTTCATAATTTATTTAATAAATAGGGTATATGTGATGGTGCAGGAGCTGTCATATTAGCTAGTGAAGAAGCATTGAAAAAACATTCTCCGACTCCGCTGGCAAAATTAGTTGGTTACTCAGTCATAGGTGTTGATCCAAGCATAATGGGTATTGGTCCAGCTCCATCAATTTCAAAATCATTGAGCCTCACTGGAAAAACCCTTAATGATATTGATTTAGTTGAGGTAACTTAAATTATTATTTCAAAAAGTTTCCTTCAAAATTGTAATTGAATAATGTATTTTTAAGATTAATGAAGCATTTGGAGCTCAAATGCTTGCTTGCCAAAAAGAATTAAAACTTGATACCTATTGAAAAACTTAATGTTAATGGTGGTGCTATTGCAATTTGGCATCCATTGGCAGCATTAGGAGCCAGAATTACAAGTCATCTTGTCCATGAACTCAGGTAACCGAATAACTCTTTTACCACATTTATTATTGGAACTTTAAAACTAGGAAGTAATTTATAATGTATTAGATCACTTTTTAATGCTGGGCATTGTTAAAACTGTTAAAATTAAACTTATTAATCATTGATAAAAATCATTAACTAAATAGACATTTTAATAAACATTGCACTTTGGTATTATAACCAATTAATTATTAATTTCACTGTACAATTAATTTACGTTTAAAATCCATTTTATTTATTTTATAACAACATGAGGTTCAATTAAAATAAAAAAAAATTAAAATTAAAAAAAACAGTTGAATTCTCTCATAGACCAACTATAAAATCTATATAATTTAACTTAGATTTTATGTATATTTACATTTTAAACCTATTAAATTAAATTCAACATTTTAATTTGTTAAAAATTTAAATTAATTGGATAACCGCCAAAGAAAACAAAATAACGTATTTAAAAATTTTGATCAAGAAAATCATGTTGCTAACATTATCATTATGTAAAAATCTTATAGACTAATAATCTTTGCTGTTGAAGCCTTAATTCTTTAATAAAAAAATAAAATCATGTCTAGGTATGATGAACAGAATATTAATATTTTTAAATTTTAATGCATTAAATGATAATGCTGAACTAAACAGTAATATAATTTACAACCAACCTTCTAATAAACTTATATATATATATATATATAAATTTTTTTTGTTTCAGACGTAAAAATCTAAAGTATGGAATTGGTTCTGCCTGTATTGGAGGAGGTCAGGGTATTGCTCTCTTGGTTGAGAAAGTATAACATGTGCATTATCATTTTAAATAAGACTGGTTTTGGGATTGTTTTATGTACAAAAATGTCATACTTTTGTATATAAAAAATAAAAACTTCTATAATACTCAACATGACCACATTAGTAAAAGTTCAAAAATTTATTTTTAGCTTTATTTAATCGAGTTGTGAATGCTTCTCATCGATTTTCTTCATTGTCATATATAGCAGCGATGTGTGCTTTATAAGCAGTAGCGAATTTAAGGAAAGACCAGAGGGGCCTAGCACCTCCATGTGGCCCATAAGATATGTGAAAAAATAACTGTAACGTAAAACAATATTTTTAAATTTAATACTTTTTCATATGTGTGCACTTATATAATTCATTTATACTAATATAAGTTTTTATAAAATATGTACAAATGTAAAAGAATATTCCCCCCCCCCCAAAAAAAAAAAAAAAAATCATAGATCCACCACTTTTTATAAGTAATTGGGAATATTATCTCTCTTGATTCAAATGATTGAACATTTAATATACTTTGAGAATTTTATTTCAAATTAAAAAATGTTGAATATAGTAAATAAAAAAAAACCTGATCATATTTTATAGCACCTATTCTGTTGTAAATTTGATCATTTATAACAATTAATACTAAAAGGAAATTAATTATATACCTTTGAACTATCTGAATATGAGGCATCAATAAATTATATTTAAACACCAAAATACCTAATGGCTAATGTTAAATAAGTACCAACAATGTATCTACTAAACATGTGCAACAATATTTACTTTTTTAATATGTGATCAGTGAATATTTTTTTCAGTAAGTATCAAAAAAAAACAAAATAAGGAACTCGCGTCGTATGCTATCTACATGAAAAATGTATCTACCAAAATTGTGTGTTGGCGTTGTATGTTATCTACAATTTTCCACCCCGCAATTTGTAGATTGTTGGTGTCGTCTGTGCATCTAGACATTAATTACATTAAAGAACTCTTTTTCATGTCTTCAAAAAACTGGTCAAAAAGATTCTTTGATGCATTGAGTGAACGTCACCACTCTTCCATCAACTGCCGTTCCAATAAGTTAGTGGCACCACGTGTTTTTATGCCATATTTTATTTTGAATTAACTTTTTGGCATACTTTAGCAGTGGGTAAGACACCACATTGTTTTAAAAAATTGGTGCAAGATTCATCATTGTAAATAACATGTCTATAAAAGTCAATAAAATGTTCCATTTTGATTTAACAAAAAATAATTACATAAATAATTTAATAAAATAATTTAATTTGAAAATAATTTAAGCATACACCACTTTTACAAAAGTCATATGTCTACTAGCTATGATATGTGTAAAGTGTAGACTGTAGAGTGTATTATTGATGTTTATAATTATACGGTTACACCTGCAATATTAGTCTCCGTACAAAGTATTAAGTAGATATCAACCGAAAGGTAGATAACATATAACGCGATCAAAGTTCAGGTAGATAGCATACGACGCGAGTTCCCAAAATAATACTTTATTTCAATGATTTAATAATACATTAATGTCATACAGACAGATACTATTGAACCAAAATGTTGTGGAATTCAATTATTTACTTAAGTCAATTTAAGTTGAATTGATTTTTTATTTTAATAAATCACAAATTAGTAGATAAAAATACAACTGTGTGAGGCATGTAAGTACTGTAAAATATATGATTATTATTGATATGAAAAAGACGTGCGGCGACTCCTTTAGGTACCCATTCCTCTTCTCCAAGACCAGAGTTCCCATGAATTGTAAATTTCGCAATGTCCTTATAGCTGTTTTTTGTACGTAAATGTATTTTTCATATTTTCTAACAGACATGCCATATTCCAAATGTATACTTATTCAATACACATGATAGGTCATACCAGCATATCAATATTTCAATGATAAACAATATTTGTGTCTGATATAATAGTGATTCAATTACGTTGTTTACATATAATTAATTTTACAGGTTATTAGATTTTTTACAATAACCCATAGATTTAAAAATAAAATAAAATGTAGTAATTTTGTTTAATTAGTTTTACAAAATTAAAAATGAATACAATGTGATTATGAATTCAGCCAAAATATATTGTAAATTTTTATTTATGTAATATATTTTGAGACCTAAAATTACAATGCAGTACATTTTTTATACCTTAGTTTTTATTTTAAGTAGTAAAAAATATAATTAAAATTATTTAGAAATAAAAATTAAGTTTAAAAAAAAAGTTGTTTGTAAATAAAATAAAATTTAAATTAGTTGGAAATATGTTATTAATTTTTTTTTATATTTATCTTAAAAACTAATATTACAATGCAGTGCATTTTCTTTCTCTTAGATTTTATTTTAAATAGTAAAAAAAATTAATTAAAACTATTAAAAAAGATATTTGTAGATTAAAAAAAATAACTATTAATATGGTAAATCAAACGTGTCAACTACTAATCCAGAATCCCTGCCATTCTTGCGAAAAATTCGTATTTCTTATCCAAATAACGAGGATAGAAGAGCAATAATTTAGTTTCATCATTAGGTTGTTGGCGTTCTTCTTCTGGTATTTCACACCAATTTGGTGATGGTTCACAAGATGACAACCAATCTAAATCATTTACAATTTTCCAATTGTTTTTGAATTCATCAAAATTAGCAATTCTAAATACTTTTGTAAGTAGTTTAGAGTTGTTTAACGAAAGAGGAGCAAATCGTAACTGTTTAGAGTTTTCTATTATAGTGTTTTCACTAACGTAATTATAAAAACTAGTATCGAATGTATCATAAATACGCAACTGTTGAGATGCACATATAAATATTGAACCCTTACAGTTCAAAATAGAAATCGACGTTTTTGCACATACAAATACATAACAGTCCTTCACTGATGTCGCACGCACAGCACTAGGTGTACCACATATGACAACAATGCAATTAGTCAATGTATCTAAAGCTACATTTTTCATATAGCATTCTTCTTCCGCGAGCAATAAATTACATGCATCAGAACGATTTTTAATTCCACAGTCTTCTTTAAAAACTTCTAATTGATTTACTGGTCCCAATGTGTCTTCATCTTCAACTACTGCTGATGTAGTTGGTTGTTCATCAAAAGCTAATTTCTTCTTAGGCTGTAATTTTTCATGCAATTGTTCATAACGCTTATTAATGTCTTTGATTTCATCAGAACACTTTTTCATATTAGAAGCTGTTAGAAATGTTTTGGATTCATTTAAAATCTCTTGAAGTATATTAATTTTTTGTAAAATATCATGAAAATTATCAGTTTGGTTGTATTCAATACTGATTAACATGTCATTAATTTCTTTTGATTTTGTTTGAAACAATATATCAAAAAATGACATGTGTATAATTGGTTCTTCTGCAACATCTGGTTCCATGTTTAGTTCACACAACCAAAATTATTAGCAAAAGGACTCTTTAAGATAAATAAATATACCTATTTTAGATGTGATAATTCGTTAATTACAAGATGATGTTTGTTCATGAATCTTCTGAGCAGCAGCAACAACATATGACCAAACAAAAATAGTGATTAGTAAAAGGCCCTAGAAAAAAATTATTAAATTAGTTTGAAGTTTATATTTAACTAATATTAATAAATTATTAGTGTAAATAGTGTGAAAAATTTTATAGTTTACACTTATGAAACAATATACAGTAGAAATCACTAGAACGAGTATCACTAACATAGGCGTGCATATAGATATTTGATAGGTAGTACAAGATCTTATGAAATATATTAGTCTATCAATATCTATTATCTATGTATTATCTTTTACGCTGGAGCACAAAAATTCCAATTGCTGCGGCCTTTGGTACTGACTAGGTATAACATATTTACACACAAAAACCACCCAACTTTGAGGAGCTCTATCTCTTCAACAAATTAACAAAAAATGAAAATTTAAATGTGATAATTCATAAGTAAAAAAGCCTTACTAAATTATGACATTTTTAGTATGGATTGCCATTTGAAAATTAAAAGTTGATGGTGGTTTACCTAATAAATATAAGGGTGAAAATTATTAAACAATTAGATAATTGTAGAACAGTATAGATTTGAAATTTTGAAAAAAATAAATTGGAAAAAAGTGAATAGGTACTTTTTGAGATAATGATTGTTCGGGGACGACCCGATCGCCCCTTCCCCACTCGGCAATATTTGATTTTCAGTCGGCAAAATGAAAATTATTTTCATCTGAATTAAACTAAATTGTTTTAAAACAAGGGGAAAAAATTATTAACATATTTACACATTACAAATTATTATTAGTTAAAAGGGACACAACTCTTAGTGTACAAGTGTGATTATAAGATATCGGCTAAAGAACAAATGTTCAGTTATTACAAGTCATTATCTTTTTCCAATTATGTAGAAATTTACTTCAACTTGCTAATTATATTTTGCTGATATACAAATTGAATCTTTAATTTTATTAATATACATATTAGTTAAATATTATGTTTAGTAATTTTTGTTTTATATATAAACATACTTTCTACAAATGTTGATGTTTTCAAATTAATAAAAATCATATGTAACGTCAGTTGTGTGTCAAAGTTTGTCATGTAATTAGTTTTTGTTTGACAAAAAATTGGAAAAATAAAACAGTTAGAAATTAATGAGAAAAACAGTTCAATCGCAAAAGAATTCAGCACCTAATTATCAAATGAAGGAACCGGAATACATAGAAAATTATGTTTCACACCATGCCACTTCAGACAAAATGTCAAAACGACTGTGTACTGCACAGCACAAGGACCTGGAAGAAACTATTCTTATACAGTCGATACAAAATATCCTAACATTATTCTCTGAAATTAAATTTGTATAAAATCAGAACAAAAGAAATAGTATACACAATATTTATAATCAATGATAATATTATTAGGTATGTATAACAAAATAAAATTATATATAGTACAAATGGAATGTATATGAATAAGATTTTTCTTTTTAAATTAAATACATATATTAAGATACAGTATTAATCTCGATTAGTTAAATACAAGTAGGATAAAATAATTTTTTTTATTGTATTAGCACTTTGGACATCGTTATAACCAATTTCTACTGTATATACGTGTATATTTTATATTAAAAAATAAAGATATTATGTCATGTAGTATATAACAAAAGAAATCAATAGAATTAAGCACTTTATGTGTAGTTATGATAGATGTACATACAAATATAATATATATATACCTACATCTTATCCATAAACAAAATTATAACAACTATTTGACCAAAAACACCATCCAACTATATTCTATTTTACTATTTAAATGATTTAAAAATGGTAATGAACTTACAATATTTACAGCATTGATCGTCTTCTTAATGAGCACCATACAATTCGTAAACGCCGTCTGCCAACTGTAGAATGTGCCCTGTCCCCTGTGGAACGTCTTGACGGGTTTTGGGCGGCAAAAGCGCGGGAGTCTGGGACGATAACAAAGAAAACTGCCTAGTCACACCGGCTGAAGATGCTGCACCATTTAAGGCGTCGAAAAGAGATTACTGACATTAACCATGGTTCTGTAAAATATAATATTATATGCTCTTCGAGAATTATTCGTCGTCATGACACCAAAGGTACCTAAACAGTAATTTGGTTTTGGTATTTTGGTAATTTCTACGTTTGTATTTGTGTTAGCACTGTGGTATTTTAGTACTTAACTCTCTTTTTGATAATTCCAAAATAATAATATCGTTCTGTGATAATAGTATAATACCTACATTCACATTTCAGGCACAGGTTTACCTACCGGCTACCTATGTATAAAATTAAACATTTTAAATTGTAAAATACTAAAATAGTATTGAAAATAAATAACAATTAATTAATATATAAATAATAATAAATATTAAATGTGTAAATTATTTGTATATTTTTATGACAACGTTATTAGAAGAAATTATTAATTTTATGAAAAATAAAGTATAATAAATTAATAGTACCTACTTATATATCTTAATAATTAATATATATTATATTATATAAATAACAAATGCCCATTTATATCACATACCTAATCATGTCATACTCATTCAATACCTGCGGCCTAGACCGCTTAGTGGTTTACTGTTTGAATGTTTACCGTAATACCGTAATAATAAATAATTATAATTTAATTTTTATACTTATTAATTTGAATTATAATTTCATATTTATGTTATTTACAGAACAATATCGATCAACGATTTAGCTACAAAATAATTGAATTTTAAGTCCCAAAATCGTGGTCTTTTTTTCTTTTTTCGTCCAAACAATACAATAAAATATCGTAATATTATTATTTATTACGTTTCATCGCAGTACACGTTAATTAAAAATCACTTCTATATTTATAAAGTTTTCAAGTACCTATTACATTTAATTAAACTGCATGCCTACTTATTAACTAACTATATATATAAAGGTATATTTGCTAAAATGCATATCTACTTAGTTATTTATATTGTTTCAGAAATTTATAAAAATCAACAATCAAATTTTCAAAATAACACATACCTAGTAGTTTGACTCTTAGACTAGCTAGTACTAACCAAAACTTAAACATTTAGAAACTCTAACGTAGAAAAAACCAAAATGAATTCTATTTCAGTTTTATTTTAGATTTTGAACGGAGTGATGAATGTATTGATTTTACAATAATGTGTTTTTTTTTTACTCTTTGAAAAGGAAATTGAATCAAGTTCGTACTTTGTGGGAGGGGGGGTCAAAAGTAAAATATTTCCAGTAGTTTTCAACAGCATCAGTTAAAACCTTGAAAAAGTAATGGAAAAACGGGAATTTTTACGCATAACCACTTTTCAACAAAATCGATTTTTGATTTTGCTGTAAACCAAAAACGAATCATTGTAAATACCTACTTGAAATTTTTATAGTATCAAAAGTATTAAAAAAAAAAAAAATAATACTTTATTTCAATGATTTAATAATACATTAATGTCATACAGACAGATACTATTCAACCAAAATGTTGTGGAATTCAATTATTTACTTAAGTCAATTTAAGTTGAATTGATTTTTTATTTTAATAAATCACAAATTAGTAGATAAAAATACAACTGTGTGAGGCATGTAAGTACTGTAAAATATATGATTATTATTGATATGAAAAAGACGTGCGGCGACTCCTTTAGGTACCCATTCCTCTTCTCCAAGACCAGAGTTCCCATGAATTGTAAATTTCGCAATGTCCTTATAGCTGTTTTTTGTACGTAAATGTATTTTTCATATTTTCTAACAGACATGCCATATTCCAAATGTATACTTATTCAATACACATGATAGGTCATACCAGCATATCAATATTTCAATGATAAACAATATTTGTGTCTGATATAATAGTGATTCGATTACGTTGTTTACATATTATTAATTTTACAGGTTATTAGATTTTTTACAATAACCCATAGATTTAAAAATAAAATAAAATGTAGTAATTTTGTTTAATTAGTTTTACAAAATTAAAAATGAATACAATGTGATTATGAATTCAGCCAAAATATATTGTAAATTTTTATTTATGTAATATATTTTGAGACCTAATATTACAATGCAGTACATTTTCTATCCCTTAGTTTTTATTTAAGTAGTAAAAAATATATTTATCTTTTAGTTTTTTTTTTAAAGTAAAAAAAAAAAAATTAAAACTATTAAAAAAAATTATCCGTAGATTAAATAAAATTAAATAGAGTAAAAAATATAACTATTAAAGTGTTAAATCAAATGTGTCAACTATTGATCCGTTATTAGGTCATCAGTTTCTTCACTAGGTTGTTTGCGTTCTTCTTCTGGTATTTCATACCAATTTGGTGATGATTCATATGATGACAACCAATCAAAATCATTTACAATTTTCCAATTGTTTCTGAATTCATCAAAATTAGCCATTCTAAATGCTTTTTTAAGTAGTGCAGAGTTTAATGAAAGAGGAGCAAATCGTAACTGTTTAGAGTTTTCTATTATAGCGCTACTAGTAACGTAAATATAAAAACTAGTATCAAATGTATCATGAATACGCAACTGTTGAGATGCACATATAAATACCGAATCCTTACAGTTCTCAATAAAAATTGACGTTTGTGCACATACATATACCTTACACTTTGTCAATGATGTTGCACGCACAGTACTAGGTGTACCACACATGAGAACAGTGCAATTAGTCAATGTATCTAAAGCTACATCTTTCATATTGCATTCGTGTTCTGTGAGTACTAAATTATTTACATCAGCACGATTTTTAAATCCACAGTCCTCTTTATAAACTTTTAATTGATTTACTGGTTCAAATTTGTCTTCAGCTTTAGCTTTAGGTTTAGCTACTGCTGATGTAGCTGGTTGTTTACCAAAAGCAAATTTCTTCTTAGGCTGTAATTTTTCATGTAATTGTTCATAACGCTTAGTAATGTCTTTGATTTCATCAGAGCACTTTTTCATATTATAAGCTGGTAGAAATGTTTTGGAATCATTTAAAAACTCTTGAAGTTCATTAATTTTTTGTAAAATATCATGAAAATTATCAGTTTGGTTTTTTTCAATACTGATTAACATGTCATTAATTTCTTTTGATTTTGTTTTAAACGTGAAATCAAATGATGACTTTTGATTAATTGGTTCTTCTGCAACAGCTGGTTCCATGTTTAGTTCACACGACAAAACAATTGGTAAAAGGACTCTTGTGATAATTCGTTAATTACAAGATGATGTTTGTTCATGAATCATCTGAGCAGCAGCAACAACATATGACCAAACAAAAATAGTGATTAGTAAAAGGCCCTGGAAAAAAATTAATTAATTAGTTTGAAGTTTATATTTAACAAATATTAATAAATTATTGGTTTATAGTTTATAGTTTACACTTATGAAACAATATACAGTAGAAATCACTAGAACGAGTATCACTGACATAGGCGTTCATAGAGATATTTGATAGGTAGTACAAGATCATCAAATATTTCTTTTTAAAAATTATTTTCACATTTACACATTACAAATTATTATTAGTTACTTTGAAAGTAAGTTTGTGCCCCAAATTCTGATTTCACCATCATTTTTTTCGTCAAAAATATGACAAAGTCCCCCAAAAAAATGACTAAAAAAAGGGGTGCCCGTTAAAGTAGAAATGTTCAGTTATTACAAGTCACCATCTATACACATTATATATATATACAAGTAGGATAAAATAATTTTTTTATTGTATTAGCACTCGTATTGACCGGTTACAACGACATACCTATACAACGAGATAAATTCACTGGCCTTTGGACATCGTTATAACCAATTTCTACTGTATATACAGTATACGTGTATATTTTATATTAAAGAATATAGATATTATATTATGTAGTATATAACAAAAGAAATCAATAGAATTAAGCACTTTATGTGTTGCTGTAGTTATGATAGATGTACATACAAATATAATATATATATATATATCTACAAACAAAATTATAACAACTATTTGACCAAAAAAACCACCCAACTATATTCTATTTTACTATTTTTACTGTTTAAATGATTTAAAAATGGTAATGAACTTACAATATTTACAGCATTGATCGTCTTCTTAGTGAGCATCATACAATTCGTAAACGCCGTCTACCAACTTTTGAATGTGCCCTGTCCCCTGTGGGACGTCTTGATGGGTTATGGGCGCAAAAGCGTGGGAGTGTGGGACGATAACAAAGAAAACTTCCTAGTCACGCCGGCTGAAGATGCTGCACCATTTAAGGCGTCGAAAAGAGATTACTGACATTAACTGTGATTCTGTAATCTGTAAAATATATTATTTTAGAGAATTGTTTGTCGTCATGACTCCAAAGGTAAACAGTTATTTGGTAATTTCTACCTTCTACGTTTTTATAATGTATTTGTGTTAGCACAATGGTATTTTAGCGAGTAAAAATAATCCTTGGTATTTTAGTAACTCTTTTTGATAATACCAAAATAATAATAATATTGTTCTATGTCTTTGTGATAAAGCCTACCTTCACATTTCAGGTTTACCTACCTACATATACAAATATACAATATTATTTTAAACATTTTAAACTGTAAAATACTAAAATAGTATTGAAAATAAAAAAAAAAATTAATTTATAAATAATAAATATTATTGGTGTAAATATTTTTTTATTCTTTTGACGTTATTATAAGAAATTATTAATTTGAAAAATAAAGTTAAATAAAATTAATAGTACCTACGTCCTACCTATATCGGCTATATCTTAATAATTAATATATATTATATTATATAAATAACAAATGCCCATTTATATCACATACCTAATCATGTCATACTCATTCAATACCTGCGGCCTAGACCGCTTAGTGGTTTACTGTTTGAATGTTTACTGTAATACCGTAATAATAAGTAATTATGATTTAATTTTTATATTTATGTAATTTACAGAACAATATCGATCAGCAATTTAGCTACAAAATAATTGAATTTTAAGTCCAAAAATCGTGGTCTTTTTTCTTTCTTCGTCCAAACAATTAAATATACTATCGTAATATTATTACGTTTCATCGCAGTCCACGTTAATTAAAAGTCACTTCTATGGCTTTTTGAGCTATATATAATATATTATTTAACATAATATAAATTATAATACATTATACTGAATACCTGCCAAATCAGTAGGTAATCAACTATTTATTTATATTTTCTTTGTGAAATTAAAATCTCAAAAACGTACTTTTCACAGATATCATAAGAATCTGATTTATTTTTCATATGTGCCGTGTTTATTGAATTAATATTATTGTTTAATTCATTTAAAAAAAAGTAGTCACAATGTTATTAAGTACATTTAGTTTATTGGTTTCAGCTATAGAGTTTTAATACATTGATTCAAAATAATATATAATAACTCATTGATGAACACATTTATATTTATTTACAAAAAAGAAAAAAAGCCTAAGATATGGAATACATATCCATTAGATGTCTAGGTAGGTACATTACTTATTTAATTTAATATTGTATTTATGTCTATTATAGGGTCTAGTTTTAACCTTGAGCCATCTACAAATAACATAAATAAATAATCAATAAATACGTACCTGTACTATCGTTTAAGTTATAATATATAAATACCTGAATACCTCGAAAAATATATTTAATAAAATATTTATAGTATACTAATATTATTATAAATGGCTAATCATTAATTATTATTAGTCATAAGCCCATAACGTATTACAAATAGGTAATTAGTAGAAAATATCACTTTAATTTCTAACTTCCCTTGAGTTAATCTATTTCTTGTTGTGTCCGGACGTCTGAATGTCTGATACTGATAGTTCATCTTAAATAACTAGGTAGTAAGTACTGTTATAAAACTTTAATCATTTCAAAAAATAAAATGTTTTAACTTACTCAAAATCAATTGTATCTAGATTACAATCAAATAACTATTAATTTGGAATTTTTACACAATAATTTTCAACGAAACTGAATTTTACCCGACGAATAATTTTTTTATCGATATTTATGTTTACATTTAATTAAACTACATACCTACCTAGTACCTACTAACCAACTGTATATGTATATACTATATATATATATATATATAGGTATATTTCCAAAAATGGATATTTAATTATTTTAGTTTATATTGTTTCAGAAATTTATAAAAATACAATAACAATCAAATTTTCAAAATAACACATACATAGTGGCTAGTATCAACCAAAACTTAAAAATTTAGAAACTCAAACGTATAAAGAACCAAAATGACCTCTGTTTCAAAATCGTCTACTTCCTATAATTTATCTACTAATTCAGATTCAGAAAATGAAATTAGAAGTAATATAAAACTTGATTCTGCTAAAATAGATTTTAAAAAAACCTTTAATACAGAACTTCCATCAAGCTTATCACGCCAAACTACAAACAACTCATTACGATATTTTAAAAAACTTAAAAGAAAAAAACCAATATACGAATCTGATTCTAGCTCTTTATCATACACATTAAACCCATTGGAGGATAAATATAATTTATCTAATTTAAAAAACGTGCCAAATTACAAGAAAAAAAAACATGATGGTTTTAAGAATAAAAATACCGCATACCGTAATTCAATTGATTTAAATAAAGAATTTGCAAACGCCTTTGAATCTTCTTCTGATTCTGATTTTCCTGATATAAAATATTTAAGATCTATATCAAAAAATAAAGAAGTTAATACTTCATCTATCAGCAAGGAGTCGAAACAAAATGAAATTTATTCGAATTTAACAAGTAAGAAACGACCAACATCGATTAATATCACTAACATAGCCGAAAATATTAGTAACGATTTAGAATCATCAATTTCATCAGATATAACCGATTTTGATTTTAGCCAAATAAAAACTGATTCTGTTAACTTTCAACAGAAAGATGTTTATACTAATAATGAATTAAACTTGGATCAACTATTATCAGATTGTAGTCTGTCTGATATATTATTCGTTAGGGAAGATAATAGTGATTTAAAAAACCAATTTGATCCTACACCAGGTACAGATAATTCAATTATACAAATAAAAACGCCATTAAACATAAGTTTAGACATTAGTAATGAGCTAACACAGCAATCATCAAGCGATATTATAAATGTACCAGATTTAATCGAAAACGAGGCTACAGAAGTTGAACAAATTAAAACTGTTGATGAAATTGAAATATTTAAACCAGAACTTAAAAACAACAAAGATTCCAATAGTAATGAAACAAAATCATTTTCTAAACAAAGATCAAATTCTCAATTCTCAATTGAAGAAAGTGTTATCTCTGGACCAGTTTGCAACCACTGTAATCGTTCTAGTAAATTAAAAACTAAAAACACCAGTGATACTAAAATAAGAAATACAAAACGAAGTAAATCAAAACGTTCACATGTAAAAACATTAGGAAGTACATCAGATATTTTGCGAATTAAAAAATCTGATAAAAAAAAAATAAAGAACTGTGTGAAAACAAATGAGACTGTTGAAGATATTGGTCTAGAATATGATACAGGTAAAGATAACTATATGGTAGAGTTACCAAATGGAGCTTTAGTTCCAGTATTTTTATCAACATTAAAACCTAAACTTGTAAAAAAACTTTGTGCTTGCGGAATTACTATATCTGATATTCCTCTTTATTGGAGCGAATCTTTTCACGATATTTTGCATCAAAATATTTATAAATTACGTTTTAATGGTAATATATCAGACGATGACACTGTTAACATTAAACAAAATGATTTATTCTTTAGGATTTTAATGTTATGTGAAAACCATTATAATAACGAAAACATAAAAAAATCAATCAAAGATGTGGATGATTTTGTGTGCTTAGAATATGGCATTTCAAATACAATTCAATCATATAAATATTCTACATATTTAGCGGTATTACCTAGCTTTAAGGTGATAGGATACTTAGAAGTGGAGCCTATACAAAAAGCTTATAAACTTAACAATGACGAACAATATTCAGAAAATATGATAGTATCCGTGAAGTATGGTGTATCAAAGATATGGACTTTTATTAAATACAGACATAAAAACATAGATATTACTTTGTTAGAAACATTTTGTAAAAAAAAAAATCTTCAAACGAAAGACTTGGCTTTTTGTTTAGACGGATGTCAAGGAATCCAATTTGCTCAAAAATACACGGGAAATAAAAATATTTTAATTTACAACGAGCTTTAAGCTGAGTTGTTGTATGTACTTATATACATCTATATATAGTATCAGGTGGTAAAGTTATTTAATTTTGTAAAATTATACATAAGTACCTACTTATTCATATTTTGTAACGTCATACAATTAAAATATGTTATTTTTTTTTCAAATACTTACTAATTATAATAATAAGTTTAGTGCTTTAATTACACATTATATATAAGTTTATATTAATATTGTTATAATTTATAAAGATTAACTTAACTGATAAACTTGTTAATAAAATATCATGAATTTATTAAAACAGAATATAATATTATGATTTATGACTTATTGGTTATTACTATACAGTATACTTATTACCTACATTTACATTGAACATGCTTTAATAATTATATTTGTGTTGAAAATAATTAGACTTTTTCTAGCATTACTATTTAATAATTAAATTCATATGTTTTCTGACGCCCCCACCGGCCTCATCTCCTGTATAGACAGCTCATTATAGTTATTCGGTTATTTCATTAGGTAATTGATTTTTTGTATAATATTACAAATATTACGATAATATGATATAAGATTTTTCTAAGCAAATGATTACATTGCAATTTACAGCATTGTAGTAAAGGAAATGGAACTTCTCGTTCTTATATTTTTATCAGTAGTTAACAATAATAATATTATCAATTGCATATCAGTATCATAGTCGGTACTCGGTAGAAGATAAAATGTTCACAAATCACAACCAAGCATTCAACATTTTAAGCACATTGCTTATTTGCTTCACGTGTTGACGCCGGCGTTTGTTATTTTCTTTCAATTCACTGTTGACATATTAAAAATATGACTATAAACCGATATTTATTATATTTTTCATATATTGGGACTAGATTTCGGTAAGAAATTTAAAGGTACTTACTTTCTGTTAACTAAAATATTTAAATATTAAAAATTCAATTCCAAGTTGCATAAAAAATACAATTATTTAATGGTTTACAAAAATGTAATGTATCAACTATGAGTTACTAAATTATGTTAAGGAACTACATTAACTCACTACCTATTGATATCTTAAATATTTTTTTATACAACCAGTTATTAAAGTTTTGTTAGTTTTTGTGCTGATGATATCTTGTTATTCAGTAAGAATAAATTTTATTTGCACAATTTAAGAAATTAATAATCAATTTTTTTAAATTTATTTTTATGCATTATCAATTATATTATTTTTATTTCTTAAGAGTAAGTTAATATTATATTTGAAATAAATAAAAATGTAACTAATCTAGTGTATCAATGCTATACCGAAATCTCACTTATAAAATATGATGTATTGTAGAATCCCTTCATTTATGTTACCATTTTTATTTCATCTTGCTAATAATTTTAGGACAATGCACATCAATGGCAAACAACTTTATTATTATTATTTGTTTACTTTTAAGTATGTAGGTTGTATAATACTAATTGGAGTCTTAAACATATATGTACAAAATATATTAAATTGTGTTTAAATTTTTAGTGGAGTACAACGACAATTGACTTATGATATGCTACATAATGATGATCCATCTTCAGTACAAGGATTATTAGAATATGCTTTAAAGCAATTACAACCTCTAAATACTCCAAAATTACATTTATCAAGCCGGTTAGTAAACATTTAAAAATAAATAAATTAATTATTAAAATTTGTAAACATTAAGGTTCCTTCAGAGATGTATTGATAATACTACAGACTACAGAGTATATTTTTTTTATTTTGGGAGCAAAATTATAACAAGTTATATATTGTATACTACACTCTATTCAGAATAAGAAAGTAGCCGGGTGGTAACCAGTTTTCATTGGTGGTGTTCAGGTCAAGTTCAAATGGTGCAAATTCTCACTTGAAATGGTTTGTAGGGACAGTACACAGAATGTTACCGTGCCCATGTACAATAATCGGCCACCCAGGTATCTTATTCTGATTAGAGTATAAATAATATATTGTACTTAAATATTATTATAGTGACATTGTATGTCATAAAATATTAATGTAATTATAAGTCATGCAAATATTTGATCAATGGCATCATCATAGCTTCAGACGCAGATCCAGAATATATTTACGAGGGGAGGGAAATCCCATGTGCGTATCATATTTTATCGGCTGCTAAAAATAGATATCCTAAAATTTACCTGTGTGGTAGAGTCTAGAGGGGACATGACCCTTTGCCCCCCCCCTTGGATCCTGCATGGAGCCTGCATGGCTTATAATCAACAATAACTAATTTAACTCAGTTATTCAAGACTGATTTTGTTTTCGATTTTTAAATTTTTTCACATAATGTTTAAATAATATTTTTACTAAATCACAACATAAATATTAAATTTATAACACATGCTATAATATTTTGTTATTTATATTATGTTCTACCATAAATATTATTTTAATATTATATTCAGCTCCAAGACTTTTGAAATTATTTTTTAATTTTTTAATTATTATTAAATTGTTTTTTATTTTACTTATAGGACAGATCAAGGAGTTCATTCGTTTAAGTCATCTGCTCATTTAGATTTAGAACTACCATATACCTGTCATCCCAATAAACTTGTATTCCAGGTGAATAACTTCTTAAGCTCCTGTGAAGTTCCTATTAAGTATGTTACAATTTACGATTATAAATTAATTATTTCTTTTATTTAAAATCATTAAATTCTGATTATTCAACTTATAAATTATTTAAAATATTAACTATTTAATAATAAGTACTTACCTAAGATACTTAAATAGATTTTTAATAAATTTTGATTCAACTATTAAAGGTTGTACATTTTACTATCCATTGTAGTAGGTACTTTAAAAATTATTTAATATATTTGTAATATATTGATTAGTTTTTATTTCTATGCATTTAATATTAAAAAAAATTATAACAATATTTATTGAAATTATTGTATTAATTCTATGTAATAATAATATAAAAAAAATATTATGTTTCATAATTTATAGGCTAATTAGTGCTCAAATAGTTCCCAGTGATTTCAACGCAAGAGCATGTGCAAAGTGGAGAAAATATTTGTATCGATTAGCAGTAATCAAACCAGAATTTAAAGATCTATATACTGAAAGATTTGTGTTTCCAATTCCAATTACAGAAGTGAAACGTTGTTATTTTATTCAGTGAGTTATTAATTCATCTTTAAATAATTTCTTTTTATTTGAAATTAATATTGCATGTTTAATCATATTTGTTTCACTGATTTCAGTACAAGTACTGATTTTGATGTAGAACCAGTGAAGAATGTACTGCCACTATTTATTGGAACAAGAGATTTCAAAACATTCATGGGAAAATCTGGAATAAATACTGAGTAATTTTTTAAAACATCTTATAAATTACATACTCTATTCACGTTAAGAAAGAAAAAAGATCTTAGTTAATCTACTTGTGCGCATGGGTATGGCATTACTACAAGACAGACGTACAGATGGTCTACTTGGTTAAGCAATTAACGGGTGTTTGACTGCTACTCAAATAAAATAGTCGCTACCAAAATTCCTTCTTAACATGAATAAAGATAAAATATTAAGCATTTATAATTTGAATTAAATGTAATCAAAGGTGATTAAAATTAAACCATATACATGGGTTTAAAATACACTTTTATTTGAAAAATTGACTGAGTGGACTATTAATATTTATAATATTTTAAATTTTAAGTGTATCAAAGATCAAGATATTTAGTGATATAAGTTTGTAGTTCATTTATATTTATATTTTATATTTTACCACTCTTACCGATAATCTTAACACATCTATGATTTGATTTGTCAGTATTTATTCAATGTTAGAAAAATAACGTTTAAATTGTACAATAATGAATAAATTGCATGCAATATTATATGCATTATTATTTATTAACTTAATAATTTAGATTTTAAATCTTGAGCAATGTAACAAATATATTTTATGCATGTTATACATTACAACCATTACACCTTTAGTATTAAAATTTTTTTTTTCTAGTATAAGTACAATACGCACTTGGAATAACATTGAAATAGTTCCAGGCCGTTCATTTTACCCGACAGATATAGACAAATACTATAATTATTGGGATATTCATGTTGATGCAAAATCATTTCTTTACAAACAAGTAAGAGTTTATGACTAACATGCACTTAATTATTATTTTTAATTGATATTTTCATTAGTAATTTTTTTAACTAATTTAATAGCCGTAGTATTGAATAAATTTATAATAAACAATTATATTTATTATTTAAGTACTGAATATTCAATTTACACAAACTTAATATAAAATATAGTTATTTTTCCTGCTAGCTCTTATAATCTTAAATTAAAGACTTTATGTTCTTAGAAAATTTTAAAAAAAGTTTATGTACCATGTACTTTTTTCATTTATCTACAACTAAATTATGATTTCTGACTAAGTTCTGAGATCTGCTGCCTGTTGCTGCATCATATTTAGTTTTTCTCATAATATTAAAATATAACTACTGATCATTAATACACTTGTACGTACAAACAATTTGCCAAGCCTCTGATTTTATAGTTATGAAGACTTACACATCTTGATTATTCAGAAATTATTGTACAAATTATGTGATTAAAGTGATTAGACATGTTATCATGATATCTCAACTAAACTGTTGTTTTTGTTTTATAGATTAGACGTACTGTTGGTGTGCTTATTAAAGTTGCACAAAAATTAATTACATACGATGATGTTAAATACATGTTTGATAATCCATCAATTAATAGTTGGAATACAAAAGTATCAACAGCACCAAGCCATGGCTTATATTTATACGACATTGGATATGATGAAAAAGACTTAACTTTACCAATAGAACACAATAAATTGGAAGAACCAGTTCAAAATGAAAGTCCTGAGGAAATGTCTTTAGATTTAAAAAAAGAAATAGTGAAACAACGAATAGAAAATCGAAGAATTGCTCTTGAAGCTCGTACTACCAAATCAATTGAAAAGATTAAAAATCATGAGTTTCTTAAATCAATTAAAAAGTAAAAAAAATAGTTTAAAAAGTGTTGAAACAAAAGTAATTACAGAAAGTGGTCTTATTTTTAAAGAAATAAAATTAGCAGATGGTTTTAAAAAACAATGCTTGTTGAACGAACAAACTTATGGTTTTATTGTTGATTCAAATCCAGATCTTAATGCTGGTCATGTGTTTGAATTTCTATATTTTGGCTCACAAGATATTGCTTGTGACCCAAATATTTTAAATACATTACAAATTACTGATATATTGAGTATTGGTGTTACAGTACCCAAATATAATAATTTTATGTACAAATTTATTGAAGCCTATGATTTACCATCATTTAATATGAATAGTATTTTTGATGAATGTTTTTTATACATTGAAAACATTCGTTTACAGAGTCGTCGAATATTTATTCATTGTAATGCTGGTATATCTCGTTCACCAACCATTGTTATAGCATATGTTATGAAGCATTTAAAAGTTGATTTTGAACATGCTTTTAAACTTGTTAAAGAAACAAGATTAACTATTAATCCTAATGCTGGTTTTCTTTCTCAATTAAAAGATTATGATAATTATTTAAAAAATAATTTGTATCTGTAAATTTAAAATATATATGTTTATAATTTAATATTGGCGTGAATTTATTTACAATTCCCATAATTGTAGCTACAATACATAAAGTGTAATTGTCTCCAGAATAACCTTTTGTCACTACACGGTTCACAGATATTTTATTCTTAATTTATATGGGTACATTTTATGAATCATGATATATTATCATTTGTTATGAATAGTAGCTATTGTTAATATTTCTAATCGATAGTAACTACTAAATATATAAACTATATGACCTTAGATTAAAATATAGTTTTTGGTTTCTAGATTATACCTGCTAAAATATGGATCTTCTGGAGATTTAAAATATTAAACGTTTTCCAGTGAACACATACACACTACAACTATATTTTAATAAGTTTTATCTTTAATCTTCGGCTTCACTATTAACTGCCGTGTATTTTATTTTTTCTGTGTTAATTTCAAAGATTGAAGTCCTACTTTTTTGCCGCTCCAATGAGTCTGGTGTATATTTTATAGTGATCATGTCACACATTCATAATTCTTACCTTACCTTTTAAAAGTAAAACCATATTATTTGTATAAAGAAGGAGACTAATAGAAATAGAATAAGTAGAAGATAGTTGTCGTAGAACTAACATGTATGACCAGTGCTTGATTTGGAAAAAAACTAGAAGGGGGACTCGGTGGATGTTGGATGAACGAGCGTTCCACTCAAAATTCAATATCATATTACTGTGCGATCTACAGAGCAAAGCCCCCACACATAACCTTCAGCTACCCATAATCCCCAAAAATCATTAAATTTATTATACAAAAATATTTTATAATAAAGAAACACTTATTTATTCATTACACATTATCCAATGACGTTATAATTTAAATTATGATTTATAAAGATATATAACATGTTATAAATAACTCATCAATACACATCTACAAAAAACTTATCATGTATTATTACATATATTATATATACACCAATACACCCATGTACATGAATAAAGCATTGTGCGACACAAACGTCGTCGATAAACGCTTTTATGGTATACAGCACAACCCGTGGTTGAAGATATAAGTATGACGTAAAAGTTTAGCTACCGAGAACAACAAAAATAATATAAATATATAACGCAATTGTCGCAATTTATTGAATAAATAAATGGGGGTGCACGGATAAGGTTCTAGATTCTTCTTTTCCTTTTTATTATTCTTATTCCTAATCTTATTATTATTATTAATATTACTATTTTTATTATTATTATAATAACTTTTATTTAAATTGTGCGTTTATCGGCAATTGCACTATTGGGGTTTCTACGGTTTCTTGTTATCTGTTAGAAAACAAGAGACCGGTCTTATGTAATCGCTAATGAACCGGGTATAAAAGGCCCTGCAAAAGACCAGCATTCACAGTCACTGTCTTTCCTCCGTCGTAGCAAGACCCACCCCGGGCAGACTTGCGCGACTAGGAAAGGCATTTGGTATCTTTATTTTTTTACTTTTAGCATATTATGTTGCCTGGACATTATACTGCCTTTACTCGCATTATTAAATAGTGATTTTATAATTTATTCATATCTATTATTCGCAACTCTAACATTTCCTAAGTTCAAGTTCTTGCATGCACAAACAGGATTCAACCTCAGCCTTGTTCCGCGGCTTATATAAGTCTGACACCCTTCGAGCAGTGTTTGGTATATTGCGTTTGCGCGAACACTGATCGTTACATCTGTATTAAATATTTGCGTTAGTACGTATTTTTCATATTTAATTTTTTTTTTTTTATTCCCTTATTATGCCATAAACAATCACTCGTAGGAATACGTTATTCGTAAGTGTTCAAGTATGTTTTCCAAACAGAACGTATATTCGTAAAACCCCGTTTCCCTGTGCGTATTGTCATTGACGACACGCGCAGTGCTACGGCTGGTTACGTTCCGCAGAAATGACGATTCGCGCGTACGTCAGATCTAGTGAGCAGATGGCACAGTTCCAGTGACTCTTAAGAGTTCCGCGTTACGGGTGTATCGCTCTCGTTTGAGCTGCCCGTCTCGTGTGCCACTGTAATGATCTGACAATGCGTGCGATTCGATTCTGATCCGATTATTCGGTGGCTGCGATGTCGTTGAATGACATACGAATCTGTTCGAAACATTGTACACATTGCGAAGACGTAAATTTTTTTTTTTTTGTAGTGTGTAAAATTGTAACGTATAATAATTGTCTATTATACAAGATCTTTTTTAGTAATACATATATCCACGTTCATTTAGTATTATTTATAAACACCTAATACTAGTTATGAATATTTTTTTTATAAAATATGATCAATTAACTCAACTGTGGCCAATCGATGTTAAAAGTGAATTATTGTAAAATTTGTTGAAAAAACACTCATAGATTTGACATCTTCTTTTATATATTATTGTAATAAAAGTGAAAAATAATAACGTTCACAATATCTAGGATCGCAGCGGTCTCATAGAAAAAAGGTCTAGATGTGGTTGCCGCAGCCTCACGATTGATTATATTAATTAGGTACCTATTATTGTTGACCAATTTTTTTTTCATAGTCGATACAAATATACAAATATTATGGCTATAGGTTATAGGTTATAAGTATATTTTGCATCAGAAAAAACTAATGATTTACAAATTCACTACAGCAAATGTTTTTCATTTCCAGCGTTCCGTTTCAAATAAATAGAAGGGGTATGCTTAAAAAAGGGAGTTACCCATTTGCGCCAAAAAAAATTAATTCATTTTGGGTATAGCCCATTTGCACCAAACTAAAAAAGGTATGTTTTTTTCAACCACCCATTTGCGCCAACCCAAAATGAATTAATTTTTTTGGCGCAAATGGGCGATGCCCTAAAAAAAAAATTAAAAAAGAAGGCGGACTTCGTCCTCTCACGTCCACCACCAATTCAAGCCCTGTGTATGACAATCAGTAGGTATATCAGCAGCATAGACATAATATATAATAGATTGCTCACACTAGTTAAACAGATTATCAGCCCTAAAAATCCTGTTTTTCTTTTTGATTCAATTACAGGAATGTGATAAAATTTATTTTTTTTTTGGTTTCATACTTTTGTTTGTAAAGATTTTCAGTACATATTCAATTGCCATACTGATAAACTCATCCACGAAAGTCTCTTTGTCTAATTTAATTGGTTTTTTTGTATTCAGTTTGCCCCAAAAAGTTCCTATAAATTATAAATTCATTTTTAAACTATAGTTATTACTAACTAAACGTATGACCACAGTTGTCCCAGAATAAATAAAATAAACACAAACATATCATAGTTATGAAGATAAATATAATTTATGTACAACATACTATATAAAAATTAAGAACACATAAGGTATATGCAAAAATAAATACGAAAAATTATTAATATTATAATTTATAGGTACTTGTTTGTTTCGCCCCGCCAATTAAATAAAATAAACTAAATAATAAATAAATATAAAATATGTATGTATTATTAATAATAAAAAATTTAAAAATAAATGAATAAATATATGTTTATAAATTTAAAAAAATATGTATAAATGCATTAGTAAATAAATAATATAATTATAATTATAGTGGAGGCCAGAACTCGGATATATATAATTTTTAGTCTCTAATGAATGTATCCAAGGAATGTCTTAATTCAGAAATGACAGTGGCTAAAAATGTTATAGTTAAAAATATTGGTTCTGATGTGAATATTGACATAACTGATGTTATAAGAATTTTGTCAGAAAACCAAACAGTATTCCCTAATTTGCAAAAACTATTTACAATAGCATTAACGATACCAATCAGTTCAGCAACTTGCGAAAGAAGTTTCAGTGCAATGAAAAAAATAAAAACTTGGCTAAGGACGTCGATGCTTCAAGATAGATTCAGCAATCTTTCTATACTATATATTGAAAAAGATATGTCCAAAAAAATTAATAGCAATGATATTTTAAATATCTTTGCTGATAAAAACAGATATTTGCTATTAAAATAAAATTAATTATTAATTATTTTTAAATATATGTTATTTTTTTTTATTATTATAACAAACATTTATATTTATATTAGTAATATTATATATTTATTTATAGGAAGGGGTGCGGGGGCGAAGCCCCTGCGAGTCACTTTACATTTGATTGTTATAGCCCCCCTAAAAATTTAACCAAATGTCCGCCTATGATGCAACATGACACATATAACTATTAACTAATAGGTAGGTAGGTCGTAGGTACTTTGACCAAATGGCAAATATTTTACCAATACTGGCAATACCGATAATATTAAATTATTATATAATAAGTAAATAAGTAAGTAAGTATGTTTTACTGTAAAATCAAAACTTAATTTATACATTTATGTTTAGTGTCGTGTTTGCTTTTTAGTATTTTTTTAAAAATATTGAAAATTAACTGAATTCAGTTTTCATCTTATACCACCACCAAAAAATTTAAACATTTGATTACGGTATTTATTATTTAATTAATAATTACTATTATTTTTTACTAACACATCGCCAACGACCATACCACGTTGAATACACCAGTTCTCGTCCGATCACTGAAGTTAAGCAACGTCGGGCGTAGTTAGTAGTACCATAGATTAAATATACAATAGATATAATAAGTATATTTAATCTATGGTAGTACCATTGATTATAGAATAGACAGATAGCCCACGGCATAGGAGTATTCGGTGACTAAAATAATATTTCACCGGGTTGCCTATAGATGGCGTTGTATCAATTAACAGTTATTAATTACAGCAACCACGATCAAACGATAAACATCGCGTTCAATTATTATTATTATTATTATCACCATTATTACCATTTTGTAGTTTTTGTACAATACGAATACGACAATATTGTTTATTAATTTTACCAAGATTTATGTTTATGTATTAAGATTTAAAATTTACTCTAATGAAAAAATATTACAATACTTAAATTAATGACTAGTGTAATAATATGTAATTGGATTTGGAATAAAATACTAGGCTTAAAGAACAAACACATTGGAAATTTCGTAAGAATATATTTAATTCATTCAATGAAAAATAATATATTACATTAAAAGAATACATACATTTTATTATAAAAATACTAAATGGCTCGCTGTAATAAAAGAATACATCGATTTTATTATTTTTCATATGATCACAGTTGTTAGTCCTAAAAAGAACTGTTTAAGTAAAGTATTCGCTTTCTGAATCAATATAATAAGACTATTCAATTTTATTATTTGTTACATGACCAGAGGATATTACGCACCACAACAAAACATTCGACGTACGAATTTTTTAGTACGTTTCCACCACGAACGGCGTCTACGTTCAGTGGTGGTTCCATGACTGGTGTTGGTTATTGGATCTCTGAATAAATGTGCTCATCATAAGCCGGTTTCGTTTCATTTTCAATCTCGGCTAAAACTTTCATAGGAATGCTCTCAACTTCGGTTGCTTTGGTTTCACTAAACGTTATGTGAATGTTCGGCATCGAACTCCAGGGTTTTTTCTGTAGACGAGTGAAGTCATCCTTCGCGGCGTCTCGTGTTTACAAAAAGTTACTGAAGACATTTCTCGAACCCAGTAGTATATGAAATGGAAAATTGTATGTATTGGTAGTCTAGAACCAGTTAACCAATTGTTAACTCTTAAATCCTTTTCCTTCCGGCAACTTCTTTTCTGACAACGCCATCGCGACCCCTTGATACACATTATATGGCCATTTTCACATATTTCACTACTTTTAACTATGTTATTTTTTTGTAAAAATGTAATTGCAGTATCATTGTTAAAAACAACTGTAAGTAATTCATTGAAATTCATTTTATTATATAAAATAAAAAAATTAAAAATTAATTTTTCGTATTGGTTTCAAACGATGTCAAAGTTTAATAAAATAACGAAAGCCAGCAGCGTACTAATATGATTTAATATAAAATGTACAATAGTTTTTCCATTTCCCAAAATAGATCATCCATCACGAGCTAAATACGATAATTGTAGGTATAATAACGGCACACTATATGGCGGAGCGATAACAAACGAGTGGCGGGGCGATAACAAACAAGTACCAATTTATATATAAACAAATATTTTTAGAAGTTAAATCATATTTACATTTAAAGCACATACTAAGTGCAAATTCAAAAATGTTGGTTAAAATAAAATTTATTTAACTATCAATATTAACTCAGTAAACACTAAACATAGAACAACATGATACATTACATTAAAAAATACATATACTGATATACAACTAAATTACCACATAACATAATAATATAATATTATTAATCGTATTTAGGAAATAATACCTTTAACATTGAGTTATATTCATCAGAAATGTTGTTAGTTTTCTGTCAATCCAACTGCTCAATATTTTTCATTTTATTTCTCAGGTACTGATTTCGATTTTCTAGACTCTTTATTCTACGCTTGTACTTATTAAATGTTCTCTGTGAGGTAATTCAATATTTTTTCTTTTTCTAGGACTATCTAAATCATTTTCATTAAAGTCTCCAATAAAAGTTTTTCTTTTTCTAGAAAAAAATGTCTTAAATCTAAAATGTTTCTTATTAAAATAAACCTATTAATATTTTTAAAAGTATTACATTCTGGTAACTAATGAACTTGTAAGCATATTATCTGTCACTCTTAATACTGAAGAAGTGTCTAGAAACAGATAAAAATATTTATATATTATCATAGTCTAATATTATACAATATTTCTTATAAACTACTTACCGCTGGTTGACAGATTATATTGTAAATTAGTACTTGCTTCAGAATATTCAGATGTATTTGAAATACTATCTTTCACTTTTGTAGTGGCTGAAAATTAATTTAAATATACATTTTTAATATTGGTATTATTTTACATTTTTTAAATTTAGGTAGGTAAACCAACCAATGATTTTATGTCCATCATTTTGTAAATATTTAGAAATATCAATATTCTTGGGTAAATCTTCAAATATTTTTATCAATGACATTCTACTAGCTAAATAACAAATAATAGTTTTAAATTATAATTTAATAGTACAATATTATATGAAAGGGAGGTGTACTTAACTAGGTAGCTAATTTGGCATTATTTAATATTACTTGTTAAAAAAATACTTGGCACAGCATTATCATTTTATTTTATTTTTTTACAGTTCAAGTTGTAATCAGAAGTTTTAAAATGAGCACTACAAATCATTGATGATTTTAAAGACATGTACGATGGTTGTATTATTTTAATTATGTTAGTCCATATCATATTATCATGGCCCTTTGTTCATTACTCGGAAATCTTAAAAACATGTAAAATAGTTAAAATTAATAAAAATTTTAAAATTTAATCATTCTTTAACTTACTTATGCATATGAATACCATCCTTGCCAATGTTTCTACAGCTTTTTACAAAACATATATTCACCATTATACATTTATAGGTAACTCTGGTCTCTATAGTCTGTTATACAAAATATCAATAACCAAAACTAATAAACTTAATATAATTAATTTAATAATATTAACTTGAATTAGTATAGAATATATTTTATTTATTCTGTGCTATAATATACCACAGAATATCATATTATACTATTATAACACTATGAAACCTAAATTATGAAAAAATGCAAGTAAAAAACGCGGCTACTCATAGTAACTATCCGTATCATGGAAGAAAGATGTAGGGATAAACATTTTTCCATGATTATTTACCTTAATACATAAGTTTATTATTGCTGACATGATAAGGACTAAACGCGCGGTCCATCTATATTATATTATTGTCTATGATCATTAATCAATGATCAGCAGTAAATGCAATATCTGAGAGAACAGACTCCACAAAAGTACCCAATTTAGTTTGTTATGGTCTTACCAGTTTACCATAAAATAAATGAAATTTATAATATAATTTCTTTTATTCTGTGCCCTGTGGTATTGCAACTATTGCACTCTTAACCTTATGTCCTTATAAGAGTTATTTCATGCTTGAGTTGAGTTGTTATTCTGTAATTTCTGTAATGTTTGATAAGATATGAACAATTCGAAAATCTTAATATTACTATGATTATATTATTATGATAATATGATAATAATGTATTTATTATTTTGTAGGTTGAGTACTTAAGCCTATTATTCAAAATTTCAATTTTTCGAAGAATTTATTTATTGAATCATATTTGATGGTGAAGATTTGAAGCAATTCGTTATTATTATTAGACATTTGTAAATAATCGAATGAATATGAATAATATAGTTGGTTTACTTTTATGACGTATTGGCATTAATTGAAACATTGATCATGTCTGATGCCGTAGTCGTAAAGGCTAAAACCGAGCGGAAGGTGTTCAGACCGTCGGCCAAAGTGCTGAACAAAATACCTGATGAGATTACCAACGACCCGGAGCTAATCGCCGCTATACAATCGTTACCGCCCAACTACAACTTTGAATTGCCGAAGACCATATGGCGACTGCGTCAAATGCAAGCCAAACGCGTTGCGTTGCAAATGCCGGAAGGCCTGACCATGTTTGCTGTACAGTTGTGCGATATTATCGAAAGGTTCACCTGTGCAGACACAGTAATTATGGGTGATGTCACCTACGGTGCATGTTGTGTTGATGATTTCACGGCCAAAGCGCTTGGTGTCGACTTGTTAGTGCATTATGGCCACAGTTGTCTTGTTCCCGTTGATCAAACTGAAGGGGTAAAAGTGTTATATGTTTTTGTCGACATCAAGATTGACGCTATCCACCTTATCGAAACTGTGAAATTGAACTTCACTAAACAACAGAGACTATTGTTTGTGAGCACGGTTCAGTTTGTCACCACTTTGCAAGGGTTGATAAATAAATTGAAAACAGACGGGTTAGTTACTGAACATTATGATTGTTGTTCTAAATGACTCCTTGATTGAAGATTTTTCTATTTAAACAATTTTTCTTTTTAGTTATTGTGTAAAAGTTCCTCAAGAAAAGCCATTGTCACCGGGAGAAATTTTGGGATGTACCTCACCCAAGGTTTCAGATGCTGATTGTTTGATTTATCTAGGTGATGGTCGTTTCCATTTAGAATCCATAATGATAGCTAATCCTGAACTTGCAGCATACAGGTAAACAAGTACGGATGGATTTGTTTAATTTTCTTTCATAATGACATGTATTTAACATACATTCAATCAACAATTACTTGTTAGGATATTATAGTTTCAAATTATATTAGTTATAATACAATTTACGGTCCACCAATTATTATTAATTTAAATAAAATTATTAAATAAATAATATAATTTTTAATAAATTAAAATAAATAATAACTAATGGCTTAAGAGGTTAATAAGTAATTGATATAACAAATTTAAAATTTGTATTATTTAGTTTAGCTGCAATGCTGTGTAAATTATTTTTGAAATAAGATATAAATGTTAGTTTCTGATAAATGATAATTATCATTTTAAATGAATACTTTAAATACTATAAGACTAATATTGAAATGGTAACAAATATAAATCATGCAACACTAACAATCAAGCAGTGAAACCAAAATAAAGATAAATTAAAAAATATATATAAATAAATATTAACGATTTAAATTGTACATTTCATATTTTTATATTCTACAATTAATTAATAAGACATATTTTATGCAATATAATAGTATTTGTAACATGCATTTATTTTAGGTATGACCCTTACGAAAGAAAATTAACCAGAGAATACTATGATCATGATGTCATGAAAGATACAAGGCTGAAATCAATTGAACGAGCTAAAGATGCAAAAACATTTGGTTTGATTTTAGGTACTCTGGGCAGACAAGGAAGTACCAAAGTTTTGGATTATTTTCATGTATGTTTAATACTTAAATGTGCTTGTTTGTTATTGTGTGTAATAATATTCAGTTTGATTATATTGTGTCATTTCTAGGAACAAATGAGATCAAATTTGAAAAACTCTGTGACTATTCTCTTATCAGAAATATTTCCACAAAAATTATCATTATTTGGAGACACAGTTGATGCTTGGATACAAATTGCATGCCCGCGGTTGTCTATCGATTGGGGCACTGCATTCGAAAAACCATTTTTGTCACCTTATGAGGGTGCTGTAGTAATGAATCAAATTGAATTCAATTCTAAAGAAAGTTATCCAATGGATTATTACAGTAATAATAGTTTAGGTGCTTGGACACCAAATTATCGACCAGTCAATGGTTGTTGTGGAAAAGGATGTGCAAATGGTCCAAAGAGTGATGCACAAAAAATAGGCTGTTCTAATAATCAATGATCGATTGGTTTTATTTTTATAAGATACACTGCCAATGATATAAATGGTCATGTTTTGGTAGAATTATGATTTAATACATTTCTGATTACAGTTTGTATGATAATTTATTGAGCATGTCCTGAAAAACGATATCAAATATATGGAATGCTTGGTGTTATGATGCTGCGACTTCATTATTTATCACACACATTTTACAAAATATTTTTAATAACTACTAAAGATGACTTGTATTATTGGGCAGTTAAATTAATTTTTATTTACTTTAAAAAACTATGGAATTAAAACAATAAGTCTTCTTTATTTTAAATTTATATTTTTAAAAATTTAATTTTAATTGATAATAATAGTCATCTGTAAAATCACATATATTTGACATAACAAGAGAATGCTAACACTCATTAATTTGACAAATAATTACCCTTTCCAGAAAAAAAATTATTAATAAAATACTTTAATAGATAAATAAAACATATAATTATAAGTACGTATATAAATTTCAAAACAAAACATATAGGTAATATTACTAAAATTAATTTGGTTTGGTTGTTTGAATTAAAATAAAACAATGTTTAATTAAAATTACACATGTATATAATTATACAATCAAACAAGATATATTTATAAACTCTAGAAATTTGAAAGCTTATTATTTTGTATGATTAAAAATGAATAAATATGTTCTACAAAAAAAAAAAAAATAATAAATTTAAATTATAAAGATAACATTATTTTGTTAATAGTAATAAAAATTATTACATGCAAATTTTGATCAATTATTACATTTTAATATTCATATAATCTCTACCTGTGTCATGGTATTTTGCACAAATTTAAAATCCAATAACTGTTCATAATTTAGGTAATAGCTAATATTATTTAATGATTTCTGCAAAATACATTTTACATAACTTTATTCAAAATAGTACAAATTTCGTCTTTATTTAATCAAATTTAAAAAACTAATACAATTTCATTTTATTCATGACTAATGATAAATAATTTTCTTTAAATATTTTGTAATTCTGTAAACGCTGGCTTCATTTATTAAACTTAATTAATTAAAAATGTTAAATGTGCAACTCGTTTTACAATATAGTTGTAAAATAATTAATCAAAAATACATGTGAATATAATATAGAATTTGTATAATTTTAGATAATTAACTATATGCATTTGAGAAATTAAATTCTAAATTAATTAAAGTGATAAGTAGATATATATTTAATTTTTATTCTTACAACCAACCTATTTTAGTAAAAAGTTATTGAGAATACACACTTGACTATCAGTATATTACATAACGAATAGTAATGAAGTATTAGTAATTTACTTCCTTGTACACATCATATGATTATACAAAAAGTGACTATATAATTATACTGTTACATGACTTGGTCTTTTAAAACGATTGTTGACAACAATTCATATTTAACATTTAAATCAGTATTCTCATTTGCTATACATAATATAACAATTGAATATGATTCAACAAATTATTATTATTATTTAAGTTGGTAAAAGTTTACCTAAAAGAGAAACAAACAGAATAACAATAAATGATCTATATGTATATGTTTAATTGTACATCAGTTCAGCCATGTCAGACATTTTTTTAGGAATGTGTACTAGATCTTCAAAATAACTGGCTAACTCGTCAATTGTTACATCGTCTGTACATGGTATGACATTGGTACACTCATTACTATTATTATTATTGTTCAATGATAATTCCGATAGAAATTCGTCATCGGTTGACCATTTTCGGTTTAATTGTTTACGATTAAACCTTCGATTGACAGGTACAGGAGATGCTGCTGCATATTGTTGCTTACACCTCTCCACTCTGTTTAGCTTAGGAGGCCTTAGAATGCAATCTTTTGATGACAATTCAGAATTTTGTTTTTGAGGATACGCACAGGTTAGTGATTTTGTATTCATACAACGGCATATTACACAACCAGTTGGATATGGTTCTTTATTGTCATTGTCCTTTTCCACAACGTTCCCGGGATACTTATGAGGTCTAAAAAATGTAATAATCATTTCTTAGTTTAAAAAACATAATTTGATTTTTTTAGGAGCTTCATTTAAGCAGGCCAATATAAAATTAAAATAAGATTTGATAAATGTTAAATTCATAAAAGCAATAACATTAACCTGATTGATAAAATATTTTTAATTTTATAAGCTTTGTATTTTGTAAAGTTTTAATTTTTTATTTTACCATAGTTAAATAAATAGATTGTATATACACATAAATAAATTAGTACTTCGATATTGACTAAAATTCTAACCTTTAACAATAACTGAAAATAGATATTTCTATTTGTGTACCTAATCTATTTTCTACTTTCACAAAGAAGCTGTCTTGCAAGACGGTTGTGGTGGTGGGGTTGGGGGGAGGGGTCATAAAATAATAATAACACCGAGATCAAACACATTAATTTCAAGGAACCAAAATAAACACAGTAATCTGATAAAAATATAGCAATATTTGTGAATTGAAAAAAAATTTTTAAAAGACAAATAAGTAATAATCTTAATCACGTCTTCCTGTATCCGACCCTCTTAAAGTCCCAATAATTAATGTATGTACTCAAAAAAAAAAAAAAAATCAAAAACATTTCCTGAAAATCAACTGTACTAGTATTAACAATGTATACCTGGTGGGGTCGATCTCCAAATTATCGAGACTGAAAGACAACAGATGAGTTTCGGAATCGGTCATCCCTTTTGTATTCTCTAGCAGAGTAGCAGCCATCTTCTCATTCTGGCGAAACAAAATATCCGCACACGTCAAATAAATATACCGACTACCGGAATTGTCATCGTCTTACCTATGCCTGGTTAAAACCGCTAAATGCGCAATTGTTTTTCTTGGACCAAACGACACTCTGGATTCGTACCGTTTTACTTACAAACGCGTCGTCGGATTGCTCAAACAACCTTAGTGCTCACGACAGAATATCGGGTCCTATGGGTTTGATTCAGTGTAGATTTGATTAAAAATTCTTCCGTATTTGTAAACAGTAAATAATAATCACAACAGTTTTTTTTTTACGTTGTTTTTGTGCGCACTAGTCACTAATCTTTTTATTCGTCATTAAATTGTAATCAAAACAAACAGCACAGTCATACCACAGAACAAAATTAAAGCAACACTCAAATAGCAAATCAGCTGATCGTGGCGTGTTAAGTTTGTTTACATTTTTTCGGTTGGCCTACTCCACTAGAATATTCTTTATCTCGACGCGTCTCACAGATAATAATAGAAGATAAATCATAAATAATATCTTTATTTATTATTACCATGATATATTTTTAATCGTGATTATTAGCAATACATTTTTAGAAAATGTTCTCGAATATTCATAAAAACAAAATGCACTTCAACATTATAGATGAGTGATAAACTGATAACTTTTTTTATTTTTACAAGCGATAAGCAATCTATTCTGTATCAATTGACACAAGATATAGGATGTTGATGACTTGCATTTTTTTCCCTTTGATCCCACAAGGCTATAAAATTAGCTAAAAATAGCTAAAAATTCGTTTCATGCTCCTTTTGTTTAGAGTATACCAATTTTATTTTGTAAGCGTTTTTTTATCTACAAATACATTTTTTTTGATTTTTAACGTAATTTTTTATAATTTTTAGTAGTTTAGTACAATGTGGGATATTTTTCTCGAATTTTAGATTTTAAAGAAAATTTATTCATAAAAAATAATTTTATTATTATTGGTGGGTTTTTGTTGTAACAAGTATTATTCAGCATTCTAATATATTTTTTTTTATTTATACTTATTAAATAAGTAAAATTAGTTGAATGGACACAGAAATTTTTTTTATTTATGTTTAAATTTTAAATTTATTTTTAATAATTTCATGTATGTATTTTTATTTTTTTTACTGTTAATTAAACTTATAATTTAAATATCTACTACATTTTGTTTACAAACATTTTTTAGGTCATTAAATCATTTTTGATACTTAATTAGGTTATCAACATTCTTTCTTTACTGATAACATATAAAGTAGAATACCACTAGACAGCAGCAGGTTGATGGTGATGTATACACATGTGTTGAAACAAAATGAAAAGTTTCGGATGTTTCGGTTGTTTTGTTGATGACTATAACGACTGATCGACGGATCTTTACTTTTTGTTCAACGAAATAATTGTTCCAAAGTTAATTTGTTTTACATTTTAATAGTATATAAATCTTTTGTATTTTTTTGCCTCGAGTATAACCCGGCCAGTTAGTTAATCTTGAAACTCGACAATCATTAAAATTTTAAAAAGAGTTAGTCTGAAAACTATGTTATATTCAAAAAATATAATCCCATCGACTATGATGGAGTGAAATTATGACATTTTTTCAATATAATATAGCTTTTGAATCGCTGTTCTTTTCAAATGTTAACGGTTGCCACGTTGCCGAGTGCTAAAATTAGTTAATTTTAGTTAGGTATAGGTATATATTGTATTAATTTTATTATTAATTAGGATTACTATCAGTTGTTCAGGTTGTTCTATCCTTTTGGCGGTAGAAATAAACGGAACGTTTAGAGCATAGCGATCGAGTATTATACTCTATGGTTTGAACTTTGAAGTTCATCGAATCCTGTACAATCTAATCTATGTTCGGTTTAGTCGATGTTTCGTGTTTATAACACGAATAATCAGTCGGAGAGACGTCGAAGTAATAATTTTCCTAATATTGTTTCTATTCATACCATTGTGCCTATTCACCCCGTTTAACGTTACACTGTTATATAGTATTTTTTATTATGTGTAAAGTGAACCTTGCATAATGGCTACAACTTTACAAGTCTTTATACTTGGGTTTTGGAGTAAAAGTATAGCGAATATAATAAATAATACTGATAACGGCAAATCTTTATTATTGTATGTCAGTTCGTTCATCATTGTCGAAATTCGAAGTAGCTCAACCTCGATGCGATGCGTTTTCTCTGTTATGCTGTACCTGTGTGGAATAGATTGATAGTTATGCTTGAAAAAATGAACTACCCAAGTCTAGTCTTTATCGGACAAAAACAGTCCAATGTCGATTTTTTTTCTTCAAAAAAATAGAAATTTATTGAATTACATATATTGTTGGTGACTTGTATTAATAAAGTTTTATTACAGTGGTACAGATTTGTTAGAACAGTGGTCAGTATGGTCGTGTGAAGTGTGACAATTATCTCACCGCTAAAAATATACTGTAACTGTTAAATATTTGAGTAAACTGTAAGTATTCAAATACTTTCAGCACAGAGGTGTATTTATGGGAGGGCTGAGAGGGCTTCAGAAATATTTATTAAATCTGCATAATATGTCCTATCATATATAAATTTTAGAAGTTCAATATAATTAAAAATACCTCAGCCCTTCCCATAAAACATTTCTAAATACGCCCCTGTTACAGCATGAAGTATTATGGTCAGTATTTTAAGTATATTATAATTATTTTTATTGAATATTTAATATTTTAGCATTTAACTATTTAAGTATTGCAGCAGTAAGCCAGTAACCATCATATAAATTATAATTTTTATAAATATAGTTGTATTTGTATTTACTTTATCTATACGTTTCACATAAAACTAAAAGCATTTAAGCATTATTTTAAAAATTTTTTGAAATTTCTGAGAGGCTTGTAGCCCATTTTTTTCAGTCAAAAAACAACACTACTGTCATACCCCAAATAAATAGTATTGTAGTACCCGGTTACTTATATCAATAATTGCTTTTTATAACAGCGATGAACCATTCTATTTATTGGCGGAAATACATTGAATATATCAAATTTTTCGGTGGTGCTGCCATGTTGGTATAGGCAGTGGCGGCTCGTGTGCTTTGAAAGTGGTAGGACGATATAAAATTTCTTATTTATGGAAAGTATTGAACACAAATAATATTAATAATAGTTATTTAATTAAATTCATTTAATACATATATAATGATAATGAAATAATAAAATAATAATTGATTACGACGAGTTACGACGGCAAAAAGTAAATAATAAACACACGCAAGTTCGGAATCCGTGCATATCGGGGCATCGGGCGATTAAAATCATCGCCCCGGCGGCAGTATTATTATTGTGTTCCCCCTTCTTAGTTTTTATATTCCGATCATAGTTATGACGGGCGACTTTTAACATCGCCCAAGATCGCATTCGCTGCTCGCGGATTTCGGCAAATTATTATTGGTAATCGTTTCTCAGAAATTGTAAACTCCCATTATCTGATAATGTTTTCATAATATTTATTAGTGTAAATATAGGAAAATTAATTTTTATTTTTGACAATAATATTATACTACAATATAAATTTGAAATTTTATATTAAACTTATAAATTAGTAATAAATAATAATTTTAGAAGGGGGGCGACCGCCCCGTTGCCCCTATCTACGAACCGCCACTGGGTATAGGTATCATTATAAGCGTGAACTAGTGAACTTGCATTTTAGTTCATGATGACTCACTTCATCTTAGTGACTATTCCCAGGGGTGTATACTGGGGGAGTTTTTGGCGAGTTTTTTTTTTGTATACGTGCCTGACTATTTTAATAATTTAAAATTCGATATTTTGTTCGATAACCAACGAACAGTTGATTTATACTTACAAATTAATTAAAATCATAAATAACACGTCACTAAATTAATTTTATTGTATAAATATTGTCAGTGATTTTCAAGGATGTTATAAAATTATGTGAAATTATATAATATTATAATATACATATATTAACTTAACAACAACAAATGTGTATAATACATGCATAAATAATTTATTCAGTTTTAATTAACAATTTTAACAGGAAAAAACAATGAACCTAAGGTCCTAAATTACACATTGACTAGAGCGGAACTTCTACGAAGAATAAAGTAGGTACTTGACTACTTGGCATTCATTTTGTTGTACGTTTCATCAGGATCACTAATCCCGATATGTAGATTAATGAGAATGTACCGGTGGCCAACACAAGTCCGTAGACAAATATACAGCAGCGAATGAGGGTGCTGGTCGTTAAATGTTTGTCCGGGTATCCTAACCAAAGCGTGGAGATTCCGGACCTGCGGTGAATTGAGCGAACGACGGTCCGAAATGGGTATATAAAATGTTTAACAACCATGACCGTAGTAGCAAACGAAATCAAGACCTGGCAGTATCCAAAGGTCAGGCGTATACTGGTCCAGATAATTTTTATCCAGACCGCGATTTCTATTACGTATTTCAGTAAAGTAGACGTAATGAAGCAGAAGATGCCCATAGCCAACAGGGTTACGATGAACAACAACAACAACGTGAACGGCATGATCTTCACCATTACACCATCATCGGTCTTTGTAGCAGGAAGGTAATAGGCATCGATGAAAATGCGTGCACACCAGATGAAGATCATAAAAATCTCTGTCCATATTAAAAACAGCTCACAAACGAACAATTTGAATAAATTCAATGCCAATCCGAGCCAAACAAAACCGGGTGCCGTTGGATGATTGTCCTTGTCCGACGATAACGGAAACTCAAAAAGGCAGTACATTACTTTATTCACGTTCTTAATCATCTTTTAAAGCCTTCTGTAACTTTATACAACACCAAAAATTAGAATATGAGAATATTTCAAGAACTAAATATTATTTCGTAGCACAATGAATGATTTAACTATGTTAAATGTTAAATAAAACTATGTATTCGTCTTGACAACGAAACAGTACATATTAAATATAATTGACCAGCCTGGTTTTGTCTGAAATAAACGTAATTAGATGAATGTACATAAAAAAAACATAATTATTTTGCAAAAATATTTTAAAATATTAAAAATTATAGCTGACTTTCAACATTAATCTAAAAATTTAATAATGGTATGTTTCAACATTTCTTATAATATTTACCTAATAGCAGGCATCTAAATATTTATTACACGATTAATATAATCTGACTAAAGTCAGTCTGTAGCTTTTTGTGAGAATTTTGTCTTTAGTAGTAAATAGTTATTTATTTATTAATATAATATTAATATACGCCTGTATACAAAATAAAATACATATTGAAGTATAAAATAAATGATAAATTGATAATATAAAAACGAGTAAAGTTAAATCTACACTGTAAATATAATTTACACTAATGGCCTTAAATACCGATTTATTGAAAATTTATAAGACAAATAAAACGAGGATAAGTATATAATATGTATATTACATAATAAAAACAATTAAAAAAACATTAATTAAGTATTATAATTAAGAATAATCAAACAATTTCAAAGTACAATATACATATATACGTATACACACGGATAGAGAAAAATATAAACAAAAAATATACACAATTTTTAAACAACAAAATACCTGAATAATTAAAAATAAAAAATAAAATTTTTTACTTTATTCATGGTATTATTTATATTAATTTTGTAACATATGTATCTTATCTTTGGGGGGACTTGAGTGGGCTTCAGCCGTCCCAGAATTTTTGGGTAAATGTATGTGCATATAAACATATCTGTATTCACTTTATTTTTGCCTACAATATAAAAAAATATAATGTTTCAATGTTTCATATAAACGAATAATCATACAAATCAGTTGTAAACACCGATAGAAACAATAAATAATAATCAAATTAAAACAATTTGCTATAAAACATTTTTTGGAATTAACTAGTTACGCCTATGACTACGACAGTCTCAAACAGAAGGCTCGGGAAAGCGAGTGAAATGTTCACAAATCTATAAAACTGGTAAAATGTTTGCTGCTGGTATGAATGGTATGATTATGACAAATATTACAGGTGTTGAATTTCGAAGAATACACTAGCTGTTGGCTATAAATTAAACATGATATTTTTACGTTTGTATAAACTATTAGGCAGCTTCGCAATAGCATAATCATTATGCGATTCTAAAAATAGTACGATATTAGAAGCGAAATTTGTATTTGTATTTTATTTATTCTAGATTTCTTAGTTCTTATAATACGAACAAGAATCTTTTTGTCCTAATGAATCTAACAGTGGGTTTTTAATCTTGATAACATCCAATTTATAATGAAGTATAATAATAAAATATATGATTATAAAATATTTAATACATTTTTTAAACTACGTTTAAGATCATTGTAAATACTGATAAAATATTAATAATATAGCGTCTTACATATTTTATATTACCCGGCGTATAATATAGGCAAAAAAATATACATGTAGAGATCCATTTGTCAATAATAATTATTTACATTTTAGCAAGTTGCAATTCTGTCCGCCGAGACTCCAACAGAATGTGGCTTGAACTTAATAATCAAAACTTATTGTACCCATTTTAGTCACCCAAATCACCTTTTTTCAGCACCAGCCATGTGCGCGAAGTAATAATCTTTTATTCTTTTGTCGGCGAAATATGATATAACACGTACGTATCTGATCTTATGTACATAGTTAAATACGAGAGATTTATCTGAATACAACAAGAAATCGATAATATAACGAAGGGTATGTATATGTAAAATAATAAAATTACATTTTTTTTTATTAAATACTATTAAAGGTGCCATTTAAATCTAAGAATAATTAAGCGCTTATTTAGAACAAATTGTATTTAAGTTTTAAGTTAAATGGGTACATTAAACTATTTAAACTATTCGAGTATGCATGCATGTTTTTTTTAGGAGGTTTTCGTTTTCCGCCAAAATGTCCCTCGTCCGTTATCACCATGGCCGTTTTCCGCCAAAGGTTTTATTCCGATTTCCACCCCAAAAAAATAAGAGATAGGTATTTTTTGAGACCCTCTGAATCTAAATCCGTCAAATAGTAATGATTACGATGTATGCTTCTCACCTTGTTTCACAGATATATTGATCATAAACTATAATCAGTATTATCTATCTTATCTTACTCCTAATTATTTTTTGTAAACATTTTAGTCATAAGTGGCACTTGGTAGAAACTCATGTGGGTGCAAATCAAACGTTTATGGTGATTCACAAACCTGTGGGAGGTATTTCCCCACACCACCCAATATTTAACTGCTGCTATTACAAAAGTAATAAAAAAAAATCTTAATGTAAAACTGTATTCTATATTTAAAATTAGTTTAATATTTTTGACTGTTGTCAGTAGGTGCAAAATGATACTTTTGGCCCCTAGGAAAATTGTCATGGATGCAACTGCACCCGCATGCAATCATGCCCCCAGATACCGCCACTGATTTTAGCAACGAACTGTTTATTATAGCACCTCTATACCACGGACTATACTGAGTAATGCCGTTTTTAGATTTATACGGATGTATAGATTTAAAATTATTGTATATTAGCATAATATGTCCACGATTACTTAATATCACTACAATATTCTCCGATAGAACATTTTTCGTTTACGTTGTCACAGACAGTTTAAACAGACAGGTTCAGACTGATACAGTGAACAATAACTAGTGAATTATTCGCGGATAATGTTGCGATGAAATAAAAATAATAATAACTTAACAGTAATCATAATTTATAATAACCCTCTAGCTAGTCTATCTCCATCAAGGTTCAGAGAGTTATTGAATTATACGAGGGCTGCATGCCTGCATAACATTTTGGCCAGCTGAGTAATGAATGATCGAAAATATTTGGGACACCTGAAACTCTGAACTTACCAGTCATCAAAATGGGTCAATAACCTTTGTAGGGCAAGTTAAAATCATTAAACTCAATGGGCTGATAGACAATAACTTTTCTATCTAGTGTTGTGTTTTATGTCATATATAGGTATATAATAAGCTACTAGAGTTCAATTCTCTTTTACAAAATGATTAAATTTCTGACAAAATACTTTGTTGAGCCTGCAAATGATAAACATTATATGTTTTATTAAGTAGTTAAAAATATATATAATATATTAATATATACATTAAAAAGTTAATTTATAAAATTAAATAATTAAATACTAATACAGTAATCTAAGTAGTTAGACAGCAGGTATTTAAATTGACTAATGATTACCTAATGGCTGTACATTAAATGATTGAGTGTTTAATAAATTTTTGGAGACATTTATATTCTTTAATTATTATTTGTTACAGAAAAAAATAAATTTAAATACTTGTAGCTTTCTAGTACGAACAATTAGGCAATGCCACTGGCAAGAAAAAAATTTTAAATAAGAAAAACAAATTAAATATTTAAAATAAGTTTGAAAACATAATAAATCAAATTATATTTTTAATATAATACATATTTAGTTGGAGTGCAAATAGTTTCATAAACAAATATGAAATAAAACATGATCCACAATACTGTTATTAAAGTATATCAAATTTGGAACCCATTTCAATTAGTTAATTAATTTAAAATGTGTCATTTGTGTTATTTTGACGTACCAAATAATTGGGTCAACAAATTTATACATAATTTATCTATGATTTACAATTTAATATATAAATATACCTGTTATGTTTATGAATACATGATTTTTTTACAAATATATTTCCCTTGTAATATACCTAATACTTATGGTTTATTTTAATAACAATGTGGGTTGAAATTATTTTTTTAATATAATATACTACTCAAATTAAAAAAATAATAGTACATTATATATTTATTAGTGTGTATAATAATTGAAAGGTAATCATATTTATTTATAATAAACAAATGTACATTTAACAGGATCTGGGTCTAATTGATGATTTTGTTAAAGTGAGTACCATTTAATTGCAATAAAAATAAGATCACAATTTTCACTAAACGAGAGTATATTATAGTGAAAAGATAAAATAATGGATGTTCAATGCTTCAAACTTTGTCATCTAAACAGAAAAAATATAAATTAAACCATAATTAAATACAAAATGGTTCGTTAAATATGGGATTTTATTTGCTTACCATGATACCACCATTTTGTTTTTTTGGGATTTTTATTGCATGTTTTTACATAAAAACTATTGTCTGGAGGTCTTTTCTGTAAATTATAATACAAATTATTAAAATATAACAATTATATTATTATTTATGTATTTTTTTTTTATGAAATTACCTTTTCTTTGCAGCTGCTTAGCATAGATATAATTGAAAGACAAACAGATTGAACTGATAATGCTGGTGACCAGTCATCAGTAAGAATAGACAAGCAAATATGCCCATTACTATACACATGTGGATGAACTGGAATGTTTTGACCCACAAATGTAACCTTAAAATAAATGAAAATGAATTTAAATGAATATAATATTAAAATAAAATAAATTTTTTTTACTTCAGGTGATTCAAAAGGATAACTGGTACCAAATTTGAATTGCAGTTGAAACTGTTCTCCATCATATAAAGTACCTTCTGCACCTTGCATATTTATAGTCCAACTACAAAATAAGATTTAAGATTTAAACATTATATAAAAATAAAATATGTATGATATACAATATACTATTGAAGAACGAAAATAATACATTTGGTTCCTTAAAATTAAAATAATCACACTAAGTTGCTTAAAAAAAATGTAAATACAGTGAGTTCCGTTTAATGTGATCACTAGTTTATTGGAATCAAAATTGAAAATCCCAAACCAGATCATATGTTACTAATGTTAAATTAACCTTTTATTAGAATCATTAAGTACCAGATAATTGAATCATTTTTAAGAACATTCTTATCGTTTTAATGGTATTTCAAACATTCACTAAAAAAAAACAAGAATTGTTATGAAAAGTTAAAAGGAGCTATTCAAAAATATGGCAAAAACGATACTTTTCAGTAGTTCCAAAAGTTAATTTATATACATTATTATTTACTTAATTTTGAATAATTAAAATTCATGTATATATTATATTAATTGAATAGGGATTTTAATTTTAGGCTAATATGAAAATGAAATTAGTAGATTCTTAAGTACAATCAAAAATAGGTAGTTTTTTTACTTTATTTTAAACATACATCTAAGCTAATAATAATAAAACTAATATAAACTCATTAATAAAAAAAATGTTTTATGGAATCAACCGGTTAGTAGAATCAAAATTATCTGAACCAATGTGATCACATTAAGTGGAACTCACTGTATTAAAATGATAAGTAGTTAGATTATTAGAAAATTTGAATTTACATTTTAGGACTAATTAAATTATTTATTTATTTTTCTACCTAATTGTTGATACAAAACTACTTTTGTTTATTAGAATTTATCCAAACTATGCCTAGCATAGATATGAATATTGATAAACATACTCAAGTATAAAATATTAGATTATCAATTAAGTTAAATAATTTAGATCATATAACAACTAAATTTCCATTACAAAACAAATAATAAATATTTCATTAATATTAGATTTATATTATAGCCTCCAATTCTCACAACATAATAATAAAATAAAAATATTAATAACTAATAAAACATCATAATTAGGTAAAAACAATTAACTTAAAATAGTTATGGAAACTGACAAGATGGGAAATTTGTGTTGACCAGTTGTTGAATCAATTTTTATTAGCTTATGTCAGAGTGAATTTACCACTTAAAGATATAAATAATAACTATGTTTGTACAACGGTTGTTTTTTATTATGATTTTTCAATTTTCAACAGCTATGTGTAATTTTAAATTGCATATTTTACAATTATACGACTAAAAATGTAAATATCTTAAAAAAAAAAATCGAAGAAACTAAGATAGATAAGGTTTTTATCTTTAAGTGGTCAAATTCAAGCCAACAAAAAACTGATTCAACAACTGGTCAACACATTTGGTTATCTTTAAGTGTTTAATAATAGGTCAATTCAATATAATGTTATCTAAATCTAATCTAATCTAAGTTTAGATTCTCAGGTAGCAAATGTTTGCAAGAAGCAATTTTTTTTTTAATTTTAAAATAACTACTTATTTTGAGTCAATCAACATTGTAATTGTTAAAAATATTTGCTACATGTTAAACTACCTTAAATATAACAGCATAAAATTGGTTCTGCTGAAGGTAAATTTCCTATGCCGTATGTTTGTAATATGTAGACAATATATGTAAGTATGATATCCTCTTAATATTTTAATATTATCATAGGATATAAATATTTGTAATTATGTTACATATACATCATAAAATAAAAATTGTTCAAACTTTAAATGAATACATGAGTAGAGATTAATTTTGTACTAACACATTGAGGTTCTGTTCGGCTTGATCAGCATCTACAACCATTCCCGGAGGCGGTTCTTTAACAAGCGATATCAATTCTTTATGCAGTCTTTTCTATAGAAAAATGAAAAACGATTAACATTTTTTATACAATAAAGATGTGATTGTGACAATGTATAAGCAGATACATACTTCAGATGGTGTTTTACCAGCCATTTCACGATAATCTCCGATAATAAAACAAATAATTTATTTTATTATTAAAACTGTGTAGTACTCATAGTGCGGTCAGTAATTAATTATAGTGTTGTTGTATCAATGAGAACATAGTATACATATTGAACATTAAGTAAAGACGAAGGAACATAAAACCAATGTCTGAGAACACGATCTATACGTGGTTGGCTGAAAATCGTCGTAAAATAATAATAATCAATTAATTATGACAAAATTAATAAGTGTATCACTATATCTTCTATTAGTCGAGTATTTAAAAAAAATGAGTCTTGAGTCTATTAACTATTTCGCTTTGGAAACAACAAAAGGTCTTGATGTCTCTTATCATTAACATGTTAGTACAGTGTGTGTCGGATGACACGACAGCTGACCGTATAGTGTATACGCAATGGAAGAATAAAATGGTCTTAAATCATAGTAGACCCGTAAGGCCGTAAATGGTGTAAACACTAAACTGACAAACTGTATGTCTGTCGTCTGTGTCCTAAATAAAGTTTAAGTTACCAAGCATAATACAATACTACAAGTCTACAACAATTATTTAAAAAAACAAATACAATAGTGATAGTCTGACTTGATGCAACGTCGGATTAAAGATTACAAAATACGAATGTCATTAACTGAAAAACATACGAACCCCGAAGAACAAACATTATGCTGTGTCACTGTGGTTGTAATATATTATAATATTTTTAAACGGTCTAGTCACTAGCCAGTAACATATTCTGACAATCGAGCGGACGTGGCTATAACTGCAATCATAATCTCTATCCTATAGCTGCAATCGAAAGAAACATTTTTATTGTTTAACGGTAGAATAATCTTAGATTTCTATGCTCAGTGTACGGGCACAGAATGTGCGAAATGATTAAATGAAATGAAATTCTACTCTGTGTTTATATATGCTATTGTATTTGGTAATTAGACCTATGGTTTTATCTTTGCCACTTGGGTTTCATAAACATTATTAGGTCTAATCAAACAATTATTAATATTATAATTTAATAATAATTACTCGTGAGTCACGAGTTAAGCTATTTTTTAGATTATAATAATAAAAATCAATAAACATGGTGACGGTATTAGCCAATTAGGTATTAACTTATACTAAAATGCTAGATGTATAATTCTCATGTTATACTATATTATAAATACCTATATAACCACAGAATAATTATCTATATTTTATGAATGCTCTGGGCTCTATATGGTCCGGCCACTCCGGCGTCATTCATATCTAGGTATAGAATATAGATAATAAAGTTTATTAGGCACACTCACGATTTAATACCTTAGATTTAGATTTAGATCATATATGATTTAAGATAGTAATTAGTTGATACACAGGTTATTAGGTTAGTCAACGCCGTATAGAAATTAGAAATTGGTCTCCACTCTCCGGGCAAGGGCGGGTCCAGGGGGGAACTGGGGGCAAGTGTCACCCCCGTCGGAAAAAAATAATATTAAAAAACATACATTTTTATCTGTTGCTTTTTTTTTGGCAAAGGACTATATTATTTACATTAAATAATTTTTCCTATAAAGTACCATAAAAGACATACTGGATCTGCCCTTGCTCCAGACTGGACTCCAGAGTGAAGAATTCCATATATCACCAATATATCAGATGTTCAACATAAGAAATTAAGAATTACAACTGGGCACTGACCCAACTGGCACTCTCGGTGTGACGGTGTAATCTAAAATACATATTATGGCGCCAAATTTGTGTATGGTTTTAAATTATTGGTTTATAATTTATTATGAATACCTAGTGGTTAGTACCATTGATTATAGTCTATTACTCTAATCAGTCTAATCCTTAGGCGGAGGTTAGGTTGACTTTTTAGGAGAAATGGAAAGTGACCCCACACCCCCTTCTATATAGCCCCTAAGCCCCCTTGATGTCCGCCTACAATTAATGCTAATAGGTACCTAGTACCAACTATATTATGCTATTATTATAATAAAAAAATCTGAAAACCTAATTTTTAGTTGTATACATTTAATATTAATGATATGGTATCCAATAAATGTTGTGTCCCTATGGTTGCAAACAAAGCCCAACCAGTAAATTTGGTGTCCCATCTCCCATAAAATAATCAAAATGAATAGGAAAAAATGGACATTATTTTAAACAGAAAGTCTCAAATTCGTACTCATCGTTTTAACCCAAATAAGTAACAGAGTAATAATATTATTATTACATGGAAATCGGATGAAGATTTTAGTTAGTATTCAGACAGTAAATAATAAAATAACTATAATTGTTGTTTGGAAACAATTATTATTCTTAAGACGACTCCTCACTTCCAACTTGTATATGTTGTCTCTGCCGTACTAACGTACAACAGTAAATTTTCGTTCAGCGGAATTCATTGTATGTTGTTATAGTTTTAATATTAAGGTAAATTTAACTAAAATCTAATTTTAAAATAAAAATATTTTCTAGGTACTTACTTGAAAATCTCATACCTAGGCTTATAAGTTATGCAAAATATTATAACTAATAAAAAAATCTCATAATAAAATGATTAAAACGATAAATTATTTAATGCATAAATCTATTGTGTACCTATCCTCATTTTTTATAAGATTCGTCTTCGACATCCAAGGCTGAAAGAAGGGCCCGTTCTTCAGGGTTATTCCATCAATTTTTGATTTGAATTTTCTCAATGTTTATGTCTACGACGATTGAACTTTAAACTTCAATAGTTTATTTATACATTATTAAAAATAGTGAAAAATTAATTTAAGTCAGCCCATGACTTAATATCTCTTAATGAATCCGAGGTAATAATTGACGAACCATATTCAATTAACATGCCGACAAGCCGTATTGCCGTTGAACCGATTTTGTAATGTTTACACTAAGTCATGATATAGAATATTATTTAACTAAATTAATGGCTGCTTGAGTACTATAGGTGTGATTCTTACAATTCATAACTGGTATTATTTCTGTTATTCATTGCAATTTTTGGATTTAAAAAAAAAAAATCTATTGAGTAGCCTATATAGTATATATTATCGTGGCCAAGGTGGATATATCCACCTTGATCGGATTGATCCACGAATAATAATACGTATATCTTAATTCGTGGCTTGATCGTAGCCACACTCATTATTTATTATCTATGCTACTAAAAAGTAAAAGACAAGTATATTATTAGTTTTTGGGAATGTGATAAGGACTGTGATAAAAAAGTAAATTGTTATCTATATCATGTATGATAATATCTAAACACATTACACAAGATCAGTTAGATCTAATCTAAGGAGTAAGGATTACTGGGATCACACCAAGTTAGGGTAGTAGCATCAGTAGCTAGTAAGTACTCATTATTCACTTAAATACCTATTCAGTAATATTCACATACTCATACTCCGACGCTCGTCACTCATAAAACAATTAATGAGTATTTTCGATTTTGCTATGTTGGAGTAATTTTTGTGTTTTGTTTAGAACAATTTTGTTTGTAACTTGTCGAACTCGTCATGGCTCTGAGAATGTTTTTCAAAAATACTACGCTAAGAAGTGGAATGTCTTTGCAATTAAATGTAAGTTGTTTTTAAATATTTTAGGATAAAGCTGTTCCTGCGGCTTTGCCGGTTATAATCTGAAAAAAAAGGATACAAAATACCTAATTAACGATTGTGTACAAAGCAGGGCCAGATCTAGGAAGCAAACCACCGAAACCACTTAACCCGTAAGGTCTTGATCGGGGGCCCCAAATAAATTAATAAATTAATAGTTATAGGCATAATGGAGAGGAATGATGTTTATAGATTTCTATAGGCCATTGATTTTTTTATTATTTCTTTCATGACTTCAAAGGATTTTTGACAAATTTTACCATTTTCAAGTAACCTAAAAGCATTAAATTGTAAAGTATATTTATCAATTATCTATTGATGTTCTTCTTCAGTTATATACTTTTTAAGTTAAATATTTAAATTTAAAGTTTTGTAGCGTTAACAGATAAAACTAATAAACTATATTATAATTCATTGAAAGTGTAATTTTAATATTTTATTAATGTTTATTATGTTGTATTTATTATATTTATGTTCAAAACTGCATTTTATTGATACATTTTTAAATTTATTATCATTTGTGTATGTACAGAATTTAATATGCAAACGTGATTCATCGTATCGTTCAAGTCCAATAGCTCAAGACCCATCGTGTTATGCCAAGTATGAAGTATCATCTTCTCCAGAAGAATGGAAATTTGTTGAGAGACTACTTCCGTCGACTCTCATACCAATACCATCTGACAGGAAAGATTTACCATCAGGATGGCAGCCACAAACAGGTGAACAACATCAATACAATGTGTTGATTATATAATATATCATAAAAATTCCGTGAACAGAACATTTTTTTCTTTTTTTTTTGAGGGGAGGAGGCACTAAATTTGTTCTCAAATTGTTGCAATGCTAGAATACCTACTTATCACCTATTACTTTATGACCCTTTTGATTATAAAGTATTTACTTTTTTTATTACTATAAATTTTATTTTACAATTATGTTATCAATAATGGTATCCATACAGCTTTACATTTAACATTAAAAAAAATTAAATTAAATTTCCAATTAATTTGCCATTGTAAAATTGTCTTTGCTCATTTTATTAAAAATAATAATAATTGATTTGAAAGTTCAAGTTTATTTACTAAATCACACTATTATTCATTTCATTAAAAGTTAAACCATTATCTAAAACCATTTATTATTTGAAGATCCTTCCACACAACTTCTAAATCCTGATTATCACCAAGGAAGTTAGTTCCCGTCTTGAGTATACCAATTTCATTAGTCAGGTGGCATTACTAAGTATCTTTTAAATTTAATTATTACTGTCACTTCAAATATTCATTAAAATTTCTTGTTCTTACTTTGTATAGATTCTAATTATTAAATTAAAAAAAAAAAAACAAAATAAAATGCTGTTTATAACTAATAATTACTTAAAATTGATAGAAAAGTACATTTTTAGAACTATGTTCATTTAAAAAAATAATATACTATAATTTTTTTACTGTTTTGAAATTACTTAATTATTTAAAATTGGAATAGATTATGGTATTTATTAAAAATTATACTTCTTTAATCATAGTGAATTATACCATTATTTAATATAGAGTAAACTGTACAACTTACATATTTTTATTGTGATTCATGGTTTTACAGCAACATTTGAAAAATATCCTTACTTTGTTCACCGCACACGTAATCATATGCTACCTGTATATCTTAAAATTTCAATGAGAGGAACAAGGCGTATAACTCAAATAAACAATGTAGATGGTAACATATGGGCATTAGAAGAAGCCATAAAGAATCATTTGACAAGAGTGTACGGAAATAAGAAAATAATAGCTACTAAAGTACATGAAGTATGTGGTCATTTATGTATTCATGGGGACCATGTGTCAAAAGTTAATGAATGGTTACTCAAGAAAGGTTTGTAAAGAAAATAATAGAATAAGTAAAAAAAAAATATATAATATAAAAATGAATTTACAATAAAATGTATGTAAAAATAAACTAAAATTGCACTTTGACTTAACACATTGTTAAATTATTTATAACTAAACATTAAAATTTAAAAAATTCAGATAACATAATATTATAAGAAACACAAATATAGGAAGTAGAAAATAGTTACTGTTAATACTGAATTACAATATGAGCGAACAAAATTAATAGTAAGAGAATATTTTAAACAGTGACATGGGAACAGTTTTGCTTTCCAAAGAAATCATTTGAGTGGTAGTTTTATGAGGTAGTGTAGCATAAATATGAAATTAAAAATTATATACATAAATTAAAATAACAGTAAGTATTTAAGGAAAAAAATAAACTATTAGTCTTATAGATAGCAATGATATAGAATTTTTACTATACAATGTCCAGCGAAAGATATGCTGCGATCCCATAAAAATTGGGTCTTCTCGGTATCCACACGGAACATCTTATTATTGTGGAACCAGTCTCAATGACCAGGTGTTAAGCGGGGATACACAAAATCGGCATGTTCTCTTACTGGACAAATAGTAAATTATACCAAAATTGAAATTAAAATTAACTATGGTTTTAGAACATGTTAGATGACATATTTAGTATTGATGTTCATTTAAAACAAGTTCAACATGCCACTGTTTAGTAATATTGTTAATGTACATGATTAATTAAATTTTAGTTGAAATCTCAATTAAACACACACATCACAACTATTTATGGGTACACTAAAAACTAAATTCTATAATTGTATAAATATAAATTCTTAATCTAAATCACATAAGTACCCTGCATAACTAAAAACAATGTAAAAATAAAAAGAATAGTTAACAAACAAATAAGAGCAATTATTAAAATATCAATACTGACAATTGTACAAAAAATATGCAATTATATATAAATAAAAAAAGTTGACTGTGTAATAAAAGTTTACACAAAATAATCCTTTACATAAATAAAGCTGAGTTGTTATAATTATAAAAAGTATCTTATCAATGAGCAATTTATTGGCAGGACTTTGCATTCAGTCTTGTAGATTTCTATCTTATCTATGTATTTATATAACCGCCTTCAGTCTGACAGATGAACACCGTTCTTCATTTAAAAACAACATTGTATTCAGCAATGGTTTCTGTATTTTTACCTCAAACATAGTTTTCATCTTTTGCGTCTTTAGAATGCCACGTCCTTTGAGTATCTGTAGGTAAGGGCATAGCTCGTCTGGGCAATGAATTAATTTCATTTTCAGAACAATTGTTATTATGATTTGCCAAATAAGAGATCTCTATAGCATTCTAAAAATAAACAAATATAATTTGATAATTCAATAAAAATAAAAATTTAAAATTAATAAAATAAAAATATTTACTTTAGCATCAGGAGCCAGTGGATTACTGGTTATGTTAATTGGATGTATCACGTATCCGTTGGGTGGATGAGTGTGCCCATGCGTATTGTCAGAGGCCATTGGCAAAGTGCATCCATTAACCATTTTACCATTTTTCAGAGCAAACCCATTCATTGATAATGGCTCTAGTCCTGATACTGCTTCAGAACTCTTGTTAAGCTCTATGAATTAAACAGAAAATAGTTAATGTATTGTAATAGTACACAGAAGTTTTTACAAAAAAAATAATTTACCTGGTGAATTTGAGTGTGATGACATTCGTTTGCTATAAATGCATACAGTAAAAAATATAAGTAGTACAATAGCTCCAATTACAGCAACAACTGCACCAAGCAAAACATAGAGTGACTTCACACCACCGATTGTAGAATATGCATTATTATTATTTGCAACATTATCCGGAATATTATCAGTCCACTTTGGAGTATCTGTACTTGTTTTAGGTTCTCCTAAAAAATTTAATTTTTTTTAATGTTATACAATATAATATAATGCTAATAATTAATATACAATATAACTAAAACAAAAACTTATGTATATATACAAGGTACAACATTTATATACATTTAAGTTACTTATTTTGATTTAAGGTACAATGATACATACCAAATGTTTTGTGTGTGAGTATGGTGCTAAAATTAGAAGCTTCGTGTACTGTAAAACTTTGTAATTTCAAATCATATGAAGTATCTGGAGTTAAGTGTGTAACAACAAATACACGGGTATCTTGGCCATCGACAATGGCTTTAGTATAATCGCCTGCAGTACTAGTAGCTCGATAATAAACATAAAACCCTTGAACTGGAGCAAGTACAGAATTCAGGTACTAAAAAATTAAATTATAGATGTTTAATAGGAATATTTGAAATACAATTTTTTTAAATATTTAATACTACATACCTCCCATTCTAATAATATAGAAGTACTATCAACAGCTTTAGCAGATACTAAGGTTGGAGGTATTAAAGATCTGTTAGGTGGTCCTCTACTCAAATAGAAATGTTTTGAAGTAGGACCAGATTTATTGTCATCATTTGAATACACTGCGGCTACTCTAAATCTGAAATATAATAAAGATTTATGTTATTAAAATTAGTTCATCAATAGTAAATTATTTTGTTTTGATAATATTAAATTCAACTTTTAAAATAAATAAAACTGACCATTTATAATTGAAAAATAAATTAGCTTATGCTAAAACTATTTTTAGATAATAATAACTGAGTTCTAAATAAAAATGAAATTCATTTAAACATGGAAAGTTTGTTGACAAGTAGGTACTTACTTTAAATTAATTAAAAAAATATTGTTTGTAATGTTAGTGTATTAATTAATTTGAGTACTAATGTTTTTAAGTTGTACACTTACACATAATCATGATCAGGTAATAACTTGTCCACTTGATAACATCGAATATGCATTTGTATATCATCACTGCTTGTATTCCAACTACCACCAACTTCTTTGTATTGCAATTTAAAAAATCGAATTTGCAGTCCATCATTTGGTGGAACAAACCATCGTACCATCACTGAATTTTCTGTTAATCTGGTTACATTTGGTTGTGAAGGAGGAACCATCTCTATAAAAATAAGAAGCATTAACAATTTTAAATAATAATTTGCATACATAGACCATAGAATATTTTATAATTTAACATACCATTTCCTTTTTTCTTTTTATCTTTTTTTCTACCTTTTCCTTTGTGGTTTCTATCTTTTCTATCTCGTTGTGGAGACCGTGTTGTAGAATCTAAAAAAAAAAATTTCCTGTTTTTATCACCACAATTTTTTTTTTGCTCAATGTTTAAATAGGTAAAACGAAAAATAATTATTTAAAAAAAATGTCATGTATGGTTAATGTCTTTTATACATGCACACATTTTTAATTATACAATGTTAATATTATTGTACAGCATAATATTTTCAATATTCTAAATGCCAACTTGTTAATTTACAAACAAAATAAACCAACAGAATAGTTTTTTTTTTGATAATACAATTATTGAATTCACCTTCATAATAATGTTGTTGAGAAGTAAGTTGTGTAATTTGTTTTGGATTGACTTGAATCATAGCAGCCCAATATGAGCACCCTAAGATATTACATGCAAAACATTGAATAAATCCGGCTTGATACTTTTTAGTGTTGTTTAAAGTCAAAACGCTTCCTGAATAAAATAATTTCTTTTAAATAAATTATAATTTTTTAATTATTGCTCAAAATAGCTAACCTTTAACAACTATATTTGTATCATTAACTGGTTTCCCATTAAGATACCAAATAATTTTGGGAATTGGTGTTCCCATTGCTTCACACTTTAATGTTTCAGAACTGCCTTCATCTATTACCACAGATTCACTTGGACCATTCTTAACATAGGGCAGCTCTAAAATATAAAAAAAACATTTGATACATTAAAATATGTGTTATTAGAATTGTCAAAAAATATTTACCTTGAACTTGAAGTGTTATAGAATGACTGATTTTTCCATAACTATTTTCAGCAATACAATCGTATATACCAGAATCTTCAATACTAAGATTACGTATAGTTAACAAGCCCGATTCAATATTGGTTTTGTTGTCATTTATAAGTATGTTCTTATGAACTCCGAGCCATTTAACTGTAGGCACTGGTTCACCGTATGGGGCACATTCAATACTAACATTTGAATCTGAAATTATTAAAATAAAATATATTGGTTAAAATCAATATATAAATGAGTTTTAAAAGTATTAAAAAAAAACCTCCAAAAAATTTTATATTGTTATAAAATAATACATTTAATATAAATAGGAATCAAATGTATATAAATAATTAACCAATAATTATTACTGAAAATAAATATTTACATTTTTGAGCAATATATAAAGATGATGGTTTACTTATAAACCTTGGTGATAGTGCAGCATGACTTGAACGAACATCCAAGTATAAAGACATAGAAGAATTTATTACTTGAGATAAAATATTATTGGTTGCTGAACATGTGTAATGGCCAGTATGTTCAGATTGAATATTTTTCAATAGTACTGATCCAGCTGAAGATACTGGAGTTGTTCTAAGTAATGGTTGACCATTTTTATAATATTGAATTAAAGCAGGTGGATCACTTTGAATAGGTTTTCCACAGTTCAAAGCAACTGTATTCCCTGCAGTAATTTTAAATGTATCATCACTTGATAATAATGAACGATTATCAAATTCCTTCAGCGTCGCCAAAGTTAATGTTGCAGCTGTAGATGCCAAAGAGGATGCACCAATAGTAGCCACACATTGATAATCACCAGTTTCTGCAATACTCTCAACTTTAACAACAAGTCTACTATTACTGTTGGTATGTACTGGAGCTGGATGTATAAAATCCTTTGAGTTATGCAGCCATTTTATATTGTCCACATTAATATTAAGAGTGCAGTCAAACACTACTTCATCATGAAGTGGTGCTACCAACGATTCAGGTGACCGTATAAAATAGATTCCAATTGCTAGAAACAATAAGTTAAAAATAGATTAATAAATATAACTTAGACAAAACACTCATAGAATTTTAACAAAAATAAAAATATCAAAACAAAATATTACTATAAATATATTATAAAAAATAATGATTATCATACCTGTAGTATTTCTTGAAAATTCTAAAATGATTAAAATTGGGATTAAAACCCCCCAATAAATCATTGTGTTTATTGGCTTAGGTAGTTCACTTCATTATTATTTCTGGAACAAAATAAAGTAATCATTAATTGAAATATAATATTAAGATTTGTTTTATATGTTTATATTAATATAGTAGAAACCACATTCAAATATTTGCAGAATCATTATTTATTAAATTAACTCATCATTAAAAACTAAATTTAAAAAAAAATAATAGATAAAAAAATCTTAGAACTTCAGGTAATAAATTTCAGGTTTTTAGTGTCCAAAATTGTTAGCTTCTCAAATAATGTTAAAACCAGTTTTATTACATTTTTATTTAACAGAGAAAGATGAAGAAGATATACATAGTGAATATAGTAGTTTTATATTGCATTTCCATGTTAATTTGTTTAACACATTATGCGTGTTATTAATTTAGACATTAGCATATTAAGCTTTAAGTACACAAAATAAAGTAATTATTTAATTGAATTATAGAAATACCGTATGAGTTACAATTTTTAAAAACAAATTGAATTCTTTCGTCAAGCATAAAATTTGATATTAAAAAAAAAATTTTTTTACAACAAGCGACAAGCACCTGTTTTTACCAAGGTTGGGAAACAAGAATGTCGCGTTGTTCTTCACTTCGGTAGTTTTATTTGGTGGTTTAAATAAATCACATTAGGAAGCAACATATTATAAAATCCAGCATACTAAAACGTGTTTTTGCACGCGATTACAAATATTGCTAATGAGACAAAAATCCTTCCGAGTTCATGACTTTATGAAGTTTACTGTTAGATATGATATCTTAACAAGTAAAGTAAAATGTACAAGACGTACAATATAAAATTATAATTATATACATAGTTTTAAACTGAAAAACATTACCAATAGGCATAATAAAACTACGAATACAAATTTATATTGATCTCGATAGACTATGATATTATATTATTATTCAAATTTCAAAAAGATAGACTAAACAATACTTTTTTTTTTATCAGAAAACAATATTATATTATCTATTGTTTATTATATACATCATTCAAGCCTACTTTTTTCAGTGGTAACTAGTTGTTGTTACGAAATGTCGAAATGTATTGTTATAGTTATAGAAAAACAAACCCCTATATTATATAAAACTTATAGGAAATAAGGGCTTCATAGGTGTCAAATTTCCAACAATGAATTTACTATTGCGAAATAAAAGAACGATTTCATAGGGGTACTATGTATTGAATTATAAGCTTTTGGTACCACCCAGAAGCCGGTCTATTCATAATATTTTTCTAATATCAACGAATATTATTATTTAGGTACTAGATAGTGGTGTACATTGAATTGAGGTAATAAAATACACAATTGTAAATATATTATATATATATGTTTAGTTTCAATTTTTTACATCCCTAATAATAAAATAATTAATAATTTAAAATCATAAATTTATGAAGCAATGATCCGACATTTTTAAATTTTAGTTTTTAAGCTGAGCAAAGAATGTTAAGAATGTATTGGTTTCTTAAACCTGTGCATATTTTTTTTATTGTGTTACGTCAAATTGAGGAGCAATACTGCAGTAAAAAGTAGTTTCTGGTTGAACCTAACCTCAAGATCATCGAGATTAAAATAAATACATTAAAAATCAAAATCGATTTTATCGAAAACTGGATAATATGTGTTTGTTTAGGTATATCATCATTCATCATTATAAAATTATCCATAAAACTCGATACCACTGTGTCCGTTAAAATTTTCTTTTTTACATTATATACAATTTGAATCAATTTCTTCCAAAATAACAACTTTATTTTTAATTATATATACTTATAGGTACGCTTATATTTCCTAAGCGACATTAATCATTAGAAATACAAATTGTATAATATGCATTATGCACTGTAGTAAATACAAATTAACCAGTCAGAAATAATAAATGGTAATTTATAATATATGTCTAAAACTCTATAAACAAAATACATTTAATAAATATTATATATAAGTACCAGAGGCTTATATAAGATTTGCCTGAGAAAAAAAAATATAAAATAATTTTTTTAGAGCTATTGCAATTTTTAACTTCAGTTACTCTATGTAAAGCATTTTATAACAATAAAACTGTACAGCTACTTATGTACCGCCGGTATAATACCGGGTCTAAATATAGGATCTATTCTCCATGCCCCTCCAATAAATACGTTACTGATATGTACCTTAAAAGTTATAACTTATAACTTATAAGTTATAAGCTTATATAGCTAATCAAAGTAATTTAATTGCATTAATTAATATGGATTATTTGAAAATTAAGTAAATATCAGCCGTGTTTGTTAATTTAGTAGATGAAATTATGATATTTACTATTTTCATATAATTATTTTTCAAATTTATACACTAGGAAAAATTATTATATATTTGTTGGAAACTGTTAAGTGGCACGAATATAATTTCCTTTAATCACTAGAGATTTAACTCTGTGAATACACAATTTTAGGTCAGTTTCATAGGGCCCACCACATCGATAGGCATTAATTATCGCATGGTATGCGGTTCAAATTCAAACGATTGCAGAACAGGAAAAGGAAGTTATCCGAAAAATATTTTATCTCACACTTTTCAAAAGAAAAATAAAGAAAAAAATAGAGAATGTTGTATGACCTATAATGAACTAATAAATTATTACTGACACGTACTATAAAATAACAATATATTTATAAATTAAAAATACCCGAATTCTATATTACTTATATTAATATATATTTATAAATATTAGAAAAAAGGTAATACTTATACAGTTATAACTTATAAATATTATAATTTATAAGATAGGTATATGCCAGTATCTATAGTTTTAAAATTACACTAAAATCAAATCTTTTAATAACATACATTTTGGTTTATAATTATTTAAATACTTTTCAAGTATTTTAGTATTTATACAATTTAATTTAATTAAAAAAAAGGTGGGCAAGTGGGTATCGCTCTGCTGTATAGTAGAGATGGGGATTAGGTCACTATAATGGATGTGTTAAATTTGAATGCAATGACAGGTATCATTGTATAGGAAAAACGATTCTGAACAGAGATGATTTGTCAGTCTAGGATAATTAGTAGGATATATTATATTATTACCTATACCTATTTAAATTGTAATATATCGTAATTTTACGCGATTTCGTAAAAAATTAAATTTCATACGCATAAAATCTTTTCTAGATTGGCGCTGGAGTTTTATTTTATAGTTATTTGAAGAAAAAATTATGCAGAACCTTGTGTTGGGTTTTTTAACCTTAGATATATATTACAAAATGGTTATAAATTTTCAACTTCAAAATTCCTTCCCCGCGATTTTAACATATTTTGTAAACATTTGAACTTTTAATGCTTGTGACCAACGATTTTTTATTTTTTTTTATTATTACATTAAGAATAATTTATAATAAACCTTGTATTAAATTTTAAAGATTTTTTGGAAAGCCAATATTTTTTTTATAGTCATTCCAAAAAAAAAAAAAAACTTAGAAAAATCGAAAATTTCAATGTCAATAAATAGTTTAAAAAAATTCTAAATATTTTGAAAATTTAATGGTAAATAGATATAATGCTAATATAAACATTTGGTGAAAATTTCAAGTATTTACAATGATTCGTTTTTGAGTTACAGCAAAATCAAAAAATCGATTTAGTCGAAAAGTGGTTATGTATACAAATTCCCGTTTTTCTGTAATTTTTTCATGATTTTTCCTGACGCTTTTGAAAACTCCTGGAAACCAGATTCAATTTCCTTTTCAAAGAGGGGCTGAAGTCAAAAATCAAAGCATTATTACAACTCCAAAACGTGATGACAAACACAAAAATAAAAAATAAAAACACACATCATTGTAAAATCAATACATTCATCACTCAGTTCAGAATCTAAAAAATTTTAATTATAATAAAAAGTATGATGACATTTATAAGTATAAAATATTTACAAATATTTACAATGGCTCACATCATACGATCGTATTATACTATTAGTTATGCCTATAAGTATAATAAGTTAGGTTGGGTTTTAATTTATTCAATATTCACAACGGCAATTACTCATTCTTTGATGTGTTAATTAACAATATACTATATTATACACGATTATTGAGTATTGACACTTGTAAAAATGCCAATGTAGAGGTTTTGACTATAGTGTATTGAACTGATCCTGGAATAAAAATAATAATAATAATTTAATGCAATGTCAACATGTTCATATTTGTATCTGTATTTGTATTTTATAAATATTATATACATAAGTGTATATAATAATATATATATATACGACATAAGCATGTTCGAGTATCGATAACTTTGTAAACATCCAATATAAACACTGTGTTTGTAACTGATAATAACATGTACAGAAATACGTTAAGTCTGAATAATAATATTCTAAGACGATATTTATGTGTCTGGTTTGGTTAGTAAAATGTGCACAGAGTGGAAACAAGGACATGCAAGATGAAGCGGACGTAAAAAGATGTGTTGGTTTGCATATTGTGCTGTCTGGGTGGAATGATTATATACCTTAGTATATATATATTATACTTAAGCATAAACATAAAAAAATAAATCACTAAAAAATAAATCACATTTTGGATAACATATCCCGTGTATTCACCTACGTCTATTTTAAATCAAACTATACAACATACCTACCTATTAGTTAATCATAAATAATAGTTAAGTATATTTTTATATTATAAACTAAGAATCGTTTTACGATTGTTTTTTGCTGGATACAGATATGTATGCACCAGGCAAGCGAAATACTGACGCTCATATTATTATGTACAATACAATGCAGTTTTAAGGTGCGTTATTACAAGGAAACCAGATAACGAACACGGAAAGCTATATTCAGCGATATACAACAGGACATTAAATCAAAATAAACGTATAAAAAAAAGTATTTCTTAAACTATTTTTTGTTAAGAAAATTCAACCAAACGAATGAATTAAAAGAAAAACAACCTATACAAGATAAATGTATTCGTTTTGAAGATCCAATAAGAGAATGCAGCGTGTATGTTTTGTCTTTGGATGAACGCACCTGAACTGGTGTGGAACAAAACCATCCACAAGATACAACAACCGACCTGGAATGCTGAATCTTCCCCAACCCGGACCTGTTGCTACTACTACTACTGTTGTAGATGCTGCTAGTAGGTTTATTTATTATATTTATTATTCCTTCAAAACCGGCATTGTTTGAAGGAGTATTTTTTATGGATAGAATAGCAATAATATCTATTAATAAAAATAAATAAATGCAAATACAAATTCTTTCGGAGTGCAGTTTACATTTTTAACGATTAACGATTGTTGAACCTAAATGGTGCTTAATAAAAATTAATATTTTTAAAACTTCGTTTGAAATATTAATGAATATTAAAAGATTAAGTCACATATGTTCAGCTAAAGAAAAAAATTAAATAATGAAATTCATCGTAATTTTGTTATGTGTCTACTGTTGTGACCAATAATCATACAAGGATTAATTAAAAATAAAAATTATTAATATGAGTATCAAAAACTTGTAGATACAGTTAGCTAGTTTTTTAAATGTATTAATGATTAATGCATTGTTTTTTAAATAAAATTAGCTTAAAATAATAATTTTATTTATAAAGATGTATTATTATTTCAATACAATTGACGTAAATAAAAAAAAAAATCTTAAATAAGTAATGGTAATGATTGAAAAGTCCGACAAATACTAATTACAATGCTATCGGAGGCTCTATTTAATAATATCACAATAAGCAGTTGCTGCAATAAAAAAATAGGAACGAGTAAAGCACAAAAATTCCGTTTTAATTGTTTTAAAAAAATATACAATCGGTATACTTAAAAGGAAACCAGTCTGTCTTTCGATAATATAACTAACGAAAAATGTTTTTCTTTTCCTTGTGTATGATGTCAATGCGAATTTTCTGGTGCTTGTTATACAAATTCGATGTCTGTATAAAATATTTTCGAACCGGTTATATAATCGTATCGTACAGTATACTTATAGACGTGTATGTTTTTTTTACTTACATCCAGCCGGCAAACTGAACACTTTAAATACGGTAAAAAGGAGTAGTGGAAATCTGATCCTATAAGCAAGAAACAACGATCAATCAAGTCTGATGGGTTACAATTACAAGCGGAAGTTGATTTATTTTGAATGTTTTATAGATTATTACACATACGTTAAGGTGTTTCTTAACGTTTCGATAAAATTACTAAGTAGGTAACTATCTACTGATTAATATAGTGGATATTCTGTACATCACCTCTCAGATACCCAAATACCTAACTCTTTACGATTGATATCACTCATCACTGTTTAACTACTTTATGTTTTTTGGATTTAAGAATGATTTTTTTCACTCATTGATGGAACACAAAACGAGTTTTTAGTTTACAAATATACGAGTACTGTAATCGAAACAAGAACGGGTCGGGTCCAAGAATCTTTTTTTTAATTATGTTGAGTTTTCATTTATCTACATGTTTACAGAGATTTAGAAATACATGACTAGCACTTTTTAACAAAGATAGAATTAAATAATGTGCACATCTAGTTACATTACAGTTTTATAAATAACAATTCTATGGATCCGAACAAGTCAGTCGTTAATAGGATCTAACAAATACAGCGTGGCTGTGATGAAAAAAAAACATAATAACTTATCGTTTATGTTGGTTATTTTTCTTCTAACAAACCCTTTGATAATCTCGAATTGAATAGGTTTCATTTCTTTGGAATTCAAACAAAGAACATCTCGTTATTCGTTACGGAGAAAAATTCGGTACACACTTACCTATATGTTGTTCATACGAACAAGGGAGAGAAAAAAGTGATTAGCCGATAACATAATAAGTGTAACATTTTGCACCGAAATGTGATTATACGGTGTTATTAAAGGCAGTAGGCGTATAACCTAAGGGCCTGCACGGCTGTACCTTGTGAGAAACAAGTATAACATCTGACAAACCAGACACAATCACCATGTAATTTACACATAAGGGTACAAAACAACTATAGGCTCATTGAGTATAACACTATTGTGCGCCATTTTATATTTTTCAAATACATTACATAGTTTAGTGGGTCAAAAGCAAAATATTGTTGAAATGTCGGAATTTATAAGGCTTAAAACGCATAGGGACACAATAACGATTTGTAGGTATTTTTTTTCATTTTATTTATTCTTTGTTACGTGTAAACAATTTTGGATCAACAATGAACGCTACTGGAATGTTTGGGCCTTCTGTGCCGCTTACCTGTCATCTAACATGTCCTTTTAACTACACAAATATTATCTCAATACAGATTTATTTTAGTTTTACTCTTTCCGTTTAATACCAATGTAGTTCGTGATGATACAAAGAACAATAAAATAGTGGGTTCACTATGCATTATGTCTCAGCTACACACACATAAATCTGGTCGCCCACATAAAACGGACGGTGTTACCTACAATTCCGTTCATATATAGTATTTTAATTTTAACTACATAATATTATAATAAAAACCCAATAGTATAATAAAATATATAATGTACCAAGTAATACTCTACTATTACACACTGTTTGTTTTATATGCATATTATAAAAGTCACGCATTATCATTTTTAATTTTGTATACGATAGGTATATTATTATGTAAAATAAAATTATAGATCATAAACACACCACAATAAAACCATTAAGAAATTTATTTTCCTTTAATAAGAAAATATAGAAATTAATTTTAAAATATAAACACTGTGAAAACGAAAAGTGTCAATTTTTTGTCCGAGCACGTATGACGTCGTATTCAGGATGAACAAGCGAAGATATGATGGGAGATATACGAGACAGGTCTGTGAATCATGATTAACCACAGCTGTCTGATGTTTTAATGCTTATTGTGGCTGCTAGGCACACAACAATGGACCCAATATTTTAATAATATAACACAATAGCCGTTCCCACACAACATATAAGGATGGAAAAAACATTTTTTGATAGTATGAATCACTTTGTAATTTAAAAAAAATCACTGATTATATAGCATAGAAACACTATTAATACCTCGAGGTACATAATTAACATGATCATAAAATCGGTTTTGTAACTATAACAACGCTATTAAACGCGTATATTTAAAACTACACGAATAATTCAATAAAATGCAATAATAGTCGTTATTAACGGTATAGACTATCAAGGAAACAGGATCTAATAATATTGCATTAACTATAAATCTATACATTTATATGAATCAAACTTAAATTGTCTAGTATACAAAAAATGTAAATTATTCTTAAAATAACAAAACCTATAATAATGATTACTGATTATATTTAATTTGTACCTATTTATAGTGTTTACTGTATTAACATATTATATGTACTTATGAAAAGTAACAAATTAAATATTGTAATAATGTAATATATTATAATTTATAAGAATTTTTACAAAGGACATTAAAGGTATTTTGATTTCTATATAAAATATATTTCCATTTCTAAAATAAATTCGTAGATTATTATAATAATAATAATATTACTGTAATATCTATACTTCATAATGTTAAATTAACCAAGAGGTACGAAATATTTAAAAGTTTTTATTAATTTTATCGTTTTGATTTTTAAGTAGGTATAATTTTAGACACTTTTCTAGAAATATTATGGATAATTATTTAATACTTAAAAATGTATAAAAATACTTGTGGGTATTAATACTAAAATGGTATACGAACAGGATATAGATTCTAGGTAGTGGGTGTTGGATACCTCAGTCATCGTGCTCAGTTCACTCCAATATAACATTGTATTATTATGAAAATTTAAAAAGGAAAAATTATTTTAAACACGTAATTTTTTTTTCGCAAACAAGTATAGGTACTTCTTTTATTCAGGATTTTTTTATAATTAGTTTTGTATAGATTTAGTAAATAAATTATATATGTCAAGACGTCAAGTGTATTTAAGTTTATTTACCAATAGGCAATAGATAAATAATTGTAAGTGAATGTTTTTATCAATAAATTAGACAACCTAAATTAAGTTATCATAATATGAAACTTGATGTAAAACACTTGTCCTACTCAAGATCTAAAATAAAAACAATAAATATAATTTTACTTGACATAATGGAAAAATAATAGTAAATCCTCGAGTAAATCATATAAGAAAATGGTTCATATTTTATGAAGTCGGTAGTACTTGAAAGAAAATAATCCAATATTTTCCAATTGAGACAAAATAATATAGGTATAGGCTATGTATATTTAATTTAAGCTTATATTCAAAGACATTTTAAGAAATTTTATCTGCTAATTAAAAGTATAATTAATAATTAAACATTTACTCAAATTTTCATAAACCAATTGTGTATGAACATAATAAAAATATATTAAATTGTTTTGAATACTTACCTACATAATTATAATTTTTAGATATGGCGAATGTAGCTATCAGGTTATATTAAGATATATTAGTTATAAACGAGGTATATAACTTTTATGCTTAAAAACAATGAAATATATACTTATGAATGCATTAAATAATCTTAGTATGCATCTATATGGAAATTAACTTCAAAAGTCCATAATTATTCAAAAATTGTAAAAATAAATACAAACATGAAGTACTATCATTTTTATTTTTATTAAAACTGAATATTTTATTTTTTTAAGTAACAACTTTAAATTTTAATAATAAGTAAATACTTATACATAATTAGTATAAAAATGGCTATGAAGGCTCTTTATTTTTTAATAAGATTTCTCTTATAGCCTATAGGCTATAGGTAATTTAAATTTAATTTTTGTTGATGTATTATTTTATCTTATTAATAAACTAGGTATATAAAATCTTTAAATAAACAAAATAATTTAAATTTAGTAAAATATGCAAAAATATACAACATACATTTTTGAAATTGTATTGTATACCTATACATACTGTCATACTATGAATTTATGAATATCAAACAAATGTCTATCCAATCAGATTTTGAATAATATTCACCTTACACAGAAATATGCAAATGTTGAAAAATTCTGAGCTATTCTTAAAAAAAAAAATATTTAAGCTAGGTTAAATTTAAAATTATGTCAAATTCTTGGAATTATTACCATACATTTTGTACCAAAACTATAAAATGTGAAATTTTTTTAATATTTAATACCCCATTGATTGAATTTCAAATAGTGATATTAGAATATTATTTTAAGTAGAACCAAGATATACAATTTAGATATAATAAATTAACACATAATATATATAATGTATACCTATATAATAACGGGTCTTACAATAAAATAAAGATTATAAGTAGATACTAGTTAGTAGTTATATTATTTAATATAATGATTTATAAAATCTTCTTTTAAATATGTACTATAAAAGACTATTTTATTAATAATACCTCTTATATTTAAGTAACTTTCATGAGAAAAATATCTTAGGTAGTAAATACTGAAAATTAGTTTACTTTTCCATCAATGAGTTAAAATACATGATTAAGTATTTATTTAATATTGTGGACAACAATACAAATAATTCCAATTTCAAATAAAAACATAAAATTATATATGGATAAATACAATAATTGAAAACCTACCTATATAAACAAAATGTAACTAGAAAGATATGCAATACAAAAATTGATAATGTAATAAAAGAACATAAATTACGTGAACTGAATAAATGGGTATATCCTATTTAAAATTCTTAAGTGACTTAAAAAATATATAGGTATTTATAAAATTAAATAGGGTAAGAACTAAGAAGGTACTCACCAAAATTAATAGACAACTTCTGACGTATCTGTTGATATTATTTTGAAATATACCTATAATAATATTAAATAATTAACTTTTTATACTTCACGGGGACGAAAAAAAATAAAAATGTTCGATTTAATTACTTAAAAGTCACGTAATTAATTGTAATTAAACATTATTTAATTGAGTAACGGACGGTTCTATTGCTAAATGTAATAAGTTTAACCGCACAAGCACTTAGGTACCACGGACGTTGAACGGAAACAAGTGAACTGATTCACCTGCAGGAAAGTGGAAACTGAAGTCTGAAATGCCGACAAACAAAACAGGTTCAGGTATCAGACGCATGCGCGTTGAGGTTAAAAACAAGGATTGGGAACAGTGTTGTCAGTATTAGTATTTGTAATTATAGTACGACTACATTGTATTTTGATGATAAATCCATAAACATAATAAATTAACATAAGTTAAAGAATTTAATAGTAAATACTGATACAGCACACAAATACACAATTATAGAACAGTAGAACACAGAATCCGTCAGACCGTAGACGTAATATTATTTATTAAGAGGACGTTATACCCGCATATGTTGTTTCAGTCTTACTAATGTAGATCATAGCAAATTTTCGTTCAGCAGAACACATTTTGTGATGTTAGCTTTAATATTAAAATAAATTTACCTATTATCAAATTTAAAGGTAAGAATATTATTTAGGGCATATCATATAGGCTTTTATTGATATCTTAATTTTTAAGTGAGTTATGGTTATGTAAAATATTAAAACATTAAAATGCTCGTAACTCGCTTAAAAGTTAAAATACCAATAAAAGCCTATGAGATGCCCTAGATAACATTATTACCTTTAAGTTTGATAATAGGTAAATTTATTTTAATATTAAAGCTAACATCACAAAATGTGTTCTGCTGAACGAAAATTTGCTATGATCTACATTAGTAAGACAGAGACAATACTGAATACATGCAGGTATAACGTCATCTTAAGTATTAATATTATGTCTGCGTGTCAGTTACTCTGATCTGCTATTTAGATAAATTTTGTTGTTGTCTATGAATCATAGACTATGATACTATAATTGTCTACAGTAGATAGATATGTAAGATATGATAAATTAATATATGAATATGAAACGAAGCCGAACTCCATTCCCTATACTCTTTACTCTCCACTAATAGATTGTATATAAGAACGTCTAGAACGTTGCCCGACCTTTAGTGTTGTCGTTTTTATATGTACGAGTATATAATATATCAAAATGCCATAAGACATTTATTGGTTTTTATTCTTATGATTTAAATCATTGCCTCATTGGTGGAAATCAAAGAGGAAAGATAAAAGTGCACAGGAAAAATAATTCTGTGCGGAGATATATATATATATATATATATATTAACTATACTAAGTATATTATTTTATTATTTTCATATTTTTTATTAAGTTAAAATTATGAAAGTCATGACTTAAATTTTAAAGTTTAAAAACGAAGATTTCCTTCTGATTGTATATCAAAATCTCATAGACTGGAAACCCTATAACCAAAGAAATTCTATAGGTAACTAATATTTTATTTCATTGTATTAAAATAATTAATATAACTATAACAATGATAAATTGATAAATTTTCTGTAGTTCTGTTATACTCTGCTGTAAATTGTAATGCTGTTGTAATAATTGTATTATGTGCAGGTATTTACAATGTATTCGCTGCTGATGTTGATTATGTTTTAATTTGATACCTGCAAATTGCTACCTATTTTTTCGATATTTAATAGTTCAGTTATATGCAGGTACCTAATCATAAAACAAATTGTATAGATCTACTATGAACTATATGTCTACATAGTTGAATCTTGAATATAAACATAAAGTTTCATTAAAAAAAAGTATTCAATAATATAATTACTAAAATACTAAATTACCTATGTAAATGTAATCACAAAAAAGGGTGGGCAAGTGGGTCACTCTGCTGTATAGTAGAGATGGAGAGTAGGTCACTATAATGGACGTGTTAAATTTGAATGCAATGACAGGTATGTATCATTGTATACGAAAAACGATTCTGAACGGATGAGATGATTGGTTAGTCTAGTATAATTAATAGGATATAATATATTATTTTATTACCTATAATTAAATTGTAGCATAACGCGATTTCGTAAAAAATTAAATTTCATACGCTCATAAAATATTTTTGCTATATTGACGCTGGAGTTTTTTTGGAGTTATTTAAAAGAAAACTTATGGAGAATATCGTTAGTAAATAACGCTAATATAAACATTCGGTGAAAATTCGTTTTTGAGTTACAGCAAAATAAAAAAATCGGTATTGTCGAAAACTGATTATGCATAAAAATTCTCGTTTTTTTCGTTACTTTATAAAGTTTTTAGGGTTTTTCCTGACGCTTTTGAAAACTACTGAAGTTTTTTTACTTTTGATCCCCCCCCCAAGGCCCAAAGTACCCACTAGATGAATTTTTCTTTTCAAAGAGAGGCTGAACGCTGAAGTCAAAAATCAAAGTATTATTTCCACTCCAAAACAAAAAAAAAAAAATTAACGAAAACAAAAAACATTTATAGAGATAATCGATTACTTTGCACCGTGCACATGGTGTAATATTGTAATTTGTTGAAGTAATTATTAAATTTCTTGTTTTTTTTTTCTACTAATAATACTATTATCTAATATTACTATCTATTATAATGAAATTTGAATTATAATATACAAATGAAAATGAATAATATTAATTACATAATATTTCCAACTAGTATATCTACATTCTACTTATTCATTAGGGTATATTTTTTTTGCTTATGACTAATTAAAAAAAAATTATTATTTATTGCATTTCAAGTGACTAATAATTTATTCGTGTACAAATTCATCATAGCTCTTTTTTTAGTAGTGATAATTTTCTAAAATAATTTAAAGTTTAGATGAGTGGAGTTGATAGTGGACCAACATTTGTTTGGGTTATCCCTGAGCTATTTTTCTTCACTCATTTAAAATTACAACTTAAATTTTTCATCAAAAATCCAATTTTTATGTATTTAAGTATTCCAAATTACACAAATATGAATGAACTATAGTTTCTATTTTTTTAAATTAAAAGGATATGTGCTTGATTAGGTACAACATTAAAACGCTGCCCACGTTTGTTTTTATTAAATTGAAAAAAACTAATAAACATTATTATTTAAATAATAAAATCTATTTTATTAGCAAGATAACATGAGTTATTCGACAGATGAGGAAAAATAGAATAACACATATGTAACAGAAATATAACTGTTATGTTACTGTTAAAGTGTTAAGTACCTATATCCGCTTTTTCATAATAAACAAATTTATATTATTTTATATAACATACATAGTTATATTTCTGAATTCTGATACATATAATCACTTTATTATGGAATAATAATTTAAGTAACATTAATAAACAAATAAAGAAACATTTTTTGACAAATATTGAAATATAAAATATATCTAATAATAATATAATATTACAATGGAAATATGTAAAAAAATAATGTAACTCCGGTTAGGCCCCGGACAAAATAATAAATAGGTTTATTAATTTATTATTATAAATTATAAATTAAATTAAAATAATTAAATCTAGTATGTAGGCCCCTGACCTGCATGGGCCCTGGCAAATGCCCATAATGTCCTTGTGTAAATACTAAATATAGTACTGGTTGTGTATCAAACACTAATAGAATCCATAAGTAATTAATCATATTTTTTTATGGGGGCGGGGGGGGGGGGGGTACGTATAAACCCATTTATAAAAATATAAAATAAAATACTAAAATGTAGGTATTCTAAAAAAAGATTCAAGATACCACACAAATAACTTAAACAATAATATGAATGTACTCATGTACTAGGTACTACCTGCAGTAGGTAAGAAAGTTATTTTGCAAAGCTTCAGTTCCTTATACAATCAAAAATAACCTTATTTTTATAACAGAACACGGGCATAATAGTAGTATAGTATATTAGTATACTAACTGCTAGACAAATACTTAACATCAAAGTACCAACCATGTATAAAAAATTAACACAATCTACATTCTTATATAATTAGACATTGGTCCAACAATGTACAACAAAATACCATTGGAAACTAAACACAGCAACTCGTTCAAAATTCTTAAAAAAAATTACACTATGGCTTCTACAAAAACAAAATATAGTTATGTAATAGGTATAGGTTTACAGCATTACTAAATTACTAAAACATAGAATCATTTTAGTAATTATTAAATATTCTTTTACTCTACGGTTTTATAAATAATGTTACATTAAATGATAATAATTAATAATAATAAATAATATATAAATAGGTATATAGTTTAAAATGTGAACTCGTAGGTCCCCACTCGAACTTGAGACTATTGATTTTTTTTTATTGCCTATTGATTTGTCTTAGTATAATAGTATTTATAGCATACGTGACGAAATCAGCAAGTATAAAACCACAAAAAATCCAAAATATCCTAGTATATCTATTATCTGATAGAATAAAAGCATAGGTACTGAATGCCACGACGACTAATTGGTCGTATATTTTTGAATAAATGAAGCATTGTAGATTTTATCCAACTATTTTGACATGAAATACGAGTATTTAGGATAAATAATATAATTTTAATTGTTTAAATAAATTAATAACGAAAAAATACAAATATGTTTTTGTTGACTTCTGCGCCATAAGGAAGAACTTCTAGGATGGCACGAATAATAGACAAATATAATTGTCAGGTATTTTAAATTATTATTTTTTTAAATAATAATAATAATAATAATAGAGCGTTTATATTCAAACACAAACATTTAAACTTTTTTTTTTTAACAAATTTAACAATCTGTAAGAAAGTTACAATACAAAACAATTATGGTTGATATAAGCTGGCTACATTAAAATATTTACTTAGTGAAAAAACAATCTTTATTAGGTAATATATAATTAATAATAGGTATTTAATAACACATTAAAAGATATTTAAATATAATATAGTCGGCAAACAGCAAAAAGTGGTGTCCATTGTCTAAATAACTGAGTTTAGATGTATAATACACAACAATTATCGTGAAGGGGAAGGGAAATCAATTTTAAGTAGGCGTAGGCACATAGCTGACAAGTTTTATGTTCAACTCTTCTCAGTTGACAAGAAATCGTAGGGTGTAATAGGGTTCTAAAGGATAGAACTTTGCTATAATGTTGATCTGACAAATGCACAGTAGGTATAAAGAATTTAGAAGTATTAGTAATTTAAGTTTATTAGCTATTCGCTTCATAAAATCTAAGGTAGCTTGTCATGCAGCAAGTACTTTCAATGTGTTGATTAGGACTAAATGTAGAAATAAGGATGAAACCAACTGAAAAGCTAAGAAATTAAATAGAGTTATTATTTGATAAAGAAAAACAGTTTAAATAGGTTATTGGTTAGTGTAAATGTCAAGAAATTACTTAGTTCAGGATACTAGACTGTTAGTCATTTTGAAAGAGACATAATAATTTATTGAATTAGTAAAAACAATATTTTCACATGACCAACTAATGTCAGAAGCTGTGAATTGTCTGCAGTGTTATATCTATTACATGCAATCCATCAAATTTATATTAATAACACAAGTTTACAAAACAATTAAAAAATGAATATCAAAAATATTATTATATTATTCCTTTATTTATTTAAAAAAATTGTAATATAACAAACAAATCATGTATAATATTCCTATAATCTATATAGTTAAACAACAGAATAAATGATTTTCATTTATTTTGTGATTAAACCAACACTAACATCATTATTTTATTTCAAAATATAATATAAAACTATAAATAAAACAACAAGATTAAATTATTAAATAATAAACAAACAGTCTTCAGGAAATTTTTAAGAATGAAAAAAACATTAGGATATTTAAGATATTATTAAAAAAATTATAAATAATCTTAAATAGATCATAAATCATCAGTATAGCACCTAATTAAATTTAAGTCCTTAATATATAATTATATTGATTTATACAAAACAAAATAATAATAAATATTTTAAGAGTATGCTATTATGTAGTAGTAAGTAGTAGTAGTAGTAGTAGTAGTAGTCCATTTAAATCAAATAATTAATGTTGGTCTTGGTAAATTAATTGGTTATTTATTTTTTTTCCATAGTTTACTTAAATTGTGTAATGGTATAAGATCAATTATTTTCTAAATACTATAACTTTAAATCATTATATTCAATTTTAGATCATCATATTGGATATGAATTGTGAGGCGATCTAATTGAAACATCAATTTAAATGTATTGGACACAACAAATTTAACATCAACTTTTCTAATGCATCTAGAAATTATGATAAATTAAATACTTGCTTGTAAAGTTGTAATAATATTTTGTTGTATAATATATCGAATAAACTAAAAAGAAACCAACAATTTTAAATAATAATTTAGTTTTGTTAAATGTATTTATAAAAAAAGAACTGTTCAACTGACTTTTTACCAAGAGACCTTATTAAATGTTGATTTTCATAGTCATGCATCTAAAAAACGTCGACAACTTTTTAACTGCCTTAATTTTTTTTTAAGAAATAATTTATATTATCTTAATCTTAATGTTCTATACTAGGGACAGTTATGAATAGAAAATATTATATTATCTGAAGTATTTGCAACTGCTTTTTGTTTACTTGGTGTCATTTTACGTTTTTTTTGATTTTTTTTTAATATTCCACTTTTTTTAATAGTTTTACGGAGTGAGACTGATTTGCTTTTTGGTGCCACAGCAATAGTCATAATGGGTTGCAATAATTTGGATGTAGACGGATTCATCAGATCATATGATATTGAAGATTTCTTTATCTGAAATAAATTGAATAGCTTAAATTATCTAACAAAACTATTTATGTAAATAAATAAAATATCAATCTAATATTTAACAGCAAGTTGTATTTAGTTTATTCATCATCAATAAACATTTAAAAAATTAAATTATATAAAATATAAATGACAATAATTTTAAATACAGTAGAGTCTCACTTTTGTGGTCATCACTACTTCGGAAATCCGGATAATCTGGATAATTTATATTTCAAGTACTTATATATATATACATATATATAAATATTATATAAAAATGATTTATGTCAATATTGATTGTTATCTACTATAAGACATATATTATTGATACATAATTGATATAAATATATATATATATTCTTAGGCAGATATGTACTTATTTATAGCATAATTGTAGGTACTTATACAAAATTGGAATTATATAATTTTTCGGGAAGTACTCATGTATTCATATATATAGTTGATTAATACGGTGTTATTTTTTTTGAAAAATATTTATTAGTATTTAAATTTAAAAAAAACATCATTCCGTTTACTCCAGATAGTCCAGATCAAAGGGACTCTACTGTAATAAAATTACTTATACTAATGTTTGATTTAAAACAAAAAATTACTACCAAGCAAAGCTAAATATTTGTAAGCAAGTACAAGTCATAAGTATATGTCAAGATCACCAAGAGCCACAATGAAAAACTATATATAGAATTGTATATTCTTACTTATAGGCTAATTTCCATTATTTATACACAAATGTTGGAAATTGTTGAGAACCTCTTTCAACCTAAAGAGCCATTAAGTTCTCTTTTTCAAGTTTAAAAACTAAAAAAAAAAGCTTGGAATGGATGCTTTTCTAAGAGCATATAAAAAGAATAACATTTTAAAATAAAATAAAATATTAAACTTACTTGTTTTGATGTAATTGGTGTATCAACATTTATGCTGCTGGTAGATTTAGATCCTAATCGCCGATTACGGCTACAATCATTAACAATATTCGAACGTAACAATTCCCTTAATCCTGCTAATGACTTAAATTCACTGCTATCTAACCGACTGTTTGGATTTAAATTTGATAAATCCAAAATTGAAATTGCCAATGATTTTCCAACCTAAAAAAAATTCAAGAAATACAGTATTTTTGTTGGATACTTATTACATGGTAGGTTTTTAACCTGTTCAAAAACGGTTGGTGTAAATTTAGGGGGAATAACACTTTGAATAGGTCTTCTTTCAGAAACAAAATGTACTTTAGGAGGAATGTAGTTAACAAATCTGCCAGTATTGTAGTTACATTCTAATGTGTAACTACGTATAAGACCTGTATATTTAAGAACAGCTACTCGACCACTTCCTTCTTTACTTAGACCAAATTTCTTATCCCTAAAAATTTAAAACTAAATTACAATACATTATACAACTATTTAACTATTACCTAAAATTATTTAATTTTTGAATTGCAAAACTTAAACAAAATTAAATATTAGCTCCATCAAATTGTAAAATCTACAGTTCCCTAATAGAAGGTCATTTTCAAGTAATTAAACATAAAACTATGTATATTGTATATATATATATATATATATATACACAACTATTATTAAATAAATTATAATTTATCAAAAATATTAATTAGCTATTGTAAATAAATACATTTTATATCACGAGCAACTTAATTTCACTCTTTACTTATGTCTTAAAAAATATTTAGTTAGTATAATAAAAATGTAATATGGTTTTGTATTTATTGTTTAATTCCATTCAAAGTAAAACAATAAAATTTAATGTTTTTTTTTTATAGTTGAAAACAATATTTCAAATCTTTTCTGATAAGAAAGTAAATCTATGTTCATTTCAAAGGGTAAAAAAAAAAAACAATACAAATGTCTCAATATTTATCTGGAATATGAAAAATAAAAAAAAGAGAGAATAAATGAAATGTTTATTATAAAAAACCTAAGTTTAACAAACTATATCTTGTTCTTTTGTTGTAATTTAAAAACCAAAGAATTGTAGATACTTGAAATTATCATCAATAATATTATTTGTGGGGACTTGAAATGCACATTTTTATATTTTATTATACATATAATTTTTTAAACATTAAGATTAATTATTTAACCACTATTTAATTATTATTATTCTTTTGGTTGGGCCTTTAATTTTTCAAAATTAATAGTACTTATAAGTTATGTGTATTCTAGACTTCTAGGTATGACAACTTGGCTATCAATAATTAGAAATTTAGTTAAACTCCCATAAACCTTTTCAATGTCTTCTAACATTTATTATTTATTAGTGCCACATAATGATCAATTTGTTTTTTTCTACAGAATATTTTACAAAGCATTGGGAATTTTTATTGTTTGAACTCTTCCTCCAAAAAAAACATATTAACTTTTTTTTGACTATACTCAGAATCAAAATAATAATTAGAAAAAAGTTACCAACAGGGATAAATATTTTAATCTTTAATAGTTTAATACTAATATAGTTAAAAACTAAATTTAGTGTTTTTAGTTTTAATTGTACAGTGCACACATAGTACATAATAACTTATTATTAATAAATAATGAAATTAAGGTAAGTAAAATGCAAATAATTATCAAACTAAGATAATATTAATAGTATTGGAATATGGTTTTATAGTTTTTTAATAGTATATGGTTCTATAATTTAGGTTTTTCCTTATTTTGGTTTTAATCATGACTTCTTAAAATAATGGTGATGTTATTCAACTTTGGTGATATCTTCACTACTGTTGTAACACAAATTTGATTACTTTATATATATTATACAATATACATACTAAGCTAATATTCTTTTATGAAAGAAAAACTGAAGTAAAATAATTTAAATTCTTACTTAGAATACATATTACGCTTGCTGAAATTACAAGAAGTGTAATGAAAGTTTTGATTGTTTATAGTCATAAGCGTGGGATAAACCATACATTCAATGTTATCAACTATGTTGTCAAAATTATTTCCATACATAAATATCCCTAGTATAAAACATAAAGATTAAACATAAGATACAGTAAAAATTAAAATTAAACAACTTTAAAAGTTGTTAACCTTTTTTGGATGCATGGCCATGAAAATCAACATATAAATATAATCCTGAGTCAAGGCCTTTATTTGTAAGACAATCAGCTGTACATGATTGACTCTTCTTTAATAATACATTTAATGAATCTACATCGTTATTTAAAATTGTTGGTTTCATTTTAGTATTTAATTCAGCATTATTATCCGATGAACTACAAAAAATTGATGTAGAATTTTCTTCAATTAATTCATCTCGTAATTCATATCCAAAGTGATGATACAAGATCAATGATCTATAACATATATCACAGATTTAATTTATTGAACATAATTTTAAAATACAAAAGTAGCTAAGTTAAAAAACCTGGCTGCATAAATAGATGGATGAAGTTTCAAAGATGGTTTTAGATAAAATCTGTTGAGGTTACAACCTCTAGTATCTGTACGATAAAATCCTCTAGCTACTCCATCTGGATTTAGCATAGGAATTAGTTTAAAAACATAATTTTGGCGTAGTATATTAGCTTGTTCATCTTTACTAACTAAGTATTTTATCAAACCATTCATCACAAAACTAGAAGGTGTTTCACCTGGATGAACTCTAGCACTCATTACTATAACCTATAAATTAAGTTTTAAAACAAAAAAGTTTAATCATTTTTTTAATATAAATTTAAAATCATTATTTAAATCGTATTAAATTGACAGATATTATGTGGAAACAATTTAACATTTAAATGTTAAATGTATATTAAATCAGTTATAAATGTGTTATATTGTTGATGTTATTATTATTATATTTGAATACCTTTTTATTTTTGAAAACATATGACCTAGGTTTTTCCTCTGGAAATAATCCAAATAAACGGCATTCTCTTTCTTCCGATATACCTTTGAAGGAACTAATAGTTAATAAATCCACAGAACGATTTTCTAAGGATTTTACAATAGTTTCTCGATAAAAATAAACGTCTGTCTCATTGTTTTCTAAATATATTTTAAAATAAAATTTTATTAAATAAACACACATACACACTCAAAGAATTATTAATTTGAAAATACCTCTTAAATCTGACGATAATGGAAATTGATTTTCATAAAAACTTAAACTGTTACATAATTCAGTGTAAGTGTAAGGATAAGTAAAAGCATAATATGTTGTAGCTTCAGTATTTTTTAAAGAACGATGACTAAAACTCAATACAAATTCTTGATTATTGTTAATCTAAAAAAAACACTTATCAGAAGGGTTCATTTTGATCTTATAATTTAGTTTACATACACTATACTCTGTAGTCTATATGTAATGAACTATTTATAGTTAATGAATACATACTAAGTATGCACACATTAATTAAATACCTGATAAGTTGGTATTTCTTTTATTCTTGACCACGATGCTTTACAAAATCTTTCATTTGATTTATCTGAATTTCCTAAATCAACTTTAAATACAGGAGTCATGCCTTGACTATACATTTTACTTTGATTATTTGAACTCACTATATTTAATCTTACATGCATACCAGGAGTACCTCCTTTAAAATAGTAACTCAATTAAAAATCTTTAGCTTTTTCATTATTATACTTGAATGCACTTTTACCTTTTAAGGCAAAGTAGAACCATGACTTGTAGTTGCATTCAAACTCTGTGCCACCACAATCTGGGTTTGTCCAAAAATGAAATTCCAAATCTTCGTCTACAATATTATACATTAGATAAACTTAGCATACACTCACAAAACAAATAGTTTAATAATTGTTATCGCACCAATGCCAGGAATCTGTTTGCTGACATATTTCACTCGAGCGAGATTAGCCGATTCAAAATTACTCAAAATCGTATATGAGTTATGAATAAACACACCGGGCTGTACCTCGGGTACAACGTCTGAGGTAACGTTCATCTTAGTCTTAGATAATAAAATTATGCTTCATGGAAAGTCGATGAGGTTAAACATTGAAATTTACCAATTGTTGAGAAAACTTGCAACAGCTGTGTACGATAACAGTTTAATACGTAACTGGCTATGTTGTATGGCGTCCTAAGACAAAATTTCATAAAGTTTCTGATGAGTTATATTTCAATATCGTTCACATTTCACAATTTTCGTCCGACATGATCTGAAATAATTAATATCAAATACACGGATTCCGAATCAAGACAGTTAAATTGTATTACTGGTGCAGACAAATACAACTATAAAATAATAACAATATTAAATTATTGAACAATAAACATCATTTTATAGGTATCATTAGAAACATGTAAAATGTAAATAAATAAATAAAAAATAACTAATCGGAAAGCAAAAAATAATAATATTATTATGTTCAAGGTGCTTATGATACCTTTTCTATTAGGTGGATCCAACTTGAAAGTATTGTAATTTTTGTGTAATACTGTAATGTGTTGTTAAGCTGAGCAGCTGATTATTAATTAACTATTCCTTCAAAGGATTTTGGTCGTTTTTTCCATGATCTTATCATACAGTCCATTGTTTTGGTTATTGTTTTTCATCAATACATTTGATATTTTGTTATTGTTATTCAGTTAATAGTTTTATTACTTAATAGTTATACACATAGTAATAATATGGTCTAAACGTGCGCCGATTATACAGTGTACTAGTACAGTATACAGTTTTAGATTATTCAATTATTACACAAGCTACCTAAATTTAACTATAAGTCTGTAGAACATAATGTTCTAGCTCTACGATTAAACGGTTATTGATTAGATCAAACCAAAAGAAATTAACATATTTTAAATTTTGTTTTTTTTTGTTGACAATTAAAAACTATACATTGTATTCAATCTATTTTTTGGTATTTGACTTTATTTTAAAACAATGGTTAATACAAATACATTTTTTTTATTAGTACTTATAGCTTTTATTTCCACTATAAGATATGGTAAATATTATGTTCAATATTTTAAGGCGTGTTGACTTTAAGGTGTGGTTTTAAATGTAATATAAACATTTTTTTTTTCATTTATGTCGCTCAGCTGTAAGTATATCATGTTACCAATGCAACAGTACTGACATCAATGATCAATTCCGTTGTACAGAGTTTATGGATACGTACGGCTTGGACCCTCAACCTTGTACAAGTGTTTACAACGCTGCTTATTGTGTGAAACTGATAGGTCGCTATGAAGGTACCCATGTTATTAGTATAATTTTTTCATATGCCTAAAAGTATTATTCGATAATAAATTGTAACTTTTGTTCTTTGTAGGAGGACTTGGAGTTACACGTTATTGCTCATCACACAATTTGGGAAATTACTGCAATTATGTACAACGGCCAGGTGATGTATTAGAATATCGAACATGTGTTTATACTTGTGATTCTGATGGTTGTAATGGTTCAAGCCAAGTAAAGTTATTTGGGTATTTGATTGGTTTGTCTTTTTTGCCATGGTTTATAAATCTATTATCTTAATTATTAACATTACCAAAATAATCTGATTTAAACTCATTTGATTTATTAGTAGGTTACCTATAGCACATTTTAATTATTATTTAAAATTTTACATATTTTATATTTTATAAATTGATCATAGATACAGTAATGAATTCCACCATTTTCAAAAATACTATTTATTGACATTTGTATATTTTTTTGGCCTTCAAAGTAAGGACGTTTAGTTATGAAAAACTAATATTGCTTATATTTGTTATGATCTGATCAATTATATAAATATTTATAGGTATATTATATATCATAATAAGTCAAATCCACATAATTCAAAGTAACTATATTGTAATTACTATATATATTTTTAAACAAAATGGATAAAATTTCATGAAATGCAGTATTATTAAATAAGTATAATATTATATAAAAGAAAAATAATGTCACATGTCAACTAATAGCCAAGTTATTGAGGCTTATTTCTAATAATAATAATAAAAAAAAATCATTAATTGGATATTTTTATTCGTCATATGTATGTCGAATGTCTATATTGTATTATTTATAATTCAGAGTAACTAAACTTTACATTAATTAATCAATACAAATGATTGTTTATTTTACATATTATTTTATAAAATAAGTTTCAACATTGACGCATTTATATATTGAATTACTTTTAAATTAACAATTTTTTTTAATAATTTTTAATTTTTTTTTTTGACAAAATCAAAAATTAATTGTAACAATAATATTTTTTAATATGATGACAATCTTCTGACAATTATTTTGTTTGGTGCATCTATTAAAACTATTCATTTTTGATTTATCAATAAATTAAATTCCATGAAAAAAAAAAAACAATCATTTGTATAGTTTTATGTTTTTCAGCTATGGTATTTTTTTAATTTTTCATTAATAATATTCTTATAAAATTACAAATTATATACAAATTCACAAATACATTTATTTTTCTTTATTAGGAATCTTAAATCATAATAAAAATAATAATAATAATAAATTGTTAAATTATTATAAAACTTATAATAATAGTTCTTTTATTTAATGTGTTCAAATTAAAACTAGGATAGATATAGATATTTTTTTTAAATTTTATGTTAGTCCATTAGAAATAATAATTTTTATATGCGTATTGTAATAAATAATAATTTAATACAACCAATCCGTCCAATCATATGACTGAACCAAATTATGTTTATATTATATTTTTAAATAGTATTTTTTACACTGTTTGTATTATTATTATTATTATTAAATAAATTATATGATCGTTGATTAACAAAAATTTACATGTTTATCTATCTTTTACCATCTCTTGAAATTCTAAAGAGTCCAAAAAAACTCTTAACAGGATCCAAAATTATAAATCTTTCACTATCTAAACCTCTTATGGATAAGTTATCATTAGCATTGAAATATATTAGACCTCCTGTATAACATGAATCTGATGATTGGGTATCTTGATATCGAGTTGAAGTACAACCAAGTACTTTTTCTTCATTTTTCATAACATAATATCCATTAATGTCATGTTTATCTGAATAGTATATCTAAAAAAAAATATATGTATATACTTAATTGTTATGATTCAGTTACTTCATCATTTTAACTAATAACTAAATTATTCTTAATAATGCTAAAAGTGGTTAGGTACATATTAACTGACTTCTTTTAAATATTTACTAATAAATTCTGAAAGGAAAATTGAAAAATTGTTTATTTTACTCCCATAAATTAGGTATATTAACAAATTATTATATTAAAAAACATTTTCTGTTTTTTTTATTAAAATATTGTTATCATAAAAAATCTATTGATGCAAATTGGTTCAATAGTATGTATTATCTTACTTGAGCATAAACAAAATAAAGTCCTGGTTTCAATATTTCAACTTTGCCATTATTCATTGTGAGATGATTTGCGCTGTTCAGAGGTACTTCCCAAATATGTTGGTTCCAGTCTCTAAAATCACCATCCGGGTGTCTTAAACGCCCATTTCCTATGAAATTAAATTGTTTGGTATACTTCTTTATTAAACTTAATATAATATAATGATATTATTTTAATTGTACAACCTAAAGTTACATTATATATTTAAAACCATAAAATATTTATTTAATAATTAATTTTAGTAATTACCATTGTAATGTGGATGTGTTTTGGTACTGTATTTTGATGAATCGCTAGTAAAATGTGCTGCTGCAGTTTCTCGAGTTTCTTTAAAATCTTCATATGATTCTTCATCTTCTGATTCCACAGATACTTTTTTTTTTAACATTCCCATTTTCTTAGACTTTCTTCGACTATAGGTCTTCACTGTATTTTCTTCTTGAATTATTTCTACATCAGGCTTTTCATTTTTTGAGCTTTAATTAAAAATTAAAATTAGAATTAAAATAGTCATTTAATTTAATTAGGTAATATTTTATTTATTTCATTTTTTGAATAATAATTTTAATCTCATGTGTATATATTATAGTTAAAGACAGTTACATTATCTACAGAATTTAAATCAGCCTGACATGAAATAATCTAGCTGTTTTTTTTAATTGTTCTCAGTTTTTCTATAAACTAATAACTAAACTAATGTTAACAGTCCCTCAAGCTTAAATATATTAATAAATAATTAATTTTTTATCCAAAGCCAGATTTAAACACCAGATTGACACTGATTGTATGATTAACACTCAGTTTTAATAAAAAATAAACTATTAAAATTATCTGAATACTGATAAGATAATATCAAACAAAACATTTTAACTTGTAATGAATAATATAAGTATATAAAAAAATTACCTATTTAATTCATTTTTCACTATATTTTTTGCATCAATCACAGCGTTGCGTCGATCACGGTTTTTTGGTTTGTATGATTCGTTTGCCTGATATGTCTTTGCTGGCCAATTGTTGTCCAATAAGTCTCTGCCCATAAATCGATCTTCTCCTTCATTGTAGTCTTCTTCTAAATCTTCATAGTCGTTTCCATCAGTTTTAACTTTGTGTTGATCTTTGTATGTATTACTTACATGTTTTGCCACAAGTTCATTTCTAACTATGTCAGTGAAGGTATTTAAATCATGTATTGCATCCTCAACTGTACCCACAAGTCGATTGATTTGTTGATTAGTGTCGATGTGCCATTTGTAGGACAATGTAACAGTCAATAGACAACTGAATATGCACAATAAAACCGAAAAAATTAGAACTATCATTTGTATTGATATAGGAGATACATGAGTTTGCTTGGTAGACGGTGACATGTTGTAATTACGAGTGAATCCGTTGCCTCCAACGTACATGTTTTGAGGACTTAGTGTTGTATGTTGTGGACTTACATACTTCTGGGACGCAGCAGAGCACATCTTGTTTTGTAATGATTTTCATACTGTTTCTTTTATAATATCAAATGTTTTTTGAACCTGGATATTTAAATTAAACATTTTTATCTAATCTTTTTATAACCTTTGATCTTTTATCACTAGAAACGTAAATAGTTTTCTTTGTGTGTTTAGTATTGCTCCAAAGTGACCTATAATTGATTTTGGTATTATTATATAGAATAATTATCATATTGAGCCGACTAAAAGTCTAAAACGACCACAACTGTAAAGTAAATTTAACTTGTTTCAGTATCTATTTAACCATATACTTACGTTAATACGTCACATACTCAATAGTTATTATTTATTAATATACCTATTGTATTGAAATATCGAACCATTTTGATTGCGGTTTTTTTAATAATATCTACTGAATGTCTGAATAAGATAAAATTTAATATATTATATTTTTTTGTATGATATTGTATTATTGTAATAATAAGTTCCTATTCAGTATTTAAAATTATTTTTCATAATAATTCAGGATTTTTATTTTATCAATTTGGTGAGTTTACAATACAAATATTGCCAATTAAAAACTATTTTTGGTATCTATCTATTCGATACAAAAATGAATCCCTATTTCGCTTGGTCACGGCATCACGCGTGAACGGCTGGACCGATTTCGCTAATTCTTTTTTTGTTGTATTTGTTATTGTCAAGAGAAGGTTCTTATGAAAAATAAAATTAAGAAAGTCGCGCGGAAATTTAGTTATTAATTAAAATAAACGTGTAAATTGTATACCTATATTACATATTGTACGGCACGGTGGCCCATGGGTTTCCAGCTACCAACAACCTGACCTTTTTGTTCGTCAAATCTATCTATCTATATATTTATAAATAAATGAATCCCTATTCCATATTCATAGTTAAGACAGGATGTCTGTCGGGTCAGCTAGTAGTCTATAATATTAAAATTAACAGCATATAATGATTATAATGGATTCTGCTGAACACAAATTTGTCATATTGTACGTTAGTAAAATGGAGACAACTAGACAACACATATGAGTACGACGTCCTTCTAACTGTGAGAGGTTTAAGATGTTTTAAATAGAAATTTAAAAAAAAAGTTCAGCATAAAGCCATATTATTTATTATGTTCAAATTTTATGAACTCAAATAATTTAACGTATAGGTATAATGACAATTTATCCTCAAATTCTTTGTGTTTAATCAAAAAATATTAATACAGTGAAAACTGTCTAATGCGGAATAACACGAGACCAACCAAAAATTTAGTTTTAAGTAGTTTTCCGCATTATTGAATAAAACGAAAAAATTCCGGATTATAAATTCGTATACTTTGGCATTTTTGTATGTATTTGAAAGTACATCACTTTTTATGTACAGCGAAATTGTTTAGTGTAAGACTGTTGGTGTATAAGCATAACTGTTTCACAGCTATGCATACGGGATAAGTTTGTATCGCAAAAACGATAACCAAAAATACAAATTACTTAACTGATATATTATGTATTGCAGTTTTATCTTAATTATTGTTTTGCGATGTACCTACATACTCATATATCAACGTAACGTGACGCGTGTCATATTTTCGGCTTATGCAAGGTTTTTGCTTGCACGGGACCTACAAAATCGTTCCGTTTTCGTATTAGGAAGGTTGTTTTATTGTGGTTTAACGCAGTAGCGGATTTAAGGGGAGGGGGGCCCAAAGGGCCTCGCCCCCCCTTGGCATAAGTTAATTACACATATTTGTATGTATTTGTTAAAAAAAAAAATTAAATCCTGGATCCGAAACTGGTTCAACGTCTATATAAAACTATAGGAATATGTCGGGACCATAGAAAAATTCCGTATTAGATAGTTTTCCGTTTTATTCAGGGTCCGCATTACACAGTTTTTACTGCAGTATTTGATTATCCCATTATTATATATTTTATTTTTTTATGTATAAAAATTCAAAAATTTACATACTATGTGTTATTTTTATTTTTTATGTCCAATTTTTTATGATAATATTTTTTTTAGATAATCAAACTATAATTATTAATTAATAAAGATTTTTTTTATTATTCAATAAAATATTATTTGTAAGAAATTTTTGTCACTAAGTATTATTTTATTTTTTATTCAATTAAATTTTTAAAATATTTAGATTCATTTTAAGCTATTCATACTACGAACATATTTCGCTCTACTGTTGAAATAGATTTATGTAAGTTAATATCAGACATCAGCTAGTAATATTTTATGAAATAATATTATATAATATATGCAAATCATTTTTGTCAAATGTTTGTTCAACCTTCATTATTACTAATAGAAAATATATTACTTATTGTAATATTATAATTTTTAAATATATAATAAAATATACATCTATTAGTCATCACTCATCACCTACACGATATCGAGGTATACATTACAATAGAACGACTTTTTCGGTTTTTTCGTTTGTTATATATATATTATTTATTTAATCATAAAAAAAATAATTTTAATTATTACACTAAAATGATAAACACATATTTTAACAGTACTGGCATTTTAGAAAATAGTTATGATGTAACTGTGCATTGTTAAATGTATGTTAAGTCAATAAAAACAATATATTATTAAATTATTAAATTATTAAATACATAATTTAATATTTCTCTACAGTATAAAGACAGTATTAATATAATAGTCTATATATATGAAAAATAAATTTAGTTTAGTTTTAAATCTAACAATTTATTATATTGGTAGCAATGGTCGTAAGTGGTCATCATAATCATTACGCCATTACGGCGACAGACAGAAAGTACATTACGTATTTAGGTTTTATTATACTTTACAATTATAATTTTTAATTATTAAATACATAAAATAATAGTGTAAAAATACGTTAAATTGAAAATATGATATATTTTAAAAATCAAAATGTAATAAAAAATTTAATTAGTTTTCTTTATTTTATTTTGTAATTTACTGTGATGAAATTCAAAAAGAAGACATAATAAATTGTAATATGACATAAAAAATATGTGTAGGTAAAAGAAAACTTAGTAAGACATAATGTTTTTCCAGAATGCGTTGATGTATTATCCTATTGAAGATAGAGATATAACACATTGTGATTATTTTAAAATGTATTACTTAGTCTTGTCTAGGTACCTATATAATAGTATCTACTCGACATAAAATGTTAATCAATTTCAGTCCTTTTAAATAGGTATATATTATATAAGTTGTAGATATACATAATAAGCGACTTAGATTTTAAATGAAATTAAGTTTGAACACCATATAATAGCAGGTATATGGGATTATACCCTCATATGTTAAGGTTAACCCGTTCTCTAATACTATATTTCCTACTGAAAATGGTACAATCTTGAGGCAATCATGATGGTCACGCTAAACTACTAAATCAATAATTGTTGTATACACCATATTACGATAAAGCAAATTAAATCAATCAAAATATATCAATAATTAAACTCTAAAACGAATTACTAGTTACTACCTCACCAATATTATTACCAATTATCCTAATCCAAGAATTAAAGAAAGAGTGACTTTTGTACTCATTCATAATATATTACACTAACGAATTTTTTTATCTATAAAACACGAAAATTCTCAGAAACCGGGTTTTAAAGTCGCAGACTCCAATAGTAATATCTTTTATATACATTTATGTTTTTAAACATTGATAAATAATTGTATTCAGATATTTGTTTTAAGAAGTAGTTAAGTGACTATTTCCGGCAAGTGTGCATGCCAAGTGTTTATGCAGGAAATTAGAAAAAAATCTATTGAAATATTATAGATACAAATTGTATGTTTTTAAATACCGCATGATTTGACATTTCATTATTCTAACAAATAATATTCGTCATTATTGACAATATAAAAATCAATATTATAAATTATAATAATATGATTTTTATTTTATACTATTAGTCATTATTTATCACATATGGGTATTATAGTAAAATTGTAAGCACAGTGTTTTATTTGTTTCATATATATATACTTATAAGTGTAATAACTGATAAGACAAATATAAACAGACAAGAACAGTGGCAACCGGTAGGTACTAGGTACACATTTTCACAGTTGTATGTTGTACCTATCAATTATTTTGTATCATTTTTTTTTTTTTTATATACTATGAATATAATTGAAAATATAATATAAAATATGAATGCGTACATTACAACTTATTGTATCTTTTAGTCTATAGATATAGCTTATAAACGTTCAAAGAATTTTGGTATTTTAAGTAATTAACGAATCAAAATGTATACAATTATTTACATTTTACAGTAAAAAGTAGGCGATAAAATGCGGATTTAATTTTTATAATTTTAAAATAAAACAATTATTTTGTTTTTTAATATAGTATAATAATTGTGTGTTTAATGTAAATTCTATATAATTCTGTTTATTATTGTTAATTCTTTAGTTTATCTCCCCATTCATGAAATATTTCAAATAATACTCCAATTGTCACTCCGTATCCTATTGGATAATTTTCACGGGGCTTTTGTTCGCCATCACTGCCCAATTTAATTGCACTATACTGCAAGTTATATTTATATTTTTAAATTGTATTTAGAATACTATTAATAATAATCTACCTTTTCGAACAGAGTTCCCGTCATATTATATCCCGCAAAATTTGTGTACACCCACGAACTGGCTAAATTGAATGCTACCTTTTGTGCTTTTTCACTTCTAGTCGAACGCAATCCAAAAATTATCATTGATTGTAATTGTGGCCAACAGTTGTAATAATCCCAGTCCAGACCAGTATTATACAAAGACGTTGGTACGCCTATATAAAGATATGTTGTAATTATTGGTTATATAAGATATTTTCGATTTAAACATATTATTATTTATAAAACATGTTGATTGATCTTATTCATATTTTACCAATGTTGGGTGAGTTATTTTTAAAATGTACACAGAAATGTTATTTATTAATTAAATCAAATTGTTATGACATTTCGTCTTTATTCTTCAATAGGAGAATAACTAATAACTACCTACATTCGTTGGTGCAATTTTAGGAAGTATAGGTACTTATGTGTGCTCAGCGTTAGTTTTTTAAATAAGCACCATCATCATGTATGTCTTTATGGTTTATTAGTTTTTCTCTTGTTGATAATAATATTAACTATTTTCGAAGTAATTATTAAATATATAAATACTTGAATATTCAATTGGCGATACTCCTTCCCCCATTACGGGTTAAGTTTCTCAACGTATAATCCATAATCATTGACTAACTAAAAAACAGAGGAATTTAGCACCTCCAATTTTTTCCCTGCTTAAATTATTTTCACATTAGGTAGGTACGTAAAAAAGAATTTGTTAACTAGCCCAAACCAGTATTTCTTATCAATCATCAAATAATAGTACGTTAAAAAAGTTATAAATATTTTATTATTTTTAGGTAGGTAACTATGATTTCGACTACTTATTGAAGTTTTTAAACAAACTATAATAATGTAATCGTTATTATATATAATATATGAATTAATAATTGTATACTCTCACATATATAACGAGGTGTTAAATCTTCATTTATAATATTGTTTCTTATTAGATACTCCACCGCTGAATCACCGTAAAATTCACTTAGTTTATCGTCATAACTTCCAGTCCACAGAGGTGCTAAATTGGACGCATAAAAATAATTGCGACTTTCTGCTATCGTTGTGTCAAAATCTAACCATATCTTTTCATCCTCATTCCATAATAACTGTAACAGTTAAATAATGAAATACGTGTAAATTAACAAAAACATCTATTATAGAATTATCTATAATGCGAATTTATTTAAAAACACTTACTGCGTTTATTCCGATTTGATAACGATAAGCGAGTTGTTTATAAAAATTTGAGTTAACTTGATCATTAACAATGAGATACATATTTGATAGAATATTGGAGTTTGATTGCATTATAGAATTCAATTCAACGTAGGCAAAATTCAGTGGATTTGTTTTCAGTAATGTCTCTGTAAGTTTTAAATATTATAGAATTTTTAAATACCAATAAATACGATTTAATAAGAGTAAAAACATAAACACTTTAAACACTGTTTAAAATCTGTAGTCTTTAAAATGTTTAGTAATTCAAATTTTTAAATGTAGAACATTTTATTTCTATAAGTTGCTATTATATATTATATTGCCAATCGATTCGGTGATATATTGTTTTAAATATTTGTTGTCAATTTGTATCAATATGTATAACAAAATACAATTTGATTGGAATTTTGGATTCCTCGATAGTTTCATTAATAATATACATTATTACTGACATTTCAAATATATTTAAGTAGGTATTATATTTTACTTCTAAAATCATTATAATGATTCCGATTGTGGAAATGTTTGCTCGAAAATCCCCAGCCAGATTCGGAGGCAGCTTTTACTCTACACAAATATTCGTCTTGATCTTTAGTAGTAGGCAAACTCTTTGCCATGTGTACATCAATACTTAAAACATAGGGTATTTAATAAATTAACGATGATATTCATTAAAATACATTTTAAATTTTTCTTATGATGTACCTATACATTTCAGGACGAGGATCAAATGTATCGCTCATATAATGAGTCATCAAATAAGTATTACCAATACTTTTTACTTTAACAGTTCTGTATTTTACCCAGAACATCATTTCCGAATCTAAGAGCTGTAATTAGAATAAAAGATAATTGTTTTGAATAAAAATGTATTTGGTACTATTAAAGTCTTAGTTTAATTAGTAATTCAATTTTTTTCTAATGAGATTATTGATTTAATTTTTTTTTTACAATATAATACATATAATAGGAAAATATAATGAAAGTTACAAAATGAAAATGGGAACAGTGTTTACATATGAACTCGCCAAGTACAACAGATTTTGAAACATTATAAAATACTGTAATTATCTCGACGATTTAACATAAATATAATATTTTGTTGTTAATTTAAATTCGTATTTTTCTCTGAGAAGTGAGAGTGAAGAGTGAACATCACTGATAAAAATATTAAATAGATTAGGTATTATTTTATTATTAAAATTTAGATAATAGTTTAATTTATGAAGATAAGTTTTAGATACCCCAATATTATCAGTTATGAATTTTTCGTCTTTAGTATATGTATAATAAGTAGCCATCATTTGAATAAGAAGTGGAGGTTGTGATCTTCCTTCATAGTATATTCTATTTCCCATTAATACATATCCATAGTTTTGAATTATATAAAGAAAATTTTGTAAAATCCCTTTTACGGTAGTTTCCATTCCACATATTAATGCTCCTAAAAAATAATATTATAAATAAATTAGATATATATAATATATATATTTAATAATATTTATGAAATATATAGAATGGTATATAAAATATAAATAATAAATTTGCATATTTAATTACCTATTATAATTATAGTATATAGTATGCATAGTGTAGTTTATATCTATTGTGATATATTGTAACCTAATAGTAAAACCCATATAATATAATTATATTGACAAAGGTGAATTTATAATATCATCAATTTCAGTATTATAGTGAAATTTATTGAGTTCATACTTTAATTTGAAAATGTTTGTAGAGAATTTTTTTCTTTTTAATTTGTTCCAATGAGATATCTTTATTATGAAAAATTATAATCTATAAAAATACATTTCACGTAATTTATTTAAAATAATATCATTGTGACTTATAAATGACATAACAAGAAGACTCATAATTGAATGTTGAGATACCTAGCTGGTGATTTAGTTTATTCAATTATTAGATCACGGCATCAACCCTGTACTATAGTAAATTATTCGTAGGTGAGATTTTGCAAGATGTGTGTTTTAGGAGATATGTGAGATGAATTGGTTAGGATTTGAATAAAGTTTTAGTTTGAGACTTAGTAAAAATGTGAAGCGGTTTTGTTGATTGAATGGATTTTAAAATTAAATCGAAAATTTGTATGTTGATGCAGTAGAATATTTATTTTAATTTTAAAATTGTCAAATATATTATTTAAATCGAAATATATTTTTTTGTGAATCTGTAGTAATGCAGTATTATGATGAAAAAATAGAAAAAGTTTTATTAGTTTTTAAATTACGCTGATAAAGTACTTATTAAATATTAGGATAGGAATATAAAAATAAGTATCATATTATACCTCTTATTATCCAATATGCATCCCAATAATTAAATTCATTTTGAGATTCCATGTTTACAAAGAATCCGTTTGGTACATATATCATTGAGTAAAGATTTCGGTTATTTTGAACGTCTTTTGATATTATTTTTGCCAATTTATTCCAAAGCTGGTTTATTCCCGACAAGAATTCTCTTTATACAAAACAATTATAGTTAAACACTTTAATTTTAGTTAAGTATATACATCTTTATTGTTAATAAAAAAAAAAATAAAACCTAGGATCACTGTTTAAATATATTTGAGAAAATAATAAGTTACCATCACTCATCGGTACCATATTTTATTTGAATTTGTATTGAAGGATTATTTATTAATTTAATTCTGAATTTCAAATTATTAATTACTAAATCTACCTAGAAGTCTAGAACACATATAACCTATAAGTACTATTAATTCTGAAAAATTATAGGCACTTCCGAAATATTTGATAGATTTTTAGATTCTAAGCGGAGCAGCAATGGATGTATATTTGGTCTTATACTATGATGTGTGCGTATGTTTTTAGTTTTGAGAATAAATGTTATTACCTTCAAAAGAATTAAAAATGCTTTAATTTTCAACTTTGATCTAGTTAGTACTTAAGGGAATGGGGGTATTCAACATTAAATAAATTATACATTTTTTTAACAAAAATAGCAACTCACTTTTGCTGTATAGGAAGTTTCGAGAATACCTAATCATTAAGTGTAAGTAATGCAATGAATGTGTTTAATTTGAGTTCATTAATACATTGTTGTAAAAAAAAAAAAGAAAAGCTATTTAAACGAAAGAAAGAGATGAACATAAAAATATGAATAACACAAAAACATCTGAAACTAGTCTAAAACAAGTAATGTTCTTAGAAAATTAACCAGACCACATATAAAAAAGATTTGGCATTTTGAAACAATTAATTAATTAAATAAATTATTGATTGTTGAAGTTAACTGTTTAATAAATATAACAATTGTGTGTTTGAAAAACATAAAATGTATTTAAATCCGTTTTGTATTATTAAGATTTTAATTCAAAATTTGAATAAACGAAAGATCAAAGAGGTAAAATGTATTGTTTTGTTATCAACAACACAGGTCTACAAATCAAATCATTAGTGGTACTTGGTGTAAGTGGTGTAATGCTTTTAAGTTTTATGAATTTATGATATTGTTTTTAAAAATAAAAATAAAATGTAATATACTATTCTGCAAATGTATTATAAGTACTATTCATTCTGAAAAAATATAGGCACAACCAAAACAACAATAATAACAAAAATAGTGAGCAAGTAAATAACCGCTTTGCTGCGTAGTTGTAGGTCTCAAGTGTACTTCGTAATTTAGTAAGTCACTGTAATAGATATAAATATATAATATGTTAAATTCGAATTGAATAACAATAAATTATTATCTGTGAAAAACGGATTTTCTACTATAAATAATGTCAGCACACACAAAAAAAAAGTGGGCATAACTTATGCTTAGATAGTTAGATGACATAGACACATATAACGTATATTCAATTTTGTCAACATTTAATCTTCAAATGTCTATATAAAATCTTTGTGAAATTGTGTTCGAATTTTATTTTTTTATTTTTCAAGAAAACTTAGACGGAATTTTGTATTGCATTTTTAATATGAGGTATGCTTATTAAAATTTCTATGAATTTTTTACTACAAAATAATTTGCAGTTTTGAATTTTTAATAAATTTTATAAAAATGAAACTTTAAAGTCCCTATAGTTTTCATTTTTTTGAGATACTACAAAAAAACAAAATTTATTTTGTCAAAAACTGTTTTTGTACATGTAGGTATTCTCGTTTTAAAAATTTTTTTTTTTTTTGGTTATTTTGAAAATTTCGTTTAGTTTCTTTTTGACATCTTTTTCTCCCGCAAGTACCAACTAGTAACAAGTTATAAATTACAATCAAAAACCATCCTCAACATTCAAAATCAATTTTGATTGCTTCAAAATAGATAGCGATCAATGATCAATACATTCATCGCTCCACATCTAAAATTGTTATTAAAATACTTACTTATATGTATAATCTTGTACATAGTCAATGATTGTTGGATGATTTCTGAAATCCGGTGGTAACCAATTATCAAAGGTATGATGTTCAAAGTTATTTCTTACAAATTTCCTTAGTTCTGATAATGGTATTTCGCCATCAAAACTTGCATTTAATTTACGAAAATGATTGAATATATGTCTTTCAAATTTTTTCATTTTCATGTCCACAAATGTTTTAGACGATCCAAACACTTTTGAAAGTTGAATTGTACGTAGAAATTCGCCTTGGCAATATATTAGACTACGAACAAAAATATATAATATAATATACCATGTATAGTTTATGATTTAATGATGATAATTTGTTATTTAAATGTTTCGTTAGTTAAGAAGTACGTTGTATTCATTAATATGTTAGTAGACATACAATTATATGGTGAATAAAATAATCAAAAAAACTGTATTTTTTTAAAAATAAAATACAATTATTAAGATAGCTCGGTTATTACTAAAACAGTAAAACATGTTTTTAGATTCTAAGCGAAGTGATGTATTTATTGATTATACAATGGTGTGTTTGTTTATTTTGGATTTGAATATATAATATTGTTATTTAAAGTCTTAACATAGGTAAAAAACTACTCTATGAGAAATTGCTACTTCGAATTAATAACGAGAAAGTAAAATATTGATTCAAATTTATATCCATCACGGTGACTGACATGACATCTACATTTTTTTGTACAGCAGAGATTACCCACTTGTACACCTTTTTAAAACTAATTTTGTTGTTTGGTTAAAAATATTTTCCTTTAAGTTCAAATTAGAGCATTGGAAGAGTAACATTTGTAGTAGGTATGAATTAGTATGCAGTTTATATCATGCATAATACGACTGCACCACCCGGACAATAGATATACGTAAATGAAAACAATATTATTTTCAAGTATAGATAATGATTATTGATTAATATTTACTTTAATAGTAAAGTATGCCTGTTTATATTACCTTGGGCAAAGTTCAAAAATAGGCGGTGGATGATAAGGACCATGCAGTAGATTTTGAGTTGAAAGACAACCATCTAAAAACAGAATTAATAGATATGTGCTATATGTATATCGATACATTTTTTGTTTTAAATATTATTTTATATGCATGGATTTCAAATAAAGTATTAATTTCGTGGCTGTTAATAACTACAAGTGAGATACACTATATACTAATTAGTAATTAAATATTACTTTTTAATTACAATTTTTGAGGATCAATTTATTTTGAAAAAGTAAACACTATATACAGGGGGATGTATAACATTAACGATGATCCGATATTCCAAAGATTAGGCTTAATATTTTTTTTTAGCTATGTTAAGGAAATATATGGAAAAAAATATCATTTGAGGATTGAAACTTATAAATATTTTATTATATTATAATCAACGTGGAAGAACATTTTAAAATTTTGGCATTAAAAAGCTCATACATGCTTAAAAATGGTTGAATAATTAATGTAATTTTTTTAGTAATAATAGCTAGTTCAGAATTATTGAATTAATTAACCTAATTATTCTGTATATACGTATATTAAATAAAATGTTATAAACAATCTAACCTAACATGGATTATTTACACAAATGTTTTAAACAGTTGTTTTTTAACATTTTTATTTCAATAATTCATTATTGACCTTAATAGGTAGGTACAAATGGTACAATAGATGTTTAATAACGATTACAGATCAGGTCAAAAAATATTTATACAATCCTATGCGTGTAGGATATATGCCAGGATTTAAAATTTCCCGTATCAAAATTCGTTTATAGTTTTTATTTGAGTTTGATAAATTAATTTCATAATTTTACAAAGTCAAAGTCATAACTCAAAATTAAGTACTATAAAATATTTGGTTAAAATTCGAAAATAAAATAAATAGTTCATCATTGTTATGTCATATCTCACAAATCACAACTCACACTCTCTGTAAGTATTTATGTTGGGCCATATTAAAATTCCCCGAGCAATTTTGAATTTAAATACAATGCTATTGCGATATATATAAATATATATTTATAATTATGCATAAACTACTATTCTAGTTAATAATATTTATTTATATTTAAATAGATTAGATACGCAATTTGAAATTTTTTAAGAACTGGATAATAATAATAGAATTAAATTTTGTAGACTCCTAAAAATAATATAATAAAATAATATTTTAATTATTTATATAATCTTTTATAAAATACGTTAGTTTTGTCCCAGTTAATATATATCTAATTCCTAAGCAGAAAATGCAACACGCAACCTTTTTTGTATTATTTATAGATATTAAAAATTTTTTTTAGTGTTTAAGTTTAAAGTTTTTAAGTTTGGAAATTGACATAGGTATTTATGTTTTTGGGCTAGGTACAGATATTTTGATTTTCTGACTCTTACCAATTTTGAGTAACGCTAAATATCGCTACTTATTATGTTACGTTACCCATCAATCATTATTACTTTACAGTTAATTTATTAATACTTCATAATAAATAACGATGTATTATATTTTTGTCTTAACTTAAGATTTTAGCTATATAAAACATTTAACTTAAGATACCTAAGTTGCAAAATAATGGAGAAAAACCCCAAAGCATGTATAATATGATTCATATATTTTCCTTGAAGTGTAAAATATCGAGTATTTTTTATCTTGTAATTAACAATGTTTAATTCTTATAGCTTAGGCTTGATGTTTTTGAATTACAAGAAAACTGTTTTTGAAAGAAAATTCTGTTTTCCAAATATTAATAAAAGTACTAGACATTTTTTCCAAAATATATAAACAGATTCACTTTCCTACCAGAAATTATATTGAAGTTGATGACTAAAGCATTTTTACTGCAATAAAAATGTATAATAGATAGAAAGAAACACTCACTACATCATTGTAAAATCAGTATATTCATCACTGCTCAGAAAACCAAAAGACTTATGTTTATTTAAATTGATCATTATATCTTTAAATTATGAACTTATTGTGGTAAAAAATATAATATATCGATACAATTTATAACATATTAATATACATATATATATATATATATATAATATACATGTATTAATTATTATTATTCTAAGAAGTAAGAATGTACTTAGATGTTATCAATAATATAATGGATTTTTATTGGTAAACATTCAATTAGTGGAAACCATTTTAACAAGAAGTGGAGGTTGTGAACTTTTTAAATAATGCGTATCATTTGGCATTTTCATACTAAGTATTATAAATTGTATAATGTTTTGATTACAATTATTTACTGTGATTTATTTAATTTTATTTATATTTAGGAATATATTATTAAAAATAATTACAGTTTTATAATAACTATTGTAAACAAGAAAAAAATATGACATGATTGTTTGTAATGATTCATAATATGAATATGATATAATAATCAATTAATTATAGAAAAATGCGTGTCAAACAATATTTATTTTAGTTTCAATCCGCATTCGTTTAACATATCTCAAATAATAACAAAATAAGAAAAAAAATCATTTTAGAGTAAGTTATCAATTAGCCAAACAGTAAAAGTGACTCATAATAAAAACATTAGTTAAATATTTAGAACACATTTTTTGAAAAGCTACATTTATTTTAGTCATTGATGTATATCATAGTTCATAGTTCTATGTGTAATAATATAAATATTTATATTAATCGGGTTTCCTTGTAAATATCTCCAAACCACAACGGTATATCGTTAATTGTTATTATTTCTTTTAAATTGTATACGTATTGATTTATTGATGAGAAAATTGAAAATATTGCTTTAAACGTAATAATAAAAACTTTTTGAACATGACATTATATTTTTTATTCTCACTTCGTTTCTTAACAAGTATGTAAGTCATGTTGTAACTATAGTATATTTGTTGAGAACGATTTAATGCATTTTAGTGTCTAGAAAATAAACAGTTAAAGAAAAAAGTGAATTGATGTGGGTATATAAAAGATAAAATGATTAATTATAATAATACAGAATAGAATCCAGTAAACAATGTTAAACACTATTGGATAGATTTTTAGATTTTGAGCGGAGCGATTAGACATTAGTTTTACTATGATGTGTATGTATTTTTTAGTTTTGAAAATGAATGTTGTTTGAATAATGAATTTAACATGCTTTAATTTTCAAATTTGAGGGTAGTTGCTGGTAGTAGCTTTGATCTAGTTGGTACTCAAAGGAATGGAGGTATTTAACATTAAACAAATTATCCATTTTGTTAAACAAAAAATGGAACTAGTTTTTGCTGTACAGTAACTATGAAATCATGAAATAAGTACTGTATTGAATGTATTAAATTTGAGTACAACAATACATCGTTGTATACAAAAGATAAAAACAATTTAAATCTTAGTCTCAAACATCACATAGAAACCATTTGCGCAAAAGTCTTTAGAATTTTAGGTTTTACAAAACGAAATCGCAACGATATGAATGTAAAGTGTCTAAAAGTTTTATATCTCTCCTTAGTGCAGTGCGTCTTGGAGTGTGGTTCGATAGTTTGGAACCCTTGAACAAACAGGTTTGATTAAAAAAATTGATAAAATACAAAGAAAGTTCATTAGGATGGTTGCCTTTAAATCAAATTTGTATGGATTGCCTATTGTCGAAGTCAAGAAACAGTATAAAATACTCTCTCTTGCTAATATACGTGATTATAATGATTGTCTATTTTTATACAAGCTATTAAATGGAACTATAAACAGCCCTGAGTTATTGAATCTCATTAGCATTAGAGCACCTCAGGTAGTCGGATTAATACTAGAAAAAACACATTATTTCATATTGTACCCAGTAAACGTAATTTTGTTACCCATAGACCCATAAATAGAATTTTGCGAATTTACGATATAATAATGAACATCTGTTTGATTTTTATTTTTTATTTGATAATAATAGTTATAAGTTCAAAACATTGTTATTTGTTCATTAGTTAAATACCATATATTTATACCACTTACCTATGTTATATGTATCTATTGTACTTGTTTACCCTTGCAGGCGTTATTATTATAAATAAAAAAAATTAAATTAATTTAAGAGTCAAACAATATAAGCTTGGTAAATATATGGTTCAATTGTCACTAATTTTCAAGATGAGGATTACCGGTTAACGTCATTCATTCATTCTTCCTATAGCGTATGTAGAGCGCCTGTGATAACTTAGTTGAGGCACGTTAAAGCAATTGTAGAAGAGCAGATGGCAATCCAACGGCGCGCAGCTCTAAGCTGAAAGAGTTTTTCCTACGGCGTTCTGGTTAGGCAATTTGGGTACATAACTGTGTTTGTCCATTTCTTCGATACGTCTTCATTATAATATATTTTTTTTAAATAAATTTAATAATCTATAAATTATATTATATATATATAATATATAAATACATTTGTCTTTGTTTATTTTTCCTTCAAACACTCAAAAACTAATGGATTGTAAAGTTATTAATAAAAGTTCTATTCATAAATTCCTTAATACTCGGAAGGCATGTTTATACCTATTTATTTGTTTCAATCCATACAGGTTGTTAAAGAGTGGCTAACACATATTTAGTTTTAGCACACGAAAATTGAATAGTTTTTCTGTTTAAATATATGATTGTCATTAGTTACAAATTATAATGTATAATAATTATAGTAAAAATATGGTATGTATGCCTATATATAATATTGCTTGCATATATTTATGAAAAAAATACTTTTCTTAGAATCAAATAGTTATATGAACACAGTTGCAATAATTACTTTTTTATTTACTTTCTTATTTATGATTTTTAATGTAAGCACATTAAGACGAATACCAATCTTTATCGGGTTTTAAGCATATTTTGTTGTTGAATTTTTCGAAATTTTTCTTTGTTTTTACATAAAAAATATATTCTGAATGAAGAAGTGGAAAATGACAAAGTTAATCGTTGTAACTGTGTTTATGTTATATATTTTAGCTAAAACAAAACGAAAAACGATAGAAATATAGATTAATTTTAAGCCGGGTGAAGTCAGTTAATACAGATAGTTAATTTAAAACTATAATATTATTATGCAGTATTTGACTACCTAATTAATGTACATTATATTTTACTATAACAATACCTCGTCTTTTTTTTATTAAATAAATATCTAATTTCTGTATTTGATCTATCAATTAATAGTCTATACGGCTAAACTTTATAAAGTTTATACAGTTTATACTTAGTAATTCATTTTCTTGTGGTATAAGTAAAATTATTATCATATGGTATTGTCTTATCAAGAATCGGTAGATTCCATAAGAATATCATAATTTATTAAACGAATATCATACACAATATATATGTATAATATACAATATTATAATTATATACAATAATGCAAATGGATATGCTGTACAAATATGTCCATAATATACTGCATAGTCGATTTAATTTAAAACGTAAGTGTAAAAATAATACAAAAATATTATAGATTTATATAATACAATATGAATACATAGTCGGTTCAGTAGTATGGTATTTAAGTAGATTTAAATAGGTGTCCCCATCTCCGGAAAAGTTCGAACACTATACCGTTAGTCCATCCAAAACCTGTTTGAGGCGTGTATTCGCCACCCCCGCCGGTTGTGCCCACTTCGAGTGCACTGTACTGTAAATAAAAATGAAATTTAAAATTGAGTCGAAGTTAATTTAAATTTATATTCTATAATCATTTACGGTAATGACGTTTAAGAAACCGTATCTGAACTAAATAAATACCAATACTCATTTTTACATATTAGGTAACCAAAATATTCAATCATTAAAGTTCACACCATATTGTCGATTAAATGATGCTAAATAATTACCTTTTCAAACATGGTGCCACTGGTTATGTATCCGACGTAATTAGTGTTTATCCACGATTTGGCCAAGTTTATTGCAACTGTCTGGGCAGGTTTGTAGTTTGTGCGGTCTAAACCTTGGATTACCATGGCTTGAAGTGGAGACCAGCAATTTGGATAGTCCCATTGTTGAGTAGAGTTAATATTCGATGTTGGTACACCTACATTAAAAATAATAAATAAATAATTTAAAATATCTATTAAAGTACTTTAGACGGGATAAATCAATTTAAATTATTTAATTTATAATGTGTAAATATATATTATTATTTAATACTTATTACGAACATCAAAACATAAAAGTTACATTTATTACCTTTTACTCTTCTAATTTATAAGCTATTAAAATTAATTTTTTTATACTCTGTAATATAAGTATGTAACTAAATTATACATTTTTATTTTTATAGTATTAAGATTATTAATAAGAATACAAAATGTATTCTATTATTTTTATATTAAATATTATATAAAAATGAAAAAATATTTTAATAAGGTATTCTTAGATGATTTTATTTTTTTATTAAGTGTACCTAGTAGTAGTTTTTTTGTATATTTAAATTTGGTACAAATAATAGTGTATTCAATTAATGTATGCTTAAAAGATATAGTAACATTAACTTTACATTTTGAGTGAAACCATAAATGTATTGATTTTAGGGTAATGTGTATTTCATTTGATTTTTCATGTCTTTGTTACCTTTTGGAAGAATTAAAATGCTTTTATATTAAACTTTGAAGAACGCTTCTATTAGAAAATTAGATTTAATTGTTATTTTGATTGCTCAACATATCCAGAGTTTTAAAATAATTTGAAAGAACTAATGTAAAAACGCAAAACCGGTAATCATTTTTCGTATATAATGATTTATTATTGAATTCTAATTTAATAGTTGTACTTAATAATTTGAGTATTTTTTTTAAATTCAAATTATTAATTTACTATTAAAATATTATACTTACAAATTAGTTTTGGAGTTCCATCTTGATTGATAACACCGTTAACTATCAAATAGTCCAATGCTCGTTTGCCATAGTACGTTCTAAGTTTTCTCTCGTAACTACCAGTCCATAATGGTGCAAAATTGGACGTATAGAAATATTTACGACTCAGTTTAGTGGTTAGGTCATAATCTAACCAAATACCTTCTTCTTCGTTCCACAGTAACTAAACGTACATATCAAATAAATATGGTTTTTATATTTTACACTACATAAATATTATATTATATCACTAACCGCGTTTATTCCAATCTGAAAACGGTGACCGATGTCATCATAGTATTTGAATTTAGCTTGATTACCCAATAATTTAAAAAATTGAGCAAGAACAACTGCGTTAGCTTGTAATATTGCATTTAATTCTACGTAAATAAAATTTTGTGGATCCGTATTTGACAAATCTCCTGAAATAACAAAATTAATAACATACATTATAATATGAATAAATAAATATAAAAATAAATACATAAGCATGTATATAAAATACAATTTATTGATATACAATCAAATCAAATAAATTTATTTTTTTGATAATATTTTAGAGTTAAGACATGACGTATCATAAATTCATAAGTACTTAAATCATTATTAACTGCTTTAAATTGTATAGGTTAAAAAAACAATTAGAATTACACATACATATTTTTCTAGAGTAGCTTCTAACCTATTCGGGTAATTTATCATATTGATTAATAATTATTTTATATTAATATTACAATAAACTATAGGCACTTATATACAAAAAAACAACATTTAATTTAAAAACAATATGATCATTGTATCCAAACATATAATAGTAGTTTATTATTTTATGGCAATAATTAATTAAATAGTTAAACTATCGATGAAATCAACTTAAATAGATTTTCCTATTTCCTTTCTTTTAGTATCAACGAAATTATATGTTAACGCTATATTTAGGAAATGTCATATTGTAAAATTTTATTTTCAAATAATTAGGTTTATAGAAAAGATTAGTTTATAATATATTGAATAAACTTTTAAATTCTGTAATAGACAGAATAAACAGTTTATACAAATCTGTCGGTATACTAAAATGCTTGAAGATTTTTGTAGCTGAAACCTGCAATTCGCAATCAATAACGAAAATTTGTCTTTATTGATATTATTATTGTAACTTCATTATGGTATTATTGAATACGAGAAATATTTTTGCATTTATAGTCATAAACATTCATTAGTATTATGCTATTAATCAAAATGTATTCATTAAATTTAGTAAACAATAACAATTATTAACTTCCTTCAAACATAAATCATGTAGTTGCTCAATATACATATAGTTATACTAATTTAATTGATTATAATTCGTGCCCGGTATATTGTATAGCTATAGCTGTATTAACGTATATTATTTGTTTGTAACTTATTTATTTAAAGATATTTTATGTAGATCGTATACATTTTTTTATAATATATATTTAGAGAATATTACCAGTATTTTGACCAAAATTATTGTAATGTTTGGTCGAAAAATCCCAACCCGTTTCGGCGGCAGCTTTTAATCTTGAATACAACTCATTTTTATCGTCTACGCTTGAAAAAGGCATAGCTAAGGTTTTGTCTTGACTAAAAAAAAATGTATTAATTGAATATATATGTTTTATTTTAAAATCAATTTTACACTTACTAATAGGATTCGGGACGAGGTCCTCTGGTATGTGTGTTGTATTGTCCCATTACATAGGTATTACCTGCCTTTTCAACTTTTATTGTTCGGTTTGTCATCCAAAAATTGAATTCTGCTTCCAGATACTATTGAAAAAAATATTCGAATATTTAATAATAACTTTTAAAAATATAAGCATATTATTTGTTTATAAACAATATAAATTATTATCAAATTCAGTTTGGATTATTACTATTTTTTTAATCAAACGTATTAATTGGTGTTCACTGAATACTATCTTAAAAAAATTAGTACTAACATTGAATAGTTATAGTATATAGGTAATTTACTTGTATGTTTTTCTTAATAAAATCTAAGTCATCTGTATATGTATAATATGACGCAGCCATTTGGATGAGGAGCGGTGGCTGAGATCTCATTAAATAGTAAATTCTACTTCCGTTCGGTACATAACCAAAACGGTGAACCAAGTAAAGGAAGTTTTGTATGATTCCTCTGGCAGTGTCTTTCATGTCACATAGTATTGCTCCTACGAAAATAAAATATTATTTGCACCACGAATTATAATTATAATTTATTATAGTCATTTTTCGGTTTTTATTCGTTTATATTCGTTTTTTTACCTCTTATGATCCAATACGAATCCCAATAATAAAGCTCAGTGAATCTGCCACCAGCTATAAAGAATCCGTTTGGCAAATAAATAGATGAATGCCGATCGGGGTTTACTTTAACGTCTTCATCTACCTTCCGTGCCAATCTTTTCCAAATTTGATTTAGTTGTAAGATCCAATTCCTTAAAAAATAATATTACATATTACAAATACATTAAAATGCAATATTTTTCACGCTCGGTTGAAAAGTTCGTTTACTATATAATAATATAATTTATAATAATTTTGATTTATTTTCTTATTTTAATTATTACTTGTAATTTTTATCCTGTACATAAGTACTGACAGTGGGAATTTCAACAAAATCAGGCGGCACCCACTCGACTAATGGATCGTCACTGAAGTTGTCTTCAACAAACTTTGTAAGTACAGCACGATTAGGCACTCGACCGTTATTTCGTAATTTCAATTCCCTATACGATTTTATAATTTCAGCTTCGCTCCGACGTAATTTCTTGTCTACGAAAGTTTTAGAGTCTGAATACAGCTGTTGCATTTGTATATCGTCAAGAAGTTCACCGTGGCAATATATATCACTATAATGAATAATACAACATACAAATACCATAATATGATTAAAATGTATGACAAATAATTTTTGACTGCTGCTATGTTTAATAAAATTGTATTTTGTAATTAATTTAAAGCAGTTATTATATTATAATCGATAAATATTACATACATGATACATGTATATAGGGTACAATTGTAATAAATCGTATCAAAAAAGAAATTAATTCGTTTATGCCCCAAGATGACCGTTTATACCGGGTTGCGCGGATAGTGGACTAGTTTCACTCCATTACTTCATCATATACATAGGTATATTGCGAAGCGTATATTCTTATTCAATGTGGAGTTAGTTCAAAACTTTTACAAAAAAGCATAATAATTTATATGTGACGTATTTTAAAAATAAAAATGTAACAATAATTATAGAAAAAAAAAACTTATTAAATATATTATGTATTATTTTGGAAAAAAAAAGTTTTTAATTATATTGCTTATGAATTTTTTTACCCAGTGGCATATTTTATTGCCTCTTATGATTTCATGTATCATGTAATCAGTGTGTTGAATTAAAAAATTATAAATTCTTTTAAAAACTAAAAAATGGATTGTAATAATTATTAAAAAAAAATGCAGCGCTTAGTTAGTAAATATAAGTTGCTAAGATAATAAGTTAATACACCAAGATACAATTCAAAAATATTTCTTGTGCTTATATACTTAAATTATTTGAATAACATTATATTCGTAATTTTTTTTACGATCATTAAACCTTTTGTTTAAGTTTTAAAATTAATAACACAAATATATTTAACATAATGTGATATTTAATTATAATGATGTACACATAATATATTTTATACTGAATGTAAATATTATTCAAATCTGAAGATTATTTGTATTTGGTACAGTATAAAATAAAACTTTTTGTGAATTGTAATCATAAGTAAATTCAAAGCTATTAAAGTTTATTTAAAGTTTTTAAAGTTTTCGAGTATATACCTACGTAAGACGGTGTGACTCTGTTGAATCTCTGTATCTATACTTAATTAGAATTATTTTTATATTTTATTAAATTAGAGAACAATACATAATAAAAGGACGATATGTCACTATAATCTCATGGGCCACATGCCCCATCATGTATTGCTGTATCCATCTTATAAACATGCAAAATAGCAAATTTTTTAACAGATTTTGTGTTGTTAGCTTTAATATTAGAGTGAATTGCCCTATTATCAAAGTTAAAGTTAAAAGTAGGTATTGTCTACGTTTATATATAAACTTTTTTTGGATATTTCAATTTTTAAGCAAGTTATGAGTAAGTAAGTATAAGTTAGATGACGTAAATCAATCAATAGTTTCGGGATTTGTTATTTAGATACTTAAATATGTTAAAATTATGATTACAAGGCTAACATCTTAAAATAGATTTAATTTTTATTAACTTCAATTTATTTTACCTATTAAAAAAAACAGTTCTTATTACGAGTACCTACGTAATATTATTACAAGTAACCATTATTCGCATAGAATACAGTTATGTAGTTAAATATAAACGTAGATAGGTATAATTAAGTAATTATATGTGTAGAAAAGTTTTGTATTGGTACAATTTACATTTTATTAAAAGCATTTTTTAAACATTTATAATGTATTAATGTATTATATATTCCAATATTATCGAAGTTTTAGTTTCAATGAGAAAAAAATTATGTACATTCTCTTAAATATTACGATAATTGTTATGTATTATACCAAGTCAAGAAATAGAAATCTAGATTAAAGATTTATTTTATACAAAACAGACCAGCAATAAGATATAAATGTCAGTAATCACTAATTTAATAAAAATAATATTTCACAAATACCAATAATACTATATTATACTTCACAAATTATGATTCATAAACACGATATATTGAACTATAATGATTTATGATGTATATATTATAATATAAAAATTGAAAATATTATCTTCGTAATATTTTTGTGGATTTTTATGTCACAATTTAAAATTCTATTATTAAAAATAAAATGTTTGAAACACGTTAGCATTAATATTTTCATAGTTAAATTATGTTTATCATATTTGTGACTATTATAAATAATTAGTCAATTTAGTACAGAGTACTGAACAAAACTGTGTCAGTTATAAAAAACACGGATTTACTTAGTTGAATTTGTAATGTTTTATATTATATACTTCTTATTAAATAAGATTCTGTTAAAAAAAATAACATATTTATGTGAAACGTCTAATAAAGGTGATTAGAATATAATATGAAGTTAATATACTAAATAGGTAGATGTACAAGTTTTAGTTAAAATGTATTTAACTACTCTTAGTTTAAAGATGATTTTTTCAGTAGGTATATTAAAGTAGGTACTTACTTGAAATATGAAAAATTAATACAATTTTATATCTTCACATTTGCAAATCATAAACTGCGTAGGTATTAAATATATTTATAACAATATATTTATATTTTTTTTTTCGTAAAATTATAATTTTGTTTGAATCATTTTCATTTAGTTATTAATTGCTTGACATAATATATTAGCAAAACGACAATTTAATTTTAAAAGAAACATATTAGTCGTAAATTAAATAATAACTGTAATTATAGAAAATCATGAAAATAACTAAAAGCCAAAAGATGTTCGTGGAAAAATTCAACCAATTTTACTAAATTTAATATTTACGTTTGGAAGGTAAAAATTTTAATTTAAACTAAAAACTACAATAATTATGTAAAATTTCTTCTGTAAAAATCATATTTGTAAAAATATAAAATAAATTAAAATTTTTCCATTTAATAGATGTATAGCTCACTGATTAATATTACGGCATATTTTATACATTAATAAATAATATAAAAATAATGAAGAGAAAAAGGTTTTCTAATTCTTATAAACTTGAACATTAAAATATCATTATTTGTTATGATTATGTAACGGATGGATACACAATTATTAAGAATTAATTTAGATAGACAATTTGACGACTATATTATAATTTATAACTACAACTCATATAACAGTTAAGCAAGTACATCATTTAATAGGGTTTGGCGTGTTTTAAATATTGTATATTCAAACACTAGGTAAAATATGTAATAGACTGTGAAATACACATTTTAACATAAATTACTTAATGTTCCTAAGGTACCTATTTAAGGGTCTATATTATATTGATTCAAAATATTAGTAAAATAAGTAATAACTATTATATAGTAAAAATAATTATAAGATATAATATAGAATCTCATCATGTTATCTAGGTATTTGATTTTATTGAATAATATAATGCTATTCAATACTTAACTAAAATAAAAATAGCACATATTTATTTAATACAAAACATGTAATATATGACTATATAAGTACCTATATTTTAAATTCTACTAAGTATAAAATATATGGTTTTAATACTTTTATAATATAGAAAGTTTACTTTATAGTAGAGCTAATTACTAGATACTAATTAGAAACCATTGTATAGTAATAAAATAAAATATAATTATTAGTTATTACTCATTAGTTATTAGGTACTACATAATTTATATGATTAAATTCTAATAAATGTATTTAATAAAAAAAAAATAAACCATAAAATGTATTAAAGTTTTTCGAAAATATTTTATAATACTTTAAAATTTGAAATAGTATAAATTATAAAAAATACGTCAATAAAATCTAATCCTAAGAAAAAATATTAAACTCTAAAGTTGATTTCTGCTATACATTACATAATAGTATTATTTCGGAATGTTGTAGCAGCAGATCATTTAATATTAAAAAAATGTCACATGTATCGGATGTATACGTCTATTTGTTAGCGAAATAAATAGCTTTTACATTTAGAAACATATTATTATATAAGAAATAATTATATTGACTTGACATAAACATATAGTGACAATTTAATCGCCCCTTATTTGTAAATTAGGTATACGAGTTTACTTGCATATAGCCATGTTATTTACATATAATTGAAAATAAATAGTATGATAATTTATAATAATTAATGATCCGTCGGGAACCCTGAGCATCAAAATATAATTTTATGCCACCTGACATTTTTATGACTGCGTTCGATACAATAACTCTCAAACGAAGCGATTTATGTGAGCCTAACACGATAATAATTCAAAAAAAAATAATATGAAAAATAAACATTTATATTATATATAATACATTTTTTTAAAGTTCAAATAAACATTGTTCATTATTGTTTTGCTAAAGAATTAGATTAAATATGTATATGTGCCTTGCCAAACTATCTATATATCACTCATCACTGGTAAGTTATCAGCTTCATATTCAATGCATACTGAGTATATACTATATACGTTTCAAATATACACATTTTTGTTATTAATAACTTTTAACGCTTTTTTGTGGCACTTAAATTTGATTTGTTAATAATTTTCGTGTGGTTTCGCATTATTTTTTATTTTTTTCTATAAAGTTTTTGAAGCCACAACATCCGAAAAATACATACGTACATCATTGACAGTTATTATCGAGAATGACTACCGAAATACATATTATGAGAAAAAACCTACCTGGGACATATGTCCGGATATGGGCCGTTGTACTGGCCCTGTAGCTGTCCGAGGGCGGAGGCTGGGCGCGAAGACGCCATCAATAGCAATAGTACGGCCGTCAGCCTGACGGCGATGGCGGTGACAGTCGTCGTCACCGTGGCGGACGAGCGCATCTTGCAGACTGCCGCGGGCGAACCAGTGGACCAAGTGGTGACCTGCCAAGACACCGCTCCCGTCGCCGCCGCCGCTACTGCCACCGTGGTTGTGGTCATATCACTTCTACTGCGGTCGTCACGGGTCACGACGATCATTGGCCACGGACTTTCGGCACACGCCGCCGGACGCGTATCATCGCCCAACTCGACTACCTTTTCCAGTGCTCGTGCGCACGCGCACGGTATCTCGCACAAATGCAAAAAGTAGGTAAACGCTGCTGTTACCGTGTTTCCGGTACCGTTGTCATTGTCGTTACCGGTACAGTAAAGTAAATGGTCATCATCACTATGGTACACTGCGATTATTGATGGTAGTGTGTGGACAGTGGACACCCACACTATATGTCGAACGCGATCGTTTTACCGGAGGTGTTCTCCTCGTCTATATTTAGATCCACGCACGATATCGTGTATAATGATGGTCTACAAAAATAAAAAGTTATATTACATTATTAAAATGTTTTGACCTACTAAAAAAAAAAAATATTGATAAAACAGATGAAGAATTAATTAATTTACTATACTAATAATTATTGGCTACTTTCTATAACATCCGAGTATCGGTGAATAATATTCGAATTTGAGTATTCAAGTGATAGCTGGGATAGTATGTGTACATTAATTTTATATAACCTAACCTATATGTACAAAAGAGTTGTTTTAAGGTATAAATAATGACCTAAAAAATGTTATAAATTTAGGAAAAAAAATTGTTAGTTAAAACTCAATAGGTACCCCAAATCCATACTATCATGAAATGTTTGATACTTTGATAGTTAATTAATAAGATAATTAAAAATCATAGGTACCATCGGGTTTGATATTATTTTATTTAAGTATTTAAAATTTAACATAATAAAAAATGTCTAAACATTATTTAACTTTAAATCGTAATATGTATCTTATTAATATAAATAAATACAGTAGGTACTTATAAAACTATACCTACAGGAAATATTTTAATTGGTACCTATACATATAATATTATTTAAATTTATGTAATATATAGCTATAGTTATATGTTTTTGAACATAATGTTGTTATGTAAAGTCTTAACATACTGTATAGGTACTCTATGAGCAATTTGCTATTTTATGGTCGAATTGAAAATGGGAAAGTAAAATAGTGAAATGATTTTATCCATATTTCCTCTTATTAGAGCCATAATAAACCTCTATCGAAAAATTTGTATGTATTATCAATGAATTATCATCGAAGATAATATTTTGAGATATACGAGTAGTTTATGGACATTCTTATCATAATACAATTATTTATCATCTTTAGAAGCCCAAAATTTCGAATTTTAAAAAACTAAACTTAAATCTCAAATTAAGATAATAAAATCATGGTTATGATTTTTAGATTCTAAGTGGACCAATTAATGTACTTATTTATAGAAAAAAATGCAAAATAATATTGTGTTTTTTTTAAAATCTAATAACACATTTTATAGTAAAAAATAAATTATTTTATTTTAAATTTTAATATCTTATTATAACTTTGTTGTAATTAATAAACAAATATAACTGCAGATACTTGGAATTTTTATCAAATGTTTACATTTAAATTATCAATGTATTTTGAAGTTTTAGAGCTATTTATAGAGATTTTAATTTTTAATTGTATGCTATGTTTTTTTTTTTAAATATCAATAAAAACATTTTAGCTCGGTCAAAATCTTGTAAATGAATTATAGAGTTCCTCATAAAATGTAATTATAGCAATTAGAAAATATTGAAGAAAAAAGATTTATAAGCAAAATTATTGTTTATGTTATTAAAAAAAATAGTAGAAAACCGGACTACATTAATTTTCGATAAAATCTATTTTGTTTTTTACTGGTAATTCCAAAATTAATAATTAAATAGGTATTTTAAATCTTCACAAAATATTTATATCAATATTATATAAACAATAGACATGATATAATTTTAAAAATATTTCGGATTTTAGCGTCAAAAATGTAATACAAGGTTTCTCTTCAGTTTTACTCATACCAATTAAAAAATATTGAAAATAAATAAAGTCTATGTTCTATTATAGGTATATGTTTGAAGATTAATTTTTTATCATGACATTTTGTAAACTATATTATGCCTGATGTTTAAAATACCTAAGGCTTGGATATTTTATACAAGATTCTTACTAAGTGAGTACTGTTTAAAAACAAAGTTAATCATGAAGCTAGGTTTTTTTTTATAAAATTACTGACTTTATTTGTATGAAGTTTGAATTTTGTTTGAATTTTGACGAAATTGGATGTTCAAATGTATGATAAAGATTTTTCTAAACAGAATTTTTGTTTTAATTAAAAAAATATTAATCGTAGAAACACACAACATTCCCATATTAATTAAATTAGTATTTTCTATACACATTGACAATTATAATATTAGCCATTTATATGAATTTAAAATTTTTATTTTTATTTTTAGTCTTTTTAATTACACTTCAATGTTTTACAAATTTTTTCTCGATCAAAAAACTTGAAAATGTAATAAAACGTTCTTCCATAAGTTGTTTTTATAAGATTCAAATATATTGAAAATAAATAGTATGCACAATCTATATAGATATTTGTAATAAAAATTATACAACATTATAGGTATGTATATATATGTATATATATCGTTCAAATTATTACGCATTTCATAATAATTTTGACAATATTTTATCCTTAAAACCAATTCGTATATTATAAATTATAATTTTTTAAAGACAATGAGATTTAAAAAATATTATATACCTATTTTAAAATATTAACTAAAAATTCAATAACAATAATAGGTTTATTAACATAGAATAGTTCGATTATAATAAAGATTAGTTCTTTGATAATCATATATGCTTGAAATCATTTTTCGTGCGCAATTATGTCAATAAATTCAAATCACATCTACTAATCTTTTTAATTTTGGAATTATGGATTGTTTGTCTGTTTGTTTTTTAGATACTACTATGTGGCATCTATTGATAATTTAATCCAACTTATATATTTATTTACATAACATGGTTTTTTTCACAACAGGTCAAGTGATATTTCCGAATAAATTGCAGAGTAGAACAAGGGCGCTAAGTGAGTGTATCGATTGAGGGACAGTAATAATATGTATATTGCCATATTGGTAAATACTTAATTATTTTGTGTACATTTAAATTATTAATAGTTGAATATTTCTCAATGTACAGTGATGAGAAACCACATCAGTCAGGGTTAATTAAATGTTGAAGTTTATGCGTGGTATACCTATTTATATTATAATTAACTATACCTACCAATTTTGAACCATAAAAAAATATTATTAACATTATTATAGTTGTAATAACAAAAATGATTGATTCTAGATGTACCTAATATTTGTTCCAGTATATGTAATAGAAATATAGAATTTGGAAGTTTTGATATTCTACAAGTAAATAGATTTAATCAAAATATATTTTTAATATTTAGATATAAGTACTTATATTTTACATGCTGTAATCTATTTTATTCTTTTAACAGGTTTCAAATTTTTATGAGAAATCTATATATGTTTAATGTTTCATAAATATACATATATTACAAATATTTCACTCTTAATCAATTTACAAGCAAAACAAAATTTTATATTTAATAATTATTTCAATATAATAAAAATGGTAATTATCTTCGGCTGGAATTATTTCAAGATTATAAATTATTTATTGCAATCGTTATTTACTGCAACGGACGTCAACACAACCCACCCGTGTCCGCGGTACTTATTTCTGCTAGGCTTAGTCACCACACTCGCCGGCAACGAAATACTAGTTAATTTTGTTTGTTATATTCAATAGTGTACGAAAAAAAATATATTGTTTAATTTTACCATTCATAATATAAATAAATACTAAATAAAACAAACTCCGTCATAATCATATTTTTTAACTTTAGGTGTGGTTAAATATAAAAATACAGGGACTTATAGTCAAGTATTTAATATACTTTGCATAATCATTTAATTTGTAAAATAATCGCAATTATTTTCACGCACTTGATAATTGATGGTGACCCTGAATCTGTACCGCAAAATATTTGGAGAAAATAATATTACCTACTGTAGGAGCTGTGACCCACTGAGGTATATCAAATAACAAAATACAATTTTAATCGACAGAAAATTTGTAATTGTTTATAATTTTCAAAGTCAATGTTATGATAGTTATTGAAATTATAATATTATTAAAATTTATCCGGTCAAGGACTGTTTTAAAGTGTTCAACGCAAAATTCCAAATGGTATTTAATTATAATTTAGCGTTAATTTAACTGCACTCGACACTTCGACAGTGATAATAATAAAAACATAGTATAGGTACAGCCGTACAGGTAGTCATTTCTGGGATAATCTTATTATTTTTCAGACCTTTATAGTGTACTGATCTATTATTTATTTTGATATCAGAAACATTACATCAGATTGGACACCATGTATTACGAGCTTTGTGGAACAAAACTCTTCAACTTATTGGCATATTTATTTCTAATAATACTAGCGATGAGTAAGGTATTACTTTATATTATAAATTTTAATGTAAATAAAAATACACGCCTAGATTTTTAATATGGTTATTAATATGGTATAAACATAATTTATGCTAATATAATAATACACAGTGTCTACCATAATGTTATGTACCTCAACAGACCATATTAAATGTGTATATCCATATTACTTACATTAAAAAGTAAAAATTCGGGGATAAATAAAAATAAAAAATATCAATAAAACAGAACGCGGTAATTATTATCAAAAAACGCAAAATGAAAGACGAACAGATTAAATAATAAAAAAAAAACGCTTTAAATCAAACAAATATATTTTATATAGTATGAATACATATGTACCTTAATGTATTTTAAACTTGATCTCATTCTTCATTTCCTCCTTTTCTAAATTATTCAGAAAATTATATGCCATAATTATTGAATATTATTATATATTCAACTTTTAATTTATATTAATAAAATAATTGTATTTTTTTTTAATTTTAATGTCTATAATTCTATATAGATATTTTGAATTTCGTTGTATCTTTAATTAATTTATATTATGCTATGTAACTTACAATAAGTATTTATGTTCTTGTCAATAATATGTGATTAATTGGAATTTTTTTGATCAGCGTTACGTTATGTTTTCACAATTTTTTAAGTTATTATTATACTAAAATCCCATATTTTACCATAGAATCTGACCATAAAAAAAAAATGAAAACATGTGTTTAAAAAAACTTCTCAACAAAACATTTATCAGATATAATATAATAAAATATCACATATACGTATAAAAAAATAATTTTGTAATATTATTTAAATTACATATTTTTTAAGCTTGTTAAATTCCTGTCACTCAACATTCATAGCACATATTTTCTTATAATAAAAATTTTTCGTAAATAACATACTCGTATTATACTTTCGACCATAATATAAATATGTCGTCATACAATTATTAATAATTTTTAAAACGAAATTATTTATTACTATCTTATCTATTAGCGAAAAATTAATGTTTATTGAATTATAATCGTTTGTTAAAAAATATTTTTAGTTTGTCCGTGTATCTAGCCATAATAATTTAATACGCTTAGCCAAGATATATCATTTTTTCAGTATTGTATTCAAAGTCTTCTTATTGCACCTAATAATTGGCAACTCAACAAACTAATATCTATATAATGTAAATATAATATAAAGACATAGATTTATTCATGTTTGTTAATTTTCTGTTTATAGATTGAATACACTAACGTAGGTTAGTAAAAAATGTTGTATGTAACAAAAAAAGCGATTCAATTATTCATAATTAAGGATAATTAATTTCTATAATCTTGGAAAAATGTATATATATAGATATATAGATATAAATATTGAAATAAACAATTATTATATTATATTTTATCATGGAAAAAAGATATAATTCAATACACGTAATTCTATTATTACGCAACTCGTATAATAAATGTCATACAACGTTAAACGAAACATATTTTGTAATATTTAATGCAAAATAATACGCGAAACTATATGTAGTTCGTGTGAGTAGTTGAAAACTATATATATACCTATACAGCCATAGTTTCTTTCATTCTTTAAGACAGTTTCGTTTTGTATCCTGAATGTTTTACACAATAACGTCACGATTTTAATTTCACGAATCAATTTTGATATTCTTTAAAACCAAAATACTCGTGATCTAATAACTTCGACCACAACTGTTCACACATAGAGAATATTATGTTCAAATGGATATTATAGGTATACCTCAAAATATATTAGTATCTCATGAATGCTCCAAATCATCAACATTATAGTGTAGGTACATGTTATGTATGAAATGGAAATTGGACTCGATGACAGGCACATATTTTATGTTCATAATATTATATATCTATAAATCTAGCGGAAACGTTTGATTTTAAAGAAAAAATTACCTCTTCCAATTGATGTCGTAATGACTATATCTGAATGCAAATACATATATTGAGTACCTAAATACCAGAACATTTTTCCTGATTTTTTTCGATATACATAACTATTAAAAAAAAATAATAACTAACCAGAAATATTTTAACTTTGATCAAATTTATACTGAAAGACGATAAACTCGGATTTTGATTACGGTTACTTGTTATATTAAAAAATGCTTTGTATAGATTTTAATTAAACGTTTGATGGATAACAATAAAATAATTTAAGAATCTGATTTTTTATTTTTATTTTTTTCCTTATTATTTAGTTATGATATTAAATAAATAAGTAGGTATTCGATAAAATATATTTCGAGGAATAAAATTTCTACCAATAATATTATAACAACAAAAAATGTTTGTATTTAAAAGTTTTCGTATATGTATATAAAAATGATGAGTACCTAATATTCACAAGTATCTAGATACCGATTTTCTTAAGAAATTTTATAATCATAAAATATACACACTAAAAGTTGTTTTAGTGTTTTAGACAGTTGTGTCTGTATTTGTTTAATTTAAGTTAATGGTTTATTTCTTCATTTGTTTCATTTCTCGATACAAAGTATGTTTTTTCATTAATAAAATAAAAGGTTATCAGCGATACACTGTAGCGTATATACAAACCGTTTAAATTAATAGTTGAAATAATATTATTTATAATGTCTTATAAAATCAAACGGAAATTACCATTGACCAACTATAAATCATCGAAAAGTTATTTTTCTAAAAGTTAATATAAACATACATTAATTAAGTTATATTTTTAAATAATTAAAAAAAATTAATTTATTGTAACTCATATAAAATTAACCAGTTAATTGGCCAAAAAGATTCTTGGAAGTTATAAGTGTTTAAAACAACGTTAATAATATAACAAATATATCAACACTATATTATATAAAAAAAAAACATAACATATTAACGTCAACATAATATAATGTTTCATGTGTGAACGGTGTTAACAAAAACACAATACTCAAGTAAAAATTTAATTATGATCTTAGTTTACTAGATTATGAAATTTATGTATGTATTAGGAAATATAATGTCATAAATAATAATATAGGTACTATTATTATGCATCATGTGTACCTATTGTACCTCTACTATTGATCTAAATAAGTATTACTATAGGTTGTACACTATGTAGGTGGTAAATATCATTTTGAGGAGGCAATGTAACACAGTCTCGTATATACCTAACGAAAAGTCGAAAAAAATGTATAAATCGTGACGATTAAAAACACATCAAAGGTTATTTCGTAAAAAAAGTTTCGTCGGCAATCACACGAATAAATATCACAGTTCATGCGGATAATAATAAAACTATAAGCGTTACAATAATAATCACGGACGAGCTCTTAACGGACAGCTCGTGTTTTGTGGACGTCAATTACATTTTGAAATATAATAATAAAATATTTTTGCGAAGAGAAAATCACGCATAATAACAACTTACCCGTTATCGTAAACCGTTTGAGCAGTCACAATGGAAATTAATCGCCGGTGAAAACTGTGTATACGTCCTCCTGCGCAAACACTGACGCGTCCAGTTGTACCGACCGCAACAGCAAAATAATAATATTAATATTAATATAATAATATTATAGTTACGTGGATAACGTGGAACGCGCGGTGCTGTAGTAGTAGTAGTAGTAGTAGTAGTATGATATTTTTGACCGTTGACCGAAATCACGTCATAATATGATATTATGTGTCATCGTACCGTTCGAAATCATTGGTTTATATCGACTTATCGATGATGTACTATCGACGCTTTACTAAACTTCATGATAATAACAATGTATTATAATGTACACGCGTGGTAAAAAATTGTGCACGTGCGGTGCGTAAACGCAACGACTCTGTAAGCTACAGCACATTTATATTGTACAATATTACGATATATATTCGCTTACGACAAAATACGATATAGTTATAAATATATTATGATACTATATATTATATTATTATGCTATGCGATTAAATCGTGTGTTAAAAAGTACGACGGACGACCGGCTGCGCAGAAATCTTAAGTGTGTCTAAATCGCGTACGCCATGCGTATGCGTCTGAAACGTGAACGGCGTTGTACCCGTTTAGGTAATGTATTATATTATTATAGAGGTAAAAATGACTGTGTGTATATACGATATTATAGCCACGACAGTCATGTACTCTGTGTTCGTATATATATATAGGATAGGATATACGTAATATACGTAATATATTATTATGTTGATACCGTTACGGGCGTGTGTGTTTCTGTTTGAAAACAAGAAATTTTAGTAGTCGAAAAAAATTGATAGAAAATATTTTGAACGTTGAATCTTTACGAACAATATTCGCGATGTGGGGCATTTACAATATTTGAATGTCCGCCAATACAATTGTCCCTTATTATAGTAAAAAGAAACTGTGATTTATTAGTTTATTACTATTGCGTCAAAATTAATATTTTAATATAAAATTAAATATTCTTATTATAGTATTATACGTTATAAAATAAAAACACAATATTGTTTGTATATATAATAAAGTAAACGTTACCAAATTAATATTTTTCAATGTCAATTGGTCAAGTCGCTTATATAATATAAATCATCGCATAATACTATTGTCAGTAAATTTACCTACATCTTAAATGTCTGTTAATATAGCTCATTCGCTTCCAGGTTCATGATCAAAACTACCGAATTGTTGTCCGTTTTAGCGTATGTGTTGTAATAATTTTCACTTCTGATTTTGAGAATCGAAATAAATTAGATGATTGCAATGTTATAAATTATAATATGCGGCATTCGTGACAGGATATTGTAAAACTGCCATATGTTTAAAATCTATATAAATAATATTGGTAGTGAATAATATGTTGATAATTCCACTGTATAACATAAATAAATTAATAAATCTTTCAAAAAATTAAATTTTTTTGTTTAAAACATAACTGATTTTTTCACACAAAATGATTACATATTACATACTACGATATATTTTTTTCTTGGTATGTATATAATGAATTACGTTTACACTTTATATATAAATATTTAGAATAATTAATATTTATTACAAACATTAGGTATTTACGTTAGGTAGTATCTACTTAATTGATTTAAACACTTAGGTTCTATTGTTTTTTTGTTATGGAAATATAATTTTTTTGGAAAGTTACATATTAATATATTATATATGTTATCATGGAGGTAACTAGGTAAGTACATGCTATTATACGTACTGATCAGTATAAAATATGATCATATAGTTTTTCTATACTTCGTTTTTTCTTCCGTTTCCACTTTTTTTTTTTAAATATTTTATGTTTATATTGCTGCATGTCTTGATCACTAGACCGCGTCAAATACCGATTTTCACTTTGCCTAATATTGGATAATAAAACTAAATTTGTTTGCTTCACACCATAATTATTTACGCCATTTGATGTATAAAAGTAATATTATGGGATAATATGGTACTATAATATGTATGAATATAACCTTATATTACGTGGCGGACGAAGAGACAGAATGTGACGTATTATTGGTTGTTTTAGTCGGCACACATGTCTGGAGAGGAACGCGTAGGACAAAGGAAGCAAACAGGAAGAATGGACATAGCGGAAACGATCGTTAAGTATGAATACATGAAGATTATCATACAAATAAGTATATGGATTTATGTACCTATTAAATCAATGCGTAGTTTACAATTTACAGCAATTGACGCCGCATATCCGGCATTATAAAAGTGTCCGTCAAGAGAAAATTTAAAAACATAATAATAATTTCAAGTTTAATTTATAAACTCCTAGTACCTTTACGATGTATTATACATATATTACTTAGGTAATAAATAATACTAGTATTATTTGTCAAAGCTGTGACAATCATACTAATTCGACTTTGATTGTTAATATTACTCACACAAACCGGTAATATTCTGTCATTGATATAATATATTGTTGATAGGTGCTCTATACAGCTTATGACTCATTATTTGATCATTGTTAAAACTTCAAGTTGGTTGTTTCAATACGATAATTTTGTTTATACAATATAAATTTGTTTATTTATCTATTTACTATTTAGTTTCATATTGCTTTGTATATATTATATCATGTGCGTTATTAGAGTATTCAAATGGACAAAAAAAAAATTCAAGCGTTAATAATTTTAAAATGTTTATAATATTGAACTAAAAAAAATAATAAAGAAAGACGTCTTCGAGTTAACTTCATACATCATACACGAACACGATACACGGCATAATATAATGATTATTACGTAAACATTTACACGACCTGCACACTAGTTTATAGAAAATTGCCTATATTAAACTCCTTAATAGTTGATACCTATATCGAATGTCCTTAATACTGAAGAATAAGGACTATGAATAACATAAAGCAAAGGTCAGGAATAATAAGAAAAATAACCGAGGAACTCGCTCTGATTAAGGTTTAGTTTTGCATGCCAATTGTATTTCGTTATTGTCTCATTGAGTACCTATGTCACTTTTATGTATGTTTGGATTTGAATTCAATAATATACCATTGAGTCAGAGATAATATTTTTAACGGAGACGTTATGTAAGTTGTCAGTATATTAGTACTTAGCTTTTATCCCCCACTAAATATATTTTATTATATATTTATAATTCCTTATACTATTAATAATATAATATTTAAAAAGTAAGTGCATTATGGAGCAATTCTTGTCCGCGGAGTATTGAAATAAAATACCTACGAATAAACCAGTGGCACCATCTGTCTAGGGAAACAATATTAAACAAATATATAAAATTACTATTATAGACTAGTCAACCAGTAAATCTGCAATGGGTAATTTTTTAAAAATAATAAAATAATATTTAATTTTCTGTTCGTTATTCAAGTATATTATATTTGTTATTCAATTGCCAATACGTCTATTTAAAAATTAGTTTTATGGGTTACCTTCAAATCATAAAAAAATTGAATTTGGTACCAGTCTTTGCAATACTTCCAAATGTTTAATTAACTGCACACATTCGTTTCATATCTTTATGTAGCAACAATATAAAACAATTAAAAATTGCCTCTTATGAGTTACTGTGTAAGGAAAAACTTTGAAAAATATATTAATATTTCAGACAACTAATTAAAAAAAATATATATATTTTTTATTTTCATTATTTATCTTTTATTTGTAATATAATACAGTAAAACCTCCTTATAATGAATCCCTCGTAAGATGGAAATTTCTTTATAGCAAAAAATAATAACAGTCTCGTATAACCTATTTCCCGTATATTTCAGGGGCAGTGGTAAACTATCCCGATTTTTAAAAATAGTAAACTCTCCATTATGTTTACCTGAAGGAAATGTGTATTCTTCTGGGCCAACATTATGGTTACCTGTTGGAAATATGTAAACTCTACCGAGTTGTTTTTAATGTTATTGCTACACTATGAATCAGTAAACCAGATTTTCAAACTGAAGTGTACATAAAAACCCAAAGTTGCAATAAACAAAATAAAATAAATAAAAACAGTCATACCAAAATTAAAAAAAAAATAGATTGGTACCCTTAAGTTTTTTGAAATCTGTATGTTCATATTATTATCATTAAAATTAAATTTAAATGTTTTTAATTTATAATATATTTTGTATTTATTTTTACTTTATGTCTTATTTTGACTATAATATTATAGCTCATAGCAGCTAAAAGTATTTTTACCTTTGATTGGTACATTGATTTATGTTATGATTTCTATTTTATTTCTATTTTGACTATTATTGTAGCCCACGACGACATTTTTAAAATTAAATTAGGTAGTAGTACTGAAGTATACCTGCGAGGGAGAGTTTATAATCGGCCTATTTTAGTTTCCATGGACCAGAAACTCTTTTGTAGCGGAAAAATAAGTTGGTACCTAGCGATTCCTTATAAATTCTGTCATAACAAAGTTTTACTGCCGTTATTATAAAGATCACAGCCCACAGGTTAATTAATTAATAATGCGTACACGTAATTCATGTTATAGAAATTTCCACAGTGTTGTGTTTTGATTAAAGTTAAAATATTAAAACCGCCCTATAACCAGAACTTCAACACAGAATATAATAAACCAAGAATGATTTTCAGGTGAATTGATTTTTTATTAAATTAAAATAATGCATATTATAAATAAATAAAAATAATAATACACCGCTATCATGCACTGTGCATGGCGAGACGGGAGTGAAACAAGACCAGTTCTTCCTCATGGGCTAATAGTGTTGGCCCCACGATTAAAGATATCGTATATATCTTTAATCGTGGTAGGCCCCAAAAAATTATCTTGTAGTACCTACCACTAGTACCTATTATTTATTGTATCATATACGTTATATCATTGATTATAAATAGTACTATTTACTAGTCTACTACTATTTATAATCAATGGTAATATATTATGTAATTTTTTTTATAAATATAATCGTGTGTTGAATGGCGTATTGTAAGCAATATAGATACACAACTACACAAGTAACAAAATGATAACTGTACTTGACAAACACTTTAAATTATTGACATGCGTTGTTTCGTAAACTATAGACAAAAATTACACAACAAAAATCGGACAAGTTAAGTAGATTTATGACGGGTTGTATGAACGATGACTAAACATTTATTGAATCAATAATGAGCTAATAGCTCCTTAAATATGATTTACTATTTAATGGCCCATGAATGGATTATTACATTTTATCGAACCATTAAATGTATACATTTTTCATGCAACCCGACATTAGTCTATTATAGTTTGAATTCAAACTACATTTAAATTTACTTAACTTTGAAAAGTGGTAGAGTTAGTGGTGTATTTTTTTTTTTTTTTTTGAGGAGTGAGGCAAGAAGACAAAAAAAATTATATTTACAAGATTCTATTTTATAGTGCATAAATATAAACAGTAATCTGGGGGTTCATTGCACCCTTTGTAGTTACCACTGACAGTACTGTATTAATATGAATATGGGAATAAATAAATAAATAATTCCAATGAATTATATAAATATATATATTATATATAAAATAATTGGACTTTAAACTAAAATTTTGCAATCAACATATACAATGTTTAACATAACGACAAATAATTTTGACATAAATTCAAAACTAAAATTATAATTTCAAAAGTATTGCAAAAATGCCATTTTATTGACCATAAAAGGCGACAAACGCTTGAACATACAAATATATTATGATATCATAAATATATATATATATGTATATATATATATATTACTGACAATCATATGGTTAAGACAATAATAAACATGTTATTCAATTACTAATCAGTATTGGCAGTATTGACAAAAAAAATAAAAATAAAAATAATAAATAGTATGATTATTACAATAATAAATTGTGTCGGTTTAATAAGTGGCAACATATGCATCTTTCAAAATCATATAATCATTCGGGATAAAAAATAAATAAAAATGGCACACTGTCTTGGCTACATTTGTTAATAATTTTATTGAATAATGGAAATGTTTGTAGCATAAAAATTGCACAAAAAATTATCATGCGTGCTGGGTCTAACCTTAATTTAATTCAATACTAACTAAATACTTTAATACTTTTAAAAATTAATTTTGATAAAAAAAAAAAAAATGTCTTATATTGAACAACCAGCAACATGAGATCAAAGTTACTATAAATGATACTAATTTTGGCAATTTCAGATGTTTAGACCACTTTACATGATTACTTAACAGATCTCAAGATAGATACATTTTGTATTGATTGAAAATAATAAAATTAAACATAAATGGCAAGAAATATATATCGTTTTACTAATAAATAGAGCAACAATTCAAAGTTAACTGGAATGTTTTACGTTACGTTTTATATTATTTACATTTAACATAATACATAATTATTTGATATAAATTTGGGTAAAATTAAAATATAACACGAATTAACTTGAACTTATAATTACAATAGATAAATAAAAAACAAAACATAATACTTTTAAGTACATAAAACTAATTAACTCTACATTAATATATTTTATTTTATAATAATTAAAAATAAATGTATTTACAAAAAAAAAGATAAGTACAAAAAAACGTTTTGAAAATATTAATTTCGAAGTAACATGGCAAAATATGTTTTGATCTACGTTTACTTATAATAATAATAGTATCCTCGTCCCTTGATAAAAAAAAAAAAATAAATAAAAAAAACAAAACAAAAAGATATACCATTGACAACGTTTTATGAGCAAAAATATAAACGATTAAACAATATTGATAAAATGTATTGTCATGATGATTTAAAACTAAATTGTTTCTCAAATGAAAATTGAGCAAAAGAGTTTGTTTTGAATACTTTGCAGTCAAAATTTGTAAATCACAATTGATCAAATTTAAATGTATAAATATAATTTAATAGCTAAATTAGTTCATAACTATTCTTGTTTATCACATTAAATTAATTTTTGATGTCTGCAAAATAGTAATCATTACTTAATAAAAAATATATGTATACATATAAAATTATTAACCTATATATATATTTATATATATAAACTTAATTAATAAGACCAATTAAATAAATCTCTAAAATACTGTTTCATTAAACAACTTAAAAATAAATTGACTGAGCATAAGGTGTGCGCAAATTTCAAAACTTTTGTCATCATAATAGTGTGATCAATCAATCACTTAAGTACAATAAATATAACGTCATGAATGTTCATATGGCAATTAAATATAAACATAGTCTATAATATTATAATTATGTACACTATCTTATTTAGATCTAATAACTATTTTAAAACTATATAATATAATCGTAATCAACTTGAATAAATTCACATATTTCTTAAACAAAATATAATGTTAAGTGTAAAAAAATGAGCATAGCTTGGTAAATTGATAGGAATTTTTAAGTGTTTTATTTTTCATTTTAAAAACAATTTGATTGGCTGTTAATGGTCCATAAATTCAATCAGTATAATATCAAGCATGTTCTCATTTTCTTCGGCATGTCTGACTTCCAATAGAAATGAATCTTCATTACAATAATATTTGAGCATATCATTATCAATTTTGGCCGTAATCCTGTAAAAAAAAAAAAAAAAATTATTAAAATGAGGAAATAGGTATGATTAAGTTTTTAAACTAATATGTTTAATTTTTTTTACAGAATATAGGTAAGGTATTTTCACCTATGAGTTTAATGTTGTATTTAAATGCAAATTTATGTTGAATATAATATGAATAGGTATTCGCAGAAATTTATCTTAATTGGTTAGTCAATTAACATGGGGGAAGTTTGTAAACATTCTGAATATAAAAGACCTTAAAAAGTTTCTCCTATTTTTTTAATTGGTTCTTTTCTGCGGATGTCCTTCCATAGACCCAATTTTTAGTATATTATTTTTATATTTGGTTATTTTCACATAGTATAAGTAGGTTATAAGAGCTTTATGAACTCGAAATAAATTAGTTGCTAAAGCGTTGTTGTTATTAATAGTTAAATTATAATATTTATATTCAGGAAAGCATATACGTCCGTCGACTTTGACCCAGTATTTTTAAAAATTGGAAAAGCATTTAAATAGAACTTAAAAAAAAATCAAACATTTCCACTTACCCTTTTTTGTTTTTTCGATACATGTTACTAATGCTGGAAGCAGAAATTTTGTACTTAGCCTCAATCTGGAAAAATAATGGGAAATAAAAATTAACATGGAGTATGTATATACTCCTAAGTTAAAAAAAGTAAAAAGTAAAAATGGACAAACATCTCTAGTATTTTTTTTTCCTTAATTGATAATTTAAGTTATATTTTGATTTGAAAGTTTAAATTTGTATAGTATATAAAAATAATCGTGATGGTTTGGACGAAAAAGGATCACTGGAAAACTATGTTAGTAGCCATGCAAAGCGGGTAAAAACATACTTAAGAGATAAAAAGATGTACCACTTACCAGAGAGAAGGTGAAAATATCCGAGAATAAGCCATGCTGCATTAAAAAAACAAGCAATATGACATATCATGAAAATATATTATCATTATGGTTATTTTAATGCTCTAGAAGTAATGGTTATTGTGTTTAGAATCCGGTGCGAGATTTTTACCAAAACATAATGCACAAAAATGATCATGAACAAAATTTGTATTTCTAAGCTCTAAAGTTTATTATAAAACTGGTGGTTTTAACGAAAACATTTGACTACTCCGAGCGATAAGCTACCGACCCATAGCTTTCAATACACACCATAGTTTTGTGAAATAGTGAATACAAATTAATAATTAGATGGTTAATAAATTGATTATGTATAAATTTTTGAAAATATTTTAATTAAAAATAAATAAAAGCGTGATTAAATGTGGTTTGTAGGAAATAATATGTATAATATATATTATAAATACTATATTATATATTATATAAACTATATAGATAGACGGATAAACCTAATAAAGCTTCACGAATATAAAAATATAAAAAAAAAATAGGATCCTTATAATTTTTAGCGATAAATGTGCTTAGCGATTGCGTGTTGGGAGATGGTGAGTTGTGTGTTGAGCGCAATGAATACATATAGAGTCCAGTGTTACACGAAAAAAAACAATGAAATTTACTGCTATAATAAATTGTAGAAATAATTATTTTTATCGAGCGGAAATAATTATTGTTGTATTATACAAAAGATGCGAATGTTTTGGAAAATAACATTATAGTTTAGTACAACGATAAATGGATATAATATACTAATTCTATAGAACAAATCGAAAAATAAGTGATATAAGAAAGCGAAAATGTTTTTGTTAGAAAACGACGTATCACAATGAGTTGTGTTGGAAGAGAGAACACTCCACCAAAACAGGTGCAGAGGGAATAAAAGCGTACAACATAGTCGTCCATAGTCGTTGGAGAGGATTCAATTGGAAAGGGGTCGGGCAGGCAACAGGAAAACTACGGAAAGAGGCGCGGCGATTGCGATGAGCACAGAATAATATCATCCAAAAGCAGCACGGATATTTTCTCGATTAAAAAATGTAATTAAAATTTAAAAAGATTATATAATAATATAGGTACGTGTATATAAATATACATTAAAAAAAAAAAAAAAAATAATAGAGAATTTATACTTGTTTGTCAATAAGTACTTCAATAATAAATGAAGTCTGTGCTTACAGCATTCAATAGTCCCTGGGTCGTTGGCGGTATGACGTGCAGAGGCGTGTACACGTCCTCAGCGTCCTGCCGCACGTACAGCATTACTCGCTCGTTAATGGGCGGCACTTGCAGCTTCGTTCGCTTGTTGGGCGGACTCGAGAACACGGTACCGTCCGTGGTCAGTCCGCTCTGGTCCAGTACTTCTTTCTTCTCGCTGTTGTAATAAGATACGCTGATGTGTAAAAAACATGTCTTATATATGAATGAATACGCAACCAAACACTCGTAGGAGTATTATATATAGTAGAATAAGAGTTAAAATAAAAACGGCGGCAGGTACCACAGTAGTAAATAGGGAGATATTTATGGATTATATAGATAATAATATTTTAGTCATATGTATATTATGAAATAGTAATAATAGGCTCGGAACTTAATGTGCTAAAAAGCATCAAAATAATTAATTAAATATGTACTGAATAATTTTAACATCACGCCACATGTATAAAAGTTTGTTTGTTGATTTTATTCAACAATTTGATTTTTCTTATAAATTATTTTTAAAAAAAATTATAAATTATAGGTATATATTATATAAAGAAAAAAAAAGAAAATAAGCATTACATATTTTAAATTTTTATTCTGACGAAACAAATTTGTATCGAATCATATATGCCCTATTTATTTTCCGAATAAATATGCAAATATACGTATTAAGTCCTAAGCCTCGGCTTAGCTTAGCAATGGACTGAAATATCGTAAAATATTAAATCTGCCCATTATCATTGATCGACCCGAAAACAATGTGCCTAGGAACGGACTTTGGTTTATTAAGTTGACCGGTTCCGTCAATTTCTATACACAATATGTATTATACACAGACTTTTGAAATTATCAGTTTGATATTTTATATTATGCTATTAAGATAATTGGGAAGTATTGATTGTAATACACATCGTTACACTCACTTATGCGTATCCGGCGGGAAGTGATTGTGGAACTTGAGTGTCTGCGTAGTCGTCGTACCAGCTGGCTTGTTGGCCACACCAGAGTGCAACAGGAAAGGCGACGAGTGCTTCAGCGAACCAGGTTCGCCGTTCGATAGACTAGACGTGTCCGTGTCATGTCCATAGAATCCCTGAAGTTCCATCGACGTCAGCTGAAACGTCCAGACACGTGTCATTAATATAATATTTTAAAGTATTAAAATGGTTTTATATTGTATGATAATGGCGAGTAGCACATGCTGTTGTAGCACTTGTAGCGCCTTTTATTACGACCTAAATGAACTATTTTGCCATTTTCGTCTTGTGCTGGACATAAAATTAACGTAATTAAAATATTTACCTTGTCGATGTCCTCGGCGGGTGAGAACAATACTGGTGGTTTGTTGAGGTCGCTCATCGAATAGAATTCTGATCGCTCGCATGGCGGATGATAGAGTTCGTCGATCTTCTTGCGACCCGTGGCAGTCATTTTCCGTTTGGCCGCTCTCCGCTCTTCGTCTCTGGTCTTCCTTTCGGCTCCCTAAAACCAAACAGTCGTTAATAAAAGAAAGCAGAAAAAACGCACATAATAAATTGTATAACGTGATATACGATTCGTTGGATCGTCCAATTATAATATTAGATAGTAACATTTCGGAATTGCCGAAATTTGTGCCGTCATTAATTTGTCGCGAACCCGGTAATTTCACATAATATAATATATATTATACATCGTACACGCACACCATATATGTATATACCTACGATTTTTATTATTATTAATGCGTTATAATGGCATTTATTATTATATATTCTGGGAACCTCAGCAGGTCCAGGCGTTATAAATCCTCAAATAAAAAAGATTACACGTTCCATGTACACCGCCGGGTAATTTAAACGATTATATACCTACTATTTTTTTTCCACGGTCAGTATATCATAAACTGTCGGCCGTCCGGCATAAGCCAGTAAATCAATAAAACCATAATTAAACGAATTTTTTTTACCATTCAATTTATATGCGGTTTTTTTTCTAACAAACGGATGTATAATATAATTTTATTAATCGGGAAAGTTTTTTTTACACATGGAGGTACTCTGGTAACTGTCGCACGAGGAAAACTCTGATGGCGTAACATGAATATCATAATTTATGATTTGTTTCTCTGTATACATACACACACACATGTGTAAACTATATAATATATATCTATATGTATATTATACATGTTTTAGGTATCTTTGTACTCGGGTGACTGAAGCAGCGAGAACATATTATATATTATTATATACGTATATAGGTATATATTATATACATATATATACGAAGGCGATTTGAAAATATTATACCCTGTCATGCGTTCAAATTTATTAGTCGCTCAGGTCATACGGCCGTTACCGCGCATAACAGTCTCTTAACTGCAGCTCACAATTATAAATTGAACTTTATTTTATTTTTATTTTTTTCGACATCGATAAATAACATGCTATTTATGTTTTCACTGCATTATAATATTATATATGTATGATAGGTACATACCTATTATTAGTTACGTCTATACACAGGAGTATGTATAGTATTTTTTTCATGTAGTAATTAAAAAAAAAATTATACATACATGCACTTTTGTAATAAGTATGCATATATATACGTTATGCGGCGGCCAATAACAACTTTTTATGTTCTTTCTATTCTCGCGGAAACATCATGCACGTTTATATTATAGTAAAATTATTTAATATTATATGTTTCTATAGCCCCACTACCCCCGCAAGTGACAACAGCCCGCGTAGATGCATATTTGAGACCCTGACATTGCTATCGGCTCTATTAATATTATATTAAATTATTAAAAATTTATAATATTATTAATGAAGTCCGTCGTCGTATGATGGAGCACACAACAGAGTTTCGATAAGTGACGAATAATCTTAACATTCGACCGATGAAAAAAATAATACCGACAGTTTAAAATTGCGCAAGTGTGATCTATACGCAAGCATAATATAGTATAGGTATATGGAGGATCCGAAAGATTTATAAGATTAATCCGAAACCGAATTCTAATCGGACACGCATTAGGCACATGCAAGCACGCACATCGACGATATCTACCGGTATTTAATAATATACACGAGTATATTATATAATAATATTATAAATACATAAAATATCAAACCGAGATTCATATGACGCCGATGCCGACACTTTCGACATGCGTCCGCTGTTAGTTTTATGGCTTTACAACTAAATTTTAATGACTTTTATTGGAGCTAATGCACCCCAGAGAAACCTATTATTTATAACTATTATGCTATCTCGATGAATAATGTGTCCGTTTGAGTTTTGTTTATTATTTTATTCTAATGCGTTGGTCGATAAAAAAAAAACTTATGGGCGCTTACGAAATGTCGAAAAATTCATTAGGCGGCCGATGAAAATAAAACATTATATCTCTAATCTATACGAGTAAAATATATTATAATAAGCAGACGTAAAATCAGAAAACGCAATATCGGTTTAATTCAAAGATGATTTTCGACAGGTTATTCGAACTCACTCACACAAACAACAATATTAAAATATTATAATTTATAAGTTTATAATGTTGTTATCTATTAGCTGATATCATACAACAGAGACGCTGCAGCGGTAGTTCTGCGATTTCAATGGTTTCCGGATAGGGATAACGGTCGAGCATTTGCGAATATATATATATATATATTTAATCGCTCGTAATATTGGTATCTTATTTATACCCATATTATAATATACTTTGGATACGCGTGCGCAAACTGTACAATGGGGTAGACGGCGATTATTTCTCTTCTCCAGTGACCGCGTTGAACTTCAAAAACAAAAACACCGTACACACTTGATGTCTAAAGGTACTGTATCAAATCTGATTTTGAAATCTCTCGAAACACAGTCTTTTATTTCTAAGATTTTTTTTATTATTATTATTATTATTTACCATTATATACGAACATTAATACCCCGCGGGAATCGAATAAATGTATATATATATATATAGCGTTTTAAATACATCCTTTGTCTGCGGGGGTCACCACTCACAAGGAATCAAGACACGACACGACCGAGCGAGCGGCGGTGTTATCAGCCAGCTAGGCACTCCTCGTACGAGTTCGAGCAGTGTTTGCCTATATAGGTATCCCGACGAGATTGAAAGAACATGGTATGTTTTTTTTTCCAAACAAAATATTAGAAAACAAGAACACGTTACACAGAGGTTGTTAATTTCGGTGGTCCGACTACGGTGTTCATATATATTTATACACACGTAGAAGAGATGCGTGCAGTAAATTAGAAGCCTCTGACCATTTGTACATGTATACGACTAGGAAAAAAAATTAAGAAATATATTATACGTGTATAAAAAGACACATATATACCTTCAAGCTGCGTCGTCGTCCATGTCTGATCTACCGGTAAGATACCGGCGAAGAGTTTTTGGGGGCCGAAAAAATAAATGACCTCTTCAGCGCTGTTTTAATAGACAAGGCGCATAGTTTTCTACGTGTGATGCCATACACACTATGTACGAGCACATTACACACACACACAACAATATTATTTTATATTATATTATTATACGCGGCTTGTATTTGTAAACATAAACGTATACATATATACGTGTTGTATAATTGCCAACGTGTTGGATCATAAAGCATGTGGCGGCGTACGTATAGTACGAGTCGTATATATATCCTAATATATTATATTATTTGAAATGGCGGTGCAAAAATTATACATACCTACGTAATTTTTTTTTATATTTCTTCCATAAGATTAACCGACATTAAAACGACCAGCCCCGTAAGACCATAAATAGAGAATAAACGTTTTAAGAAAAAAATATAAAATATAAAATATTTAATTAATCTTACCTTATCACAGAAAACTTTGATTTGACAATATCCCCTGTGGTACACAGGTCCGTCTCTCGGTTCTTCGTAGGTGTCGATTTGCAGGTGCAGCGGCAAACCCTGGAAATAAATTCGAAATCGTAGGTATAAATATAAATATGATATTTTATTGGGGGCCGATAATAATTTAATTAATTGCAAAAATTCATGTCAGTCACCATTATATTATACTCGAGCATTGCACACGTATCTACCTACTTTTATAAGAATTCCGTTTAATAGTAATGTATAGTTGTTTCGCGATATATATACCGCATACCATTTCAATTAGCCCAAGGTAGTATAGTGACTGTGCAACAATTAAATCGAGATAGATGCATAAGCAAATATAGTGAGCAGAGCGTTTATTCGAGAAAAAATAATAATTACTATATTAATTTATATTAATTATTATATTTTATTTATAAATATATACAAATAATATCGCGTGTACATATTATGCGCAGCACAAATTAATTTCATCTGTATGTTTTGTTTTGCTCTTCTTATTAACTTGTCCAAGGTATAATTAAATAATAATGGCATTTTATGTAACTGTTAATTTATTATTCAAGAAGATAACCAATCGAGTTTTGTACTTGCATATTATGCGATTTTGTGTTCGTATCTAAATCATAGTTCATACCATAAATTTATTATTTATTATTTAAATTTTTTTATTATTTAAAACCGTGTTCGGTTTACTGGAACGCTAATTATTATTCTTAAGATTACAGTTGGCCTTGGTTATACGCGATATCTATTTAAACAGGTACGGTTTGAAGAATATGACAATATAAAATATATCTAATAATCGCATTTTTTTAACCCGTGTATATGGTTCGGGCCAAGGGGTCCAATGGACCGAGCATAAAAAGAAACCTCTGAGACACCAATTAAGATGTTCCCCGCCGCCCCCGTAGAGAGACGAAAACAGCGTGAGTTCGTTTTTAATAGTTTATTTTTTTGTTTAATTTTATTATCGTTTCAAAAAGGGGGAATAACGCTCTCGCGTGCGTTGAGTAATAAAATATATAAAAACTCACCTTTACGCCTTTTTGGCTGCTGAAATCCGTACTCAGACATTGCACGGCGACGTTGATCTGAAATAGAAAGAAAAAAATATTATTTATTAAATAAAAAAAAAACTTATGCATATATTATAATTTATAATACACCGTGTGATTATATTTGATTGGACTTGGAAGCCGCGGGTAATCCGGATTATTGTGTGTAAATTTCGATTTCAAAATCGCTCGCCGTGTGGCATCTCCGAATGGGTTTTTTAACCTCGTTTAGCACACACACAAACGGCCCTCGGGCGATTTGTTTTTTTTTTCTCTCGTAGATATTGAGACTAGCACAAGCCGGGAGTTCAGCAATATATATTATATATATAATATAAAATAATCTCTTTTCGTTTCACTTCTCCGCGGCTACTACGTGATGTAGATATTAATTACCATTATTAAAAGATAAATACGCGGCGCGATTTCCTTAGAAGAAAAAAAATACCGGTCATTAAATGCGTAGACGGTTAGGAATTCGGACGACAGGTTAAAAAACAGATAAAATTGTTCTCGTTACTCTTTAATTATTGTCTCCTATATATGTACGATATACTTGTGTATGCGTCTCGTACGCGTGTTTGTATCAAAAACAATATCATGAAACTTACTTTTGCTGGACTCTCCAGAGGGTTCCAATAAATGGCGATGGCGTTGTGTGATACTTCTTCAATGCATCCCACCAGGCCTGCACTGTTTTTCGTGTCTGTAAAAAATAAAATCACCATTATTATTGTAATAAGATTAGTTTTATAATGGTATATCCGCAATTTATATTCGAAAACAAAATAGGTAATAAAATGAACAGAAATATCGACGGACAGATTGCATAAATTTAAACACGTGCGTGGCGCGGAATCTGATGCAGTATAATAAAATTCGCGTTTCGTATATTTTAAAAATTTTTTTTTCGTTTCTTTTCTTGGCACCACTCCAAGTCATTTAAATTTATCCTTAACGATGCAAACTCCTCTCGTAGCTCCGGCAAATTACAGTAATCCTTCGAGTTCTGATCAACAGCAATGCACACACATGCCGCACATAGCAAACATTATTGATTATAAATTAATTTTACAGCAATCAGAAATAACAGGAATAATTAAAAAAAAAGAAAAGATAACTGGCATAAAAATTTGTATACGTATAGGTAATACATAAAAATTGATTTAGTAAACGGTGACGGCGTGAGATGAGTGCAGCAACGGGTACACCTTCTGTGTATACATAATAAAATATATTATATTATCGTTTATATATATATATATATATATAGGTACTGGAGTCGAAGTTGTACGACGAGATGTTAATATACACTACAGAGAACTGGATTGGATATCGCACCGTTGCACGGCACAACATCGTTGGAGGCGGTTTCGATTTTTATGAATGAAGTGCCGCTCGTATAATAATAATAATAATAGCAGTACTACAATAGTAACTAGCTATACGTCAAAGATATAATATAACTTGATTTCAATAACAGGTCCCGACGCTACTACCGACTATTTATATGGTACCTATACATATATATATATTATACGCTACGACGACGAGTAGCGTCTACTTACGCGGTTAAATATATATATTAACTGTGTATGTGTGTGTGTGTGTATATAGGAAGAGGAACCTGATTATACATAGCCAGTGGCCTTTGCTCCGTATGCTTGCACTGATGCATATACTGCACGCGGTTAAAGAACAAATGGGTCAGTGCAGCGTTCGTTATCAGGTTTTTCCGGTCCCGCCGACACGCGTTATAATAATATATACATGTAGACACCCGCCCACGCGTCGAGCACGCGTACGGCGGTGATGTGCAGTATTTACGCGCCGCGAGAACGCCGGAGAACCGGAAATCATCATAGGCGATTATTTTCCCGACATCCATCAGACGTAACGATATTTCTGTCGAGCGTGCGTCATAGTGTTATTAATTGTACGCGGGTTAGTAATAAAGTATACGTCAACGAAAACCGATAAATACCCAAAATCGATCTAGCGGAGTCGTGCCATTTATATTTTATATATTTACTGACTTAAACGCATTACAAATGAGGCGCGATTATAATGATATAATGACACTTGTTTGGTACACCGCGAGTATTATTAAACGGTTTGCTCGATTAACATACGCGGTCGTCGAAGCGATATTTCGGGTAAAAGCACAGATATGCGGAGAGAGAGAGAGAGAGAGAGAAAGATGTCCATATCATTATATACGAGTAGGTACATAATATTATAGTACATTATTTTGTGTACCGTGTATGATGGCGACGGAAAACAAATGAGATTCACTAAATGGACGACAACGACGACGACGAAGACGATGCGCTCACATGGGCTGGCCGATATCCAATTATAATACCTAATGAGAAACGACACGTCGCCTGCCTCTATCGGTAGATTTGCATATTATATATCTGACAGATGTCTCGAAACAGAATTCCGTCTGTACGGCACATATTCATATAAATATATATATTGTATAAACGTGTTGTTTTTTGTTTTATGCGTATAAAATTATATTATATTATGTTTGTATGGGTTTTTTTTTCGTGTTTTTTTCGGCGAATTTGTCAGATATCGTCTAAAAGCAATGCCATGTATATTTTGTAATGGTATTATTATAGACAAGCGCGCGCACACTACACACAAGTGTTTTAGACACATGCGACTTAACTTTTTACTACGCGATGGACGTATTATATTTGTGAAGGGCGAATTAACATAAATTAGTAAAACCAAAAAAGTATACACGTGCAGTGGGTATATAATACATATAAAATGTAAATCTTTTTAAACGCTATAGCCCCCTCGTCTCTTTCACCTCCAAATAATCATCCGTTTCTCATCGTGAGCGCCCGCATTATTATTAATACTGGATCGAACTAATCCTTATTTGTATACGATTTGGGTCAGTGTACGCGTGTGTCTAAAATAAAAATATAAAAAATAATAATAATAATTACAGGCTACTAGAGAGAGTCAAATGTTCACGATTTCCTCGGAGCGAAACAGTGGTACCCCCCGCCTCCACCACCGAGTTAAAAAAAATATTTTCTTACACCCAACGCATTGAAATATTAGTGCAGCCTCCGCACAACCTAAGGGTTATCTTAGTATGGTTTAATATAGACCCGAACAGATCGCGGTTGTATATAATAACCAGTTTAAACGCGCTATTACTATAAATAATGGAGTTTTGATGATTATGATTACACGCATACATATTATCTACCCCACCCTATTTTTTTTAGGACCGTGCGAATTTATGCCGGTTAATTACGAGTTACAACGTTACGCGTTTTTCATTATAAAAATGATATCTTACTGAAATACGTGCTCGCGATTAGAATTTTTATAAATATATAAATATATTTATATATAATATTATATACATTATATATTTATATTATGTAACATGTATGTATAATTTTAGGTATATTATATCAGGATGGTGGGTCCGGCTCATGTGCGTGGGGTTGCCGAATATAACACTAGAAATTATGTATACATTTTTCGACAAAACGCGGCTGAGGTGAATTTTGAAAATACAATAAACTATAACTAAAAACATGTAAGTATGTAAAAAAAAAATAATAAATAAATAATAATAATAAAATAAGCAAGAACAACAATCCTAAGAAAAACGCGAAACAATGGGACATTCGTACACGCTCACGTGATGCAGAAGGATGAAAAAATTTACGATCTTGAAAACACAGTAGGCCATTGTTATTGGGTTTTTGTTTTTCAGTTTCTGTAAGTGTCGTGGACAAAAACTATAAATATCATCTAAAGAGAACAATGTAGATTTTAGTGTGTGCACGCGATTTTATTTTTTATTTACGAAAAATATATCGTGACGAGTTTTCTAAAAAAAAAACCCAAATTGAAGATAGCAAACCGATAACGTCAATTAGGGAAATGCTTCTTCGTCGGTGTTATTTAATTTATTTTCGTCGATCGTATTTCACGTCGCGGGATACATTTTATACATATTATATTTTTTTTCATTTATAAATTATTATAATATATAAGGTTCACCGATCGATGTTGACCTCAGAACGGAGGTAATATATTTTCGTGTGTTTTTAAGCTTGACTACACGCAGATCCGACTACGCTGCAGTGTTTGACATCAGAATCCATTAGAATAATAATTATTGGTCGTTGCGGGAACACAGATGGAAAAAATATCACATTAAGATAATAATATAAATATATAATATGTACAAAGGAAAAAGTGATGTAATTAAAACACGGCTGACTTGTATATGTACTATAAGTATATATATATAGGTACAAGGAGATTTAGACTTCAGATTCTATATGTATTATATAATGACGTCCCTCTACTCTTTCGTCTTAATTAACTATACATACTTAATTCTGACGGTATTATGGGAGCGACGATAATTTTATACGAAAAAGTGTACTATATGTACATGTTTATTATAATATATTATATATATTATTATAATTGGATAATCTACGGACCGATAAAAACGACTACAATGGAACCTAGCTGCATAGATATCCCTCGCGAGAAAGGCGGCACGCAGTCATCGGAATTAATTTATCTGATTTTTTCCACATTTTTTTTTCAAATAATATCCTACATATAGTATATAATAATATGTGTGTAAAACGACATTCCGATTGCGCGTATTCAACCGACGGATTGCAGTTCACGTACACAACGCGGCGATGTGTGACCATTTTCGGATTCTGTGTGTGACAAATACGGATGGAAACGATTTTTTTCTCTGGTCGCGCCGACGGAAACGGAATAGGGAAGTTACATTTTTGTATGCACAGCTTTACGCCGTCCGCCGTATAAGAGCAGAGGGAAATATATACGAGACTCTTTTAAGGGAACGAACAATTAATATAAGGCTTAAAAGGTCAATACAGTAATGTTTTTTAAAAATACAAGTTGTACAAATAAAGGGAGTTGAATCACAGGCACTATGTGTATAAACATCTAGGTACCTAGTACCTACATAATAATATAATATACACACGTGACACATATCGTTGCATCATTCAACCGACGATTTCAAATAGAAATCTTTTAAACATTCTCGACGGATGGTATGAACATACGATATTATAGAAAATGTAGTATTAATATTTTACTGTATTTTTATGAAGTCTCCATATTATAATATATTATACGTCTATTGCCAATACGGTCCAATGTGCGAGTCGTGTATCGGCGGCGGTTATGTGCTGGTCGTACTATACTATATAGTTTATTCGATTTTACCGAATGTAAATTTTTATGCGACATCCACATAACTCGGTGGACTATAATGCGTGTGTAGATTCAAAGACGCTGAAGTGTGTACATGTAGATATCACATTAAATGGCGGCGGTGTGTAATGGGTCGACGGAAAACGAAAAAAAAAAATCAATGAACTAAAAAATGCGCAAATACCTATAGGTATATAAATTTATAATAATAAACGTATATATATATATATATACGTTAGGTAGTCGATAACAGGTTTGAAATCCTTGGCAATTGCGATATAGACGTATATCATTCGAAATGTCCCATTATATATTATATCGTATGGGTAAATACGGAGTGAGAGACCCTGGATCGCGCGAAAAAATAACGTACGACCGCGCGTTAAATGGAATCGTCATTTTATTATTCGTTCGGGCTATAATCGTCGGACGGCGTCGTTTTATACGTACGATAAATAACGCATAATATAATACGATGACGATTTATTTATAACGTTGTATATACGATTTGTAGGGAAAATAAACTTCTGAAACGTCGAAAACATCAGCGGCAACGTATATATACGTATATACACGTACTACGTCTTGGGAAATCTAGAGGGGAGAAATGTTACAAACACACATACACACACATACACACCCGGTGGTGGTGCTTATACACACTATACGTCACCGTGTCATACAGGCACTAATCATATGCACGTACAAGACACAGCATCATACACGCACGCGCGAAGTAACGAATCGTGTTCGTCGAAGTATATATAATCTCTGATATAGGTATGTATATATATATATATATATATATATTATACGTGTATGCCCACACGTTATCCTCACCGGACATCACTCCCGCCTATATCGTTGTGTTTTTCTACACGTACGCCTCATCTACATGCACACGAAATGGTCCGCGAGTATCCCGTGGATTAAAATATAAAACCGTCTTATACATACGACGCGCGGTATACACTCGACTATACGTTATTAATTATATTTCTACTGCTGCGGTGATAAATAAATGACAATTGTTATTAACTACCTATATATATATATTACTTGCGTACCGGGCGTATATGTGTGTACATTAAGGTGTGCTATATATAAACATATACATATACATGTCGAATAATATGTCTGTACGTACGTATATGGACGAGAAACGACACGTAATGGGAAACGGATATATATAAAATAATATTATTATTGTATTAAAGTCTCTGCGCTGTCCGTCTATTTCGTCTCTGTTTCTCCGTCATTCCGTCTCTCTCTCGTCGTCTCGGCCACGAGTGGCTGGAGAAACTTGTCAACTCGACGTCGCACGAATTGTAACACGAGAACGCGGATTGCGGTACACGGTCCGTTGATTTCTCGGCAACGCGCGTCTTTCCATTAAAGTATTAACGTTTACGACGGCGGTGTAGGATTTCAACGTATCAATTCTTCGAAAGGGGGATTGAAAGAGTATGCATAGATGAAAAAAAAATTAAGAAACTTGGAATTTTCGAAGTTTTTTCTGTTTAACCGAGCACGAGGATTAGTCTGCCGAGTCGGTACACCGTATATTTGTTTTGAAAATTAAAAAAAAAGGATTATAATATGCGACTTACCGGCATCGAGTATTCGCTGTTTGACGCTGTGCTGTCTGCCGTGCCAAAATTGCCACGCTTTGATTTCGTCATCTGGACTTTTCTCCTCTCTGAACATCAGCATGACCACGCTCTGCAAGCACAAAAAATAAACATTTTCGTTAGATAATTGTGACTCATTTTACACGTTCGGCCACACTCGACGGCTCCAATGAGTCATTATACAATAACATATACATATAATATGTGACTAATATAATTATAATGTATTATAAGAACTATTTATGCATATAACACATTATAATGGTTTATCTCCTGGTCTTTTTTTTATACACGTATTATAGATGAAGTGAAAAAAAAACTAACAAAATATAAGTAACTCGACTACACATAATATCGGACGTTCGCATGTTTTTATATAATTTACTGTTATTACCTTCGGATTCCCGATGAAATTAAATGACTACATGGTCGGTAGTATTATACCGAGAAAAACACATGCGTGTTCTGCTGGCCACAAGACGCGCTATTAATTTTTAATCTCCGGACCATTTTAGAAGCTGGTAGTTTTTTCGTATATATAGTTTCCATGGAAAAGCAATAAAAACGTACAGGCATTATGTGTGTGTACATAAAAAAAAATACGAATAAAAAACGAATGAGTAAAATAAAATCGTTCGAATTAATTGAACGGAGCAATCTATGGGTAATAACAATCAGTAATGAGATTCGGTATAATACGTGTGTTATTTTTACAATCACGGCCTTGAGGAGGAGACGTGGGTTAGGTTCTAACAACGTCGTTGTGTTCTGTACAAGTTATAATTTTTATTTTATTTTATATCTGTGTGTTTCACTCTAGTGAGAAGTGAGTTGTGATTATGCTTTTAGCCCGCTGTGTCTGCACGCTGCACGTACAACCACAACAACAATAATCAACAGCTACTAGGTATAACAGCGTCCACCACCTGCCAAGTATTTGTATATAAGTCGAAAGAGAGCAGTGAGAGAGGCTTAAAATGTCCGACTAATACGAAGATTATTATTATTTATTATTATATTGTTCCCCCAATTATAATTTTTTATATACCCACTCAGCAATATATTACATTGTCGAATCAAAAATGATGACCGATCAACTCGAGGGTCGACGTAATTATGTATAAAAAAAAGTCTATTTAGTATAATATAAGTATAAACACTATAAACTAAGATTGAAAATTGTCTTGAAAAGAAAAAAGTAATTATCTACTTGGAAAAACGATGTATACACCGATTTCAGATACTTATATACATATTTCATAAAAAAAATCCGAGAGGACAAAGCCTCAAATTCACACGATAAAAATGTAATTTTCGTATAATAGCTTCTGTCTGTAAGCTTCGGGGCAATAAAAAGGTATAAGTACGAGAAATATTCAAATTATTATTTCTCATTCGATCGTCTTTACATACAAATACCTATAAGTACGCATGCATAGTATTGCAGCGTATATCTAATTTATAGGGTATAACCGTAGTAGAATGAGAAGAAAAAAAATATGAAATGTGTTACGAACAACGCCGCCGCTTTGGAATATGCATATTTTATGTGCGCGACACCGATCTGACAGATACGAAAAGAGATAATTTCCATCGGAATCCGTTGCTGCAACAACGATCCAGCGGAAAAATAAAAGATAAATTCGTAAGACAGGTGTCCCGTGAGAACTGCAGTGCGCGCATAATACATTATCCGTTTGTGTATGTGTGTGAGCAGAGAAGGCATCATGAAATCCAATATAGCCGTGAGTTGACAATTGACCCTAAGAATACGATATGTTCATCTAATGTTATAAACGCATAAAAAAAAAAGTAATAATATGTGTGTGTGTGTGTGTGTGTGTGTGTATAAAGAAGAAAAAAACATTATAAATTCAACGCCGTCGCCTAATCTCACAAAACAAGAATTTCCTTTTAGAGTCGTCTTCATGTGTGTGTGTATGCGTGTAAAGAGCGAAATCGTTGATGTGTGGTTGTGCCTATATTATAAGTGTATGGTAACGGAGTAGAGATTTTAACGCCCGTCAAGTTTCGTTTTCGTTATTGCCTCTTTTACCCTTTATCTTCCTTCACCGAAGAATATATTTCATTACAGTATAATATTATAATACTGTGTTTTTTTTATGAGTATTTTTTTCTCAAAATATATTATTTCTTATTGCTTTTATGCCTGCACAGTGTGTATACGATGTATATTATGTTGTACTCCGGTGAGAGTGTATATTATAATAATAAATAATAATGCATTACACGACCGTGCAGAATCGAATTTTTTAGATAAAACACTAACAACTCGTTGCAGCTGACTATACACAGGTGCGAAACTGCCAAGCGCGTAGGAGTCGAAAATTCATATTCGGTCCACTTAAGTCTGCATCGTGTTTCTCAGTTATACTTATATATATATATATATATATATATATATATACAGGGGCCGTCCGATTTACCTGCCCCCGCGGTGTGCAAGCCAGCGAAAAAAAAATGAATAAAAAATACACCACAGTCACACCCGGTGTTTAAGCATCCCCTCCTCCTTAATCACCAACCTGAGCAGTGGCGGTGTGCAAACCGTTTCCGCTGTATATATAGCAGATACCTATATATATATATATATATATATATGTATGTATGTATCGAGGCGGGGGTCGGCATACCACTACCACGGTAATGGAACTTATGAATTATTGAATCGTCCACTGCCGCAGTGGATTTCAGAGTTATTACCAATCTGTCTGAGACTATTATACTCGTATTACCATTTTATGTACGCACAGTGCATTATATAAAGGTATGTCCGTAGAATGGCGGTGGTGGATTGTGCGTTTTTATATTTTATTCTTCCGACAAATACTATAAATCATTGGACCGTCAGTTGACTTCTGTGGTATACAATCACCGCTACCTACGGGAGAATAGGTATTTATAAAGGCATAATAAGTAGGTATCTACTTTATCGGACGGACGTACATACAGCACGCGTACTTGTACTGTGTACACATATACAATACACATACACATGTATACGCGTGCGTAGTCGAACTTACCGAATCAGACATTATAATGTAGCGCAACACAGACGCTCCCCACAGCAGGTAGATATATAATTATATGGACTTCAGCGAGACTATTTATATGCATACATGATTTAATAGCAATCGAATTAGATCGGAAATGGCTACATGTGGATATCAATAATTACATGAAAATATAGTATTATTACTAAACCATTGCCGGCATTAGTGCGAGGTAAGGAGGGGATGATGATTTATATATCGCAATGAGCGTACGTCATTCTCACTATACTTGAATATAAACAACCATACAGCCACACAGGTATTGAATATTGGGTACACGGAGGAAATAACAGTGTTTTTTGGATTGAATTGAAAATACATTCACAAGAGCACAGAGATTCAGATGTCACGACTTTGTTAAAAATAAAAATAAAAAGCTTCCGCGGTAGTCATAGAACACAATATATATTGTAATTTTGTAAAAAGAAATAAACGATCATTTATTATATACTCGACCAAGCAGACAAACCATAATTATTTTTGGAAATGGGCACATGCGTTATCGTCGTATATATAAAATATACAGACATCGGAAAGCCAAGACCTTCAGTGATGGATTCGCCGTCAAACGATGACCACAGAGATCGCGTTTTACACGGTATGCAAATTTATACGTCTTGTACGTGTAATGGAGGGGTCCACACGTACATTACAGTATATATAGCGTGTGCATGTGCAAATGCGTTAACACGTCGCAACCGGCGGGATTAATATATACGTATATTAATATATGCTTTATAATATATGATATATTTTTGAATGCAAGCACACACATACACGCACACAGCAGTTGTAACGAGTGCGATTACGTCTTAAGTATAGGCTCTATCAGTATTAAGTCGTAATTTTAAATGGAAATACGGCTCGAGGTGGCTGGCAGGGGTAGGGCAGTGTATAAGTCAGCACACTGCCGGCAGTCAAGACGTCAGAAGTGTGCAGCGATTGAAGTAAAAAAAAAAAAAAAGACTGAATGCTTTTATATAGATGAAAATCTCGACTAGATATATATATTATATATAGGAGACAAGAGCGTAGGTAGGCCAGTGCATACGGTCGGCAGGCGATCATTACAAGAAGACGGTCCAATTACTTTCTTTCGAACGGAAAAATATATATGTATATATAGCCGTATATTAATGTATATGGAATATGTATGTATATAATATAATAACACGTTAAGTGCCCAAAACCATGCTCTCCAGATACTGGTCATCGACCCGCCGCTGCACCGTCGTGTGTGTGTGTATTGGTTGTACCTTCCTCATTTTCCTCCTCTTCACAAGTTCCTCCTGTATGTATACCAATCACAACAACACAATCTACCCTGCAACCATTTAGCTATTTATATATAAACACACATATATATATACACTGCACACACACACACACACACACACACACACACACATCTAATAATCACCTTGAGCGAGATTTTACCCATTGACCGTTGCCGGAAGATAAATATATTATTATATATTATCTTTAGTGCCTCGACATATTATATATGAATATAAATATGGACCGCCGATTGGCGTTATTATTATTATGATTATCCATACACGGTATATACGTGCATACACACAGTGGTGCTGCAACGTGCGTGTTAGGAGCGGTTAAACACATATAGATAATATGCGTGTAACGTCTATATAGGATAATAATAATAATAATAAAAGTGTCTTACAGACGGACTGTTTTTTCCAAACGATTTTTCTCTATCATTGAGAAAACATACACTCGACAGCCACGTAAAAATACAAGCTTACCACTGAAAACGAAACAGTCGACAAATCCCTACAGACTACAGACCATCAGATGTTAAAAAAATCAACATAATTCTTATAAACGTGTATGTACGTGAACTTTTAAACTCGCTTAGCTTATGTATTTTATGCAACGGCAGTGTAATTATATTATATTGGTAAATAGGTATTTTGCTTTCGCCCTCTTCAGTGACCGACAACTGCAGGTCCCCCTATGAACGCTTGTTGGTACATTTGTATAAAATTACAGCAAAAAAGTTTACTTATGTGATGTATTATATTATCAGGCTCGAATATCAACGCAAACGGCCTTATAGCTCAATAATATTATATACGATCGACGAAACTTTCACGTAGACGCTGATTAGCGCCGAGATAGTTCTGATAAATCGACAGGATAAAAATTCCTTTTATTTAAATACGTACCTACATTATGTATAATATATCAGCGTTTAATAGTTAATTTACTATCGTTTTTATGTTATTTCGATGAAATTCATTGCAACACATGTTCATAAATAAATAAATATATATATATACGCTTTAATACGCCTCAGAAGTATAATGATGAAAAGATTTATTTTTATTCGTTTATATTATATTCATTGTTGAGATCTTTTGCTATATTATAATAATATTAAATTTGGTGGCCAAAGGCCTGAAAACTGAGTTGTTATACACCGGTTGTATAGCTGTATAAAATAAATGAAATTAAAAGTATATCAAACGGAACTTAATGAATTGTATTTCCTATTCTCATAATATCTATAAGATATAACCCAATCCGTATTATGGTATAATCACTCTAACAAATTAAAAAATACGTATATTAGCCAAAGGATCTTACCTTGACTGTTTGACTGGTCAACGGTTTATCAGGGTCTGGTATGTACTCCATAGTAATGCCATAAAACTGGCCTTTATTGATGTACGTCACCCTGTCGTCTTCACGCCTTTGGTTAGTGGAGATCGGTGATTCCAAATAATAGCGGAACCCGTAGTTGGAGAATCTGTGAATAAACACAACGATTATTTTATAAATTATATAGATATATTTAAATATTTTATAAACAACAATTATTCATATCGTATTTTTGTAAAGTATACGTAGCATAAATACTATACGTATATTAAACACGCGCAGACACCTACGATGGCTAAACATTTTCACTTTAGTTAGTTACTATAGCTTGCTTTCTATACAAAAAAAAAATTTAACATTTCTAGGGCGTTCTTTATTATTCTTTTAATAATAACATTTGTAAACGGAATTAGTGCTCAAGAACGGTTGTTTACAATAAAATATGTCTTTCGGCCACGCCTAAATATTTTCGGTAAAAAAAAAAAAAGAAACACACTAAATTTCCAACAACGGTGGACACTAGACACATCCGGAGGCGTTTGATTAAAATTAGCGTGCAAAGTGGGTCGTCAGATATCTGGCACACGCGGACCGGGGGGCAGACTAAAAGCGTATAAATAAATCTAAAACAGAAAAAAATCTACTTGACGGGAAACTGGTTTGAAAATTTTAACGATGTAGACGAAAATGTCGAAGTCTGAATTTATTACCGTATATGTATGTATTTTCGTATATACAAGTTGACAAACGCTCTCTCGGAATCGCCACGGAAAGTATGTTAAATTATAATTAAAAAAAATAAAAAAATACCATCAGAAAACAAGTTGCGAAAGTATTTCTACACCGTTGATCAAAACTATTTATTCGTTTTTTTTTTTTGTTTGTTTTTTGTCACCAGACTTTCGAATTTAATTTTTATTTCCCTTAAAAAAATACACCACCAACTGTATCTGCATTTATAAATCGGGTATTCTTACACTTTTGGTATTTGTATCTTGTCCGCATCGTTTTGTCTGCCGAAGTCGTGCCACGGTCTCGACCGTCCTCCGGTGGGCGTCCGCTGTGCTTGGTGTTCACCCAACATGCTAGGTGTTTGGCACATCTCGTTGTAATCGAATGACTGTAAAAGCACAAAAAAACAAATTAAACGATTTATTAAAAAAGATAAATAATAATAATATGTTGTTCATCTATATACATCAGACTGCAGATGATAGCAAAAATAAAATTGTTCAAAGAAAACCGTTTAAGATAATATCGAAAAGATCGTTATTAGTGAAATACTTTAATCGATCGAGATATATACTATACACGACCATCATCGTATCACGAACAATATTATTATTATTTTGGGGAGGAGGCTTGACTGAATATTTCGGGAATGTAAATAATATAATGTACGTGCAGGCATACCTGTTGGATGGCGTTTTGGTCACGTGGCGTGATGGCGTCGGCGCCGATACCGCTGTCGGGCGACGGCAGGTCGACGGTGAGGCCGGCTGCGGCGATGACGCCCTTGTTGTGGTACGAGCTTTGTCGGACGTAACGTTCGACAAACGACGCTGTGGCCGCGGCGTTGGACACGGCGCCGGGGTCGGAGGCATCGCCGCCGTAGGAGGACGCGGTCTGCCGGCCACCGCCGCCGGTGCCGATCTGCGAGCCGTACGGGCCCGGTTCGGGGCCAGCGCCCGCGCCGCCGAAGTACTCGCGGTAAGTGTACGGGTCCGCGAACGGGGCTCGGCCGCCGGACGTGGTGATGTAGCCGCCCGGGTTGCCGGCACCGCCGCCGCCCGTCAGCACGGACGACGTGGTGTACTGCTGGTGCTCGTACGAGTTGGGCGACGGCGTGCCGCTGTCGGCGTGCTGTCCGGACATGGTGGTGAATATGTGCGTGCCGTACATGGGCTTCAGACCGTCCGGCGTGGCGATCAACTCGATGGCCGGCGGCGGCGGGTTCATTTCGGTGATGAGCGACGACGTGGACGACGGCGTGCCGTTTATCGACCGGCTGTTGTGCTGCGGCGAATGGTGTCCACCGCCGTACTCCTCCTTCACGCCGCCCACCGCGTTGTTGTTGTTGTTCGCCTGCTGATTGTTATTGTTGTTTACGACGTCCACGACCAGTTGCTGTTGCTGCTGGTCCTGCTGACCGCCGTTGTTTCCGGGCGCGACCAACACCACTTTGGGACGTCCACCGATCGTTTTCAGACCGTCCGCATTGTTGCCGCCCTTGTTCGGTGGTCCGCCGCCGCGGTGATGGCTCAAGTCCTCGGGCTCGCGCTTAAGCGGTTGCTGGTGCAGGAAAAGTCCCTGCAAATCGCCCAGGTGTCCGGCGCCGATCTCCAGTCCTCCTGGACCGGTGCCGATGAGTCCGTTGGACGGTTTAAGCTGCGACGGTAACAGTGAACCGTTCGGTGAAGACGTGGTTCTGCGAAATAAAAAAGAAAAAAAACTATTAAATAAACGTTGTGCAATGGTATATTATTATTATTATTATTATTATTAGGCAGAGTTATAATAAAATACGGTTTTAATTTTTTATTTTCAAAATTAATTCGTTAGTTTTCCATTAAACCACCGATTGCGCAAAGCCATTAAACCGAAAGAAGGAAAAAAAAACATGCAGCTCATAAAACTGTGATCTGGTCTCGTCGTTCAGTCGTTATATTATGCAAATTTAATCGACTCATGGAACACAAATAGCCAAAAATAATAAATATAACGTCCCGGCCGCTAATTATGATGAGAAATAAAATAAAAATATAAAATCATCGACCACTATAATAAACATCATATACCTTATAATATATTATTATTTTATACGCAGACGTGACGTAAGAGTATTCTTATTAACACAAATAATTATTCCGTCGCTAAGAGTTAATATATTATAATATACACGCGATCGATAAAAAAAATATATATATGAATACGAACATTATAATAAAACGATAAATCGTCCTAGTGGACGTTGTGTTGCGTCCTGTCGGATTCCGGGCACTCGTACCAGGTCGAAAACATGTTTTTTTTTTGTTAAATTTCGTCGTCGCTAGAAATTAGAAAGCCCGGACGACCATATATATCCACGATATGATAATATTTTACACGTGAACGAGGCAAACCCGGAACCGCGAAACTCTCGCAAATACTAAATCATAATAATATTTTGTTATACGAGACGCGCGACACGAATACGGTATATTTATTTTATCACCACGACGTCACATCAAATTTTACGATTGATATTACGACGATTTGAACATTGAAATACGCACGGCCGCGGTTTTGATAATATTATATTATTATGTGTAAAAACGAGCTTGAGGAGAGGGTTGAACGAACAGCAGCGGCGGCGGCAGTGACGAAGAAGAGAGGATACGACGACGACGACTCACGCGGACCGGCGCGAGATCCCTTCTGTTCGTGCAGGGTTTTCGCCGCCGTTCTAGTAGTAGTAGTATACACCGTAAACTGTTATTATTATTACCTAACTGCGGGCTGCTCCTGTACCTGTGTACGCGCACCCGATATCGCGACGTCTCCCGAGAAATTATGCGCACAAACCGGTTTACGAGATAAGAATTTTTTAGCGCATTGTTAAGGGATACATAATATTAATAACAATAATACATATATAATATAATGTTATACGCGTATACACGGCGAGTAATATATGTTAACAGCCAGGCCATTGTTACGAAACGTTCATTTAAATATAACTGTAAGGCATTTTTTAATTAATCTTGATAATATAAATCCGTTGTAATAAAACATATTCCCACACGCGAGAAGTTCGGGTATACTCACTCTACGACACCTATACGATGTATACCTATAGTGGATACATAATATAACCACCATCAAACTGTTGTTGCTGCCGTTTCCGGCTCCTCCTCCGAACGGTGGCCAATTATAATATGATTTACGCAGCGAAGATTTCAATTCAGCGATTTTAACGACGCCCGCGAGTTATTAATAATCGTTTTTTTTTTTACAACCGTAAATAAAGGCCGCGTCGATCCGTCTCGTGCGCCTCCTCTTTAACGTCCATCGCCCGCAAACGGATCGGTGAATTATCGAAAAACATAACCACGCTAATAATAATTGACCCGCGGACAGAGGTCGTCGTATACATAATCGCGTTTTAATGTCCGTCCATAGCGAGACGAAATAATTTTTTCAATTGTCCGTATTATTATTATATTACTACGGTATTATTATAACATTATTTTATTATTAGGATCTCCACAGAGCACGATTATTATTATTATTATCTTTACAGCCAAAGCGGTCTGTTTAACGCGCATAATATTATAAATTATATTATATATATTATATACATCACGAGTCATGACGATATGATTATTACTAGTGTACGCGATATAAGTACCGTCGACGACGTGTAATGCGTTTTTAAACACATCGTTTTTAACTCGGACGAAACTCGTGCAGCCGTTTTATCGTTAACCGCTCACATCGTCGGCTACACACACTCAAGTACACAACCCGTCATCATAATAATATAATAAATACATCTGCACTCAACGAGGTGATTAATAATTAGAAACGGCGCGGGCGGACAAGATTTCCGCGCGAAACAATTATATATTATGTATGTGAAGACCGATGATAAATATCGCTGGCCGGACGGAAATGTTTTGTACACATTACCATTATTGCGGCGGTGCGGATGCGATCTATACCAATAATAATAAGTTATGTCCGTGATCACCCCGTTTTGATTGACGTGCAACTAATAGCCGTGATGCGGCTTCTCCGATCGATCGGTCAGCCCGATAGACCCGTCTGAACCCCCGTCGATTCCACTCCCATGATATCGAATTATTACATTCAATCACATTATACAGTAACAATGTGCACGATCGTGGACACACAACAACTAGAACACTTAAAAAAACTAAGAACGTATAATTTTTTTTTTTCCCATCCATATATAGTAGCAGCTACTTCAATATATAATATATAATGTTATATTATATTATATACGTGTACATAATATTTTAATAATCATTCTGGTTAATCGATCAACGCGACTACCGGACACTTAATGGTTTTTTAAAAAGCAATAACGCCGCCGTAATAGTAATTAATGTAATAATAATCCCCCATCCCGGAGCTATATATTTTACTGAGATTTTAATAACACCGCCGCGACCACTATTTACATAATAATATATATCACGTGTGTGGTATTTATCTTTCGATATAATATATAATATAATATAAATTATAATATACGCGCGGTATGAGGTTTGCCAAAATCTGGTAAATACGCGTTGTCACGATGGTCGCAGAGAGCAGCAACTAGCAAGTCGATTTCGTATTAATTAACATTAATCTTCGCGATAAATATGTTAATGCGATGAAATTGTTCGAGGAAAATATTGTTTCGGTCCAAACAGCGAACGGCGTTCGAGCAATACCCGACTACCCGAGGCGCAACCTCGAAACGAGGAAATAGAAAACAACAAAAAACTAAACACACACACACACACATTTCTTGGCCAATTTCGTGCATATTACGATATTATAGTATAATTATACGGAGTAAATTTGCACGTGGTACAATATTTTTCGTATATTATTATAGCTTATTCACACGTTTTTCACTGTAATAGCAATGACGTCATATGGTGATTGTGCTATGTGCAGTCTGCGGATTCTGATTTTTTGGTGTATCTATATAATATGAACTCATATTATTATAATGCATATAATATAACACCAATATATTATAATTTCAACTCATACGATGTAGAACATACGAGGAAGCAGCGTATTAACCATTTATCGGTTTTCGACAAGGTCATCGCAGGAAACTGTTGCATTAAAATATACATAAACCTATTATACACAAAATTAATATATACTTATATATATATAAATATGTGTATTATAATAAATAGGATTGCGACTGCATACACACTGCATCGGACAGGTGTTGGGATCGGTTTCGTTTTACAACACGCACGACAACCCCTTTTTAGCCGTATTCTTACACAATAAGACTATATAATAGTACTATTCATATATATTTATATTCGTGTGTGCGTGTGTGCATACCTATATACGTATAAGGGTGAGCGGCGGCGCAACCCCTTTGGAAAACATTACGCACCAACGGATTCTTCTAGTTAGTTTATTTTAATAATAAATAATATGATAAAAAAAAAATGAGGGAGACGAACGGCAACCGACGGTGGCGGCGTCGTCCAAGTGCGTTTGCTCCGGCACCCTTTCCGAATACCCGATTTCCCATCACTTCATTGAGCTTGTCATAATGAACTCGTCACGGCATCACTCACTCGTTCACTCAACGCCGCTGCTGTTTTTTCGGTACGTGTCAATTTACAACGAAACACCACCACTTTTATAGGTATACGTTCGTCACACAACCCGACGCCGGGTCATTAGCGTGTTGTATTATACATAGGTACACAACATATGATAAATAATATTATACACATATTATATAAATATAAATGTATACGCTGCACGCCGCGCGATACGATTATATTATATACACGACGCGGGCTCAATACTATATGTGATTGTCTCCGCGACACGTCCGTGTAACGATTTATTCTATTGATAGCGTAATGAGCGCGAAATTAAAGCGTGTACGTACGCGTGTTTAAAATAAAAAATTGAGTTCAAACGGTGTGAAAGACCTCTCCTCTAAAAGGTACAGCGGCAAACTGCACGTGTATATAATATATATATAAATACGCACTGCGACATATATATATACACACACATAATATACACATATTATATTCATTTTACACATACACACACACACGCAGAACCGGATCTGGACATTTGATATCGCGGTCCGTCGTAATGTTACACGCAGGACTTGCGTGTCGGATCGTCTATCTTTGCGGCGGCGGCGGCGGCGGTGAGCGATCGAGCGCGCGCGACTGACGACGACAATATAATATATTAGAAAAAACAGGTTTTAGCCATAAGCTGCAGAACACACACATAAAACGAAATATAGATAAGTGAAAAAAAAACGGACGAAATGGAAAAAAAAATCAGAAAACCCGCCTCGTTGCAGCACTAGCTTAAACTTGTCAAAAACGCCAAAATTAATGTACCTATTTTATACGTCTGGTTTTCACCATCGAGACGCAGGCGCGCGCGCGCGCTCGTTCTTCCCAAATGTCATTGCACAAGTCTAATTAGAAAGTTGTTTCGGTCATCCGCGATCGCGTGTGCATGTGTGTGTAATATATTATATTATTTGAATATAACACTGTTATATACCTATATAATATAATATAGGAACACAGCCGCCGCCGCAGCAACGGAGACCGATTTAATCAGTCCTATACTGCTATATGCACTCCTGCGCCGCCACTACCGTCGCTTGGCGCATATTTTATAAAAACCAAACCGATAACAGTTTTTTTTTCTTTCCATATAGATAACTTTCTAAGCCACTCTCGATAATTATGCCGATATATATTATAATGACGCTTATTCCAGCGGCGGTGCTGGATGCGAATAATCGGGTTTTTCTTTCCGATTTTTTATTCTCATATAATTTATTACATATATGTATATACTGTATACCTATACATTCAATATAGCGCATAAACACAGCGCCAGACGTAGCCGGTGAAATAAGTAATAAAATATCATATTTATTGTCGCCGTGTTCATCATAGAATTATATAACGTATATATATATATATATATATAGCAGTGGACGTCATCTGCTGCGGCAGCTCGTCATATTATATGCTGCACACACGATCGGGAGCTGATGATAATGTGTATTGTCGACGACGATATTGACCAATAAAAAACAATCGGCGCGCAAATAAACAGTCGTTGGACGGTCGTAAAAATCAATCAAAATGTAAACATTAAGATCTTCAATCATAATTTAGCACTACAAATATTGATATATACTCGTAGTATATATACGTATATATTTACACGTTAACGATATTTATTGAAATGATGTGTTTATACGCGTATACAAAATGTAATGTTCTTGGACGAACTTCGGAGGGCACATGTATACAAAGGACGATGTAATCGAATAGGTATATATAATATAATATATAATATAATACACCACAGAGATTGCGATCGAAGTGCGATACGAACAGCCGCAACACGGATTACCTACACACACACATATATATAGAATATTGTGGCGATCGGATCGGAGAAATGGGAAAACGACTTTACGAGGACGAGAGGCGGCTGCGGTCCCATACAGAAGAGACTTTAACGCACGACCGGCCACCGCGATTATATATCTGTAATAATATAATAATATACGCGCGTATAGTAAATTTTACTGATCGGATCCGTTGAAAAGACTGCGGCCGAAACTCTGTGGCGGCGGAGATATAGCGCGCGCTAAATAATATATATAAAAAAAACGAAACCGTTATATCACATAAGCCATAAATATAATATATATATATATATATTGTAAAAATAGGCAGTATACTGTGTATCGGCGCAGATTGATTTTTAGATCTTTATCCCAAACGACTTATAGCGCGGCTCCGGGCTCATATACTTACCTAATATCCTATTATATTATCGCGCATATATATGAACGCGGGCGGCGCTACGACTGTCCATCACGCCGTATATATAATATATATATATATATATATGTATGAAGTGTAATAATTTATTAATATGTATTCGTGTTATCGTCATCTGCAGTGGTCGTATAGTGTGCGACAGGCGAAGAGCGCCCCTCCCAGCCCCGTACGCGATGAACGCGCACAGAACTCGGGCGGTCACCACGCCCATTCGGACAGACGCGAACCAATGCCGAATTAAACGGATTGGAAACCGAAGATGACACCTCGTACCGTTTAACGACGGCGCGTCCGCGGTGGGCTGCTCTCTCGTCGTATATATATATGTATGGAAATGTCGACGTTTCGAAAACCTAACTATAAATATATTACACTATATATAATGTGCATATATAAATCGAGTATAACATATTATAAACGGGCTATATATATTTTTCCCACGTCTTATATACACGAGTCACGTCCGGGAATGCGTTCTCTGGTTGGTCGACGTGCCCGCGCCGTCTCAACCCTATATACATACATTATATACGTATATATATATATACTCCAAAGTATATATAATAAACGATATAAATGAGTATTGCGATCGCGGTGTATGCGCGAGATGTGCGCGAGGGGAGTGGTCCGCGAGCGAGATAATCTTCGGATTTATTCGTCCGTTAAATGTCGACAATTAGACGATGCCGAATATCATATTTCGGATGAGACGCAGCAGCAGCCGCGGTGGAGGTGCATATATATATAATGTGCCGCATACACAACTGCACGCGCTTACAAGACCTCCCGTACGTTATATTATAATATACGACCGAGCGCGTATTATAATGCGCACAAACGCGCTGTACGAACACGTAAAATATTATATAGGAACGTATACACAAAAAAGGGTTGCTCGCGCCCGCGTGCTATGAAATATTACGACGGCCGAATACGTTACGACAATGGGTTATAATTGCGAGCGCATAACTATACGGTATGTATATCGTACTAGGTATATGGTAGGTATGTGTGTGCGTGTATACCGTGCCGAGGCTATAAATTATAGATCACGTCCCGCAATAACAATATTATAAATACCTGTGCACAAAAGAACCCGGAGGGCCTAATTTTTGTGTGTGTATGCGCGCGCGCCCGGTTTCGTCTGGTAATTCGATATTATTAGTATCAAAGATCCCGCGACCGGGTACAGTCGCGTCTTGTTGGTCTAAGTACCCAGTATATTATATAATATGTATCATCTATAATATATTTTATAATAAAATACGCGACAAACCGCCGTCGCCGACTTTAAGAGAGTTAATGACGAAGCCATATAGGTAACCCTCTCACGCGACTGAAATATGCGCATCACATTTCTGTATAACGACGAAAAAAAACATATATTATATAAAAGTAGCGGTGGTTTCTGATTTAAAGAGGCAAAATACGTATCTCTATTGTTTCTAACCAATTATAAGAAGAAAGAAAAAACCGAACATAATATTTTTGCGACCCGCCGCTAACCAGATATATTGTATATTATATTGTGTATGGGTAGATATATATAGTGTGTCGGTGTCGCTACGCAGTGGTGTTATACTTATAAAACAATAGCGTATAATATTATTATCATTATTACAATATATAATAAGCGCTCTTCGGACACGACTGAATATCAAGTTTTATATAAACGTCTGCGTGCACTCGTTAAAAATACATTTCACCGTCTCCGTATAAATTTTCGAGTGAAATGTGCAAATATATGTAACGCATCTCTATATGCCTATATGTATTGTATACATAAGTATATGTAATTTGTATGTATATGTATACACTTGTTACTATACATGACCTTACAGTGATATACAAAAATTAGTCGTAAAATCGATACTTGAAAAAGTCGGAACGTGCATGAGCCCGATTAGTAGATAATGCATGCATAATCTTATATTGATCAAAACGGTAATAGATATTAAGGCACGATTGTGCAAGTATAAGCAGGTACATACTTTGTGGCCGGCAATGTGATTAAATTACAGTTCGTATTAATGTATTATGTATAATTCATAAAAATATATTAAGTACATAAGCATATATGTAATATGTTATATGTTATAAAGGCAATTTCTTTAATAAGAGTGTATTATTAATTATTATTATTATTCATCAATTTGTACGTATACAGTACAATGAAATGTTAATTTTTATTATCATATGTACTTATATTTTATAGGTGTATTTACAATTATTTACGCTATTTGTTCGTAGTACTTGAAGTCCTAAACAATATTATCATATTATTTTTAGATATTTTTAGTATAACGAATTAAATTTAAATATATTGATACATTTTAACAAGTACCTACAAGTATATAATATAACCTATCAATGTATAAATCGTATAATTATTGTCATGTATATCATTCACCAGTATTAAAATAATGACTGACAAGTTTTTTTTTTCAATTACGACATGAGTTACGGCCTATTCTGTAATATTTCATAAGGTTGAGAACAATATTATATTATGTTGGGCATCGAAAAGGCGTTTTCATCTTTCATAATTTAATAATATAACCAACGCAATATGAATAAAGAACCCCATTTCCGCAGTATTAAAGGCTATTATGGAAGAGTAGTATGATTTTACATAATAGATCGTGGGACTATTGTGATCGTTGACAGACGTTTTCATAATTATTTATTTATTAAAAATTTCACATTTGGTACAGAAAATCAGTTTGAATTTTTATCACCAAAGATACGCTATTATTTGCGCGTTTGGTACATTTATAATATTAAATATTTTGTTTTTTAGTAGGTACCCGCTATTATATCGTACATAACACTAGCATAATAATATCGTGTATATATGATAACATCGTATATGTATATAGTTTACAAGCGTATATACCGCAACCGGGTTTTTTATTTATTTGTTAATTTCTAAATGTGGCGAAAACTACCTGTAGGTATCTACATAATATGCATGTTATACTGCATGATTTACAATATCAGATTATATTCGTATCGGTGCAATAACGCATACATATTACATAATAACACCGCAGATAAAAGGGATACATATATATCATACGATATAGGTATACGATGTATCGTTAGTTATATCGAACGGAATGCGTGTAACATTATAACGGCGAGTTAAAGACGATTGTTAAGATGATAATTTTTTTAATTTTCTGTTATAAGTATAAGGTACCTAGTTAGACGATTAACGTAATTGTTGTTACACAAGTCGGCTACATAATAAATTAACACGGTATTAAAAAATTAATAGCGATATTATTATAATACAACACGAAATAGAAACATTTATATATGGTCAAATCGTCTAGGAGTACGAGTACGAAAAACTCATATTTTACCTAAAACTAACATAATCCTTATAAAAAGCATGACTGACGGTAAATTATAATAATAATAATATATCTTACACGCGTATCGAGAAAAGTGATGAAATTATAACGCCGATTACGCGTCTAAGAGGACAAATATAATATGTTATCGTATTAGAAAACTGCGAAACCTAGTTGAATTAATGTGTAAATTATTGCAGACGATCTTAGGTGTAATAAATTATTCAGTATTTTCACCAACATAAATCACGTTAATAAACGTATATTTACTAAAAATATGTGTCAATAACAATGTCGGCGCTTTTTGAATAGCTGCCGTATGTTATATAATCAACGACCGTACAGATGATGTCGATTTAGCTTAAAATTAGTGTCGGGCGTACAAAAATTTAAACAAGGAGCCTATATACAAGATGCCCTCGAAAATGACATTTTAGTTTGGTATTGCAGAACACTGTTTCGAGATTACATGGCCATACGATAATAATAAATTTCCAATATAAACGACGACTCTCGGAAACTCGTTTTTTGCCGTCGCAATAGCGTATCGCGGCGACAATACGGATGAGCCTACACGCTCAAAGTGACACGGAAACCATCCTCATCTCATAAGCGTAAATTGTTAAAAAAAAGCATACCTTAAGTATATACGCATACATGTTATACAGTTACGCATATTTTTATATAAAAACATTGGTGTTAAGTTTATCTTCTATGACTACTATATACTGTGTTATTCTATAATAATAATAATAATAATAATATTATCAACGATGCATCGACGTGTTTTTTTAGGTTATTGTGTTATTTTTGAAACACGGCAAACGGCCAAGACACACATGTGAATATAATATTATACATTATGTAGAGGAAAAGGACGAGTTATATATTATTTTATAGGCGATAGATAAAAAAATACAAGCGGCGGCGGCGGCGGAGGTAGCAGCGGCAGCGGTCACGCAGATTAGACGCGCGCGCGCGCGCTTTGGCAGCACTTACGGCCATATGTCGGCAAGATGCTTGTCCTTGACGGAGTCGGACAAGTGCGGCAGCTTGTAATACTCGTAGACGAAACTGAGCGGTGCACCGCCCTGGCCCTGTCCCGACTGTTGGCCCTGTTCGTCCCCGGCAGCGCCGCCCGAAATGTTGAGCATGGCCGACGTGGCGGCGGTCAGCGGATGTTCGTAGTACGACGACCTCCAGCCACCCGGCTCGGCGGGTTGTTCGGTCACGCCGCCACCCCCGCCGCCGCCGCCGCCTCCTCCGCCCCCGGCGCCACCACCACCGTTCGTGTCCGAATCGGCCATGCCGTCGTCGCGGTGATGATCGTGTCGCCGGTGGTGGTGATGCTGTCCGTCGCCGTCAACAACGGCGCCGGTGACCTCGTCGTCCTCGCTGCAGCTACCCCGCCGTCTCCTACAAAAACAGCCCGCGAAAAAAAAACGTCCGCCGTTCAGATATCACTATCGCACAGGTAGGGTAGGTACACACACAAGTTTTAAGGAATACGCACACTAATTATATAATATTATATGGCCAGTTTCATTTCTATTTTCCGTTTATAAGCCGCGCACCCACCGCGCCCTTACGACAGAGCCTTTGCGAATCAAAAACTATGTGAGACCTGCCGCAGCCGTTGCCGCGTTTTTGTCGAGAAATCTCTTTTTAAACGGAAAACGATCGCGTTTATTATCATCGTTGCAACTACTCGCGACTATAATATATGATATATAAACATGCACATTATATTCCCACAACGGTCTGGTGGTGGGGGCACAGTCGACTAAATGGTAAAAATATGTTATAGATTTCAAACGACTATTGCAGCCGACTTTCACCGCATTAGACGCTACTGCTATATACGTGTATATAGGTATGTGTCGTATCGAGTACGTGTCCGGGCAACACGACGTCGCAACACAAGTCGGCCGACGAAAGTTCACTGTTTTTCCAGTGAAATCCGTCGATCGATCGCATCCGACAATTGTAAAAAAATAATTAACGCGAGTCGTCGTGTGATGACGATGACGACGACGACGACGACGATGACGGTGTACACGGAAAGAAGAGATCACGTGTACACTGCGGGTATCGCGATACAATGTGTCCGCTACCTAAACGCAGTAAACGGCGACGGACGAGATCACGAGCGGGGCACGCGTTTCGTGAATGAATCGCGCGGACCGCGGATGAATGACAGCGCATTGTTGTTGCATTATTATTATTGCTATTATTATTATTATTATTATTATTATTATGTGGTAGACGGAGTGATATCCGGCGCCGAGGGGCTCTCGTTTGTGCGCGCGCCAGACCGGACCGGTTCGGTTCGATCGACCGGTTCTCGGCCGGTGCGGCGGCTTCCTGCAGCATAATATACACATACACCGCGCGAAACAGCTACGACGACGTCTCTTCTTCCGCTCCGCCGAGTGTGATTTGTGATAAACGGTTGCCGAAAACAAAGTTCGTCCGATCAACACCCGCGGCACCGAATTGCCATTTGGGGGGGGGGGGCGATCACCTCACCCGAGTCGGGTGAATCGGTCGTCGTCCGAAAAACTGGACCAAAAGTGCGCGCCCGACAGACCGCGACTGCGAAACTAGTTCTGCCCGCCCGCCCGTCTAACCGACCGACCACCGCACCGCACAGAATAAAATATACGGGTGTACTATGATAACCAGTTATTATTGTTATTATATATTGTTGTTGTAGTTATTATAGTAGTCGTCGTCGTCGTCGTTGTTGTTGTTGTTGTGTGCGTGTTATATTGTTTGTATAAATAGTATATTATATTTACCGCCGTGACCTTTGGTCTCGTTAAAAAAAAAAAACTGAACCTGTTGTGCCACTGCACACGCGCGCCGAGCACTCGACCGACCACGACGACGCGACGGTTCCCCAAACGATTTCATTAACAAGTGTCGTCGTCGTTTTCTCGTTTTCCGCTCCACGTTGCCGTGTAAACGCCGCGACCACGTGCAATATATATCGTATTATTATAATTTATTATCGTATATTTTTCGCCCGATGGACGGGATTCATGTAACGAAATATCGGCAATCGTGATTCATGATCAACTTATTATTATTACGCGCTCGTTTTTCGTAATCGACCGAAATCGTATATTCTATCGACGTAATCAGTGACGCAGTTTTTTTTTTTTATAAAACCACATATTACACTGGCGTACTATATTGAGATCGTCGTTACAACATCGACACAGGAATAATACAAATAATGCGCGACTTGTTTCGCGTTCGCGGTTTCGACGTGGTGATAAGGGGAGAGCCGGATATGCGCGTTGTGTGCAGAGGATTGTATGCGCATGAAGTGGCAAAAAAGTCATCGCGTCGACGATGAAGCGATCTCGAAAAAAAAAATCGAAAACCATACAAAAAAAACGTAATCTAGGAACCGGCGACGAATCGGATGTCGAGTCGGAAGACGCACGACCCCCCCGGGTGATTAATTGTTTTATAAGATTTCCGAATAAATATAGCGCGCGCACCATACAATGTGCTCGGAGGGAGGGATGAGACAGTGATCGGAGTGCATGAGAACTGCGTTTTGCGCCGACGGGTACATATTATATGTACGTTTATACTGCACCCCGCGATGCTTGGCTTCCTCCTGGTCTGTGTTTACACAACCCTTTTGAAAATCATTTACGAAACAGCGGCGGTCTTGCGCAACGAGTGATTTTTTTTCGCGGATCTATTCATGCGATGACGTTCTTGCTGATGACAATGGGTAACCGAGCCTATACACACACTGCACGCGATTTATATGTATAATAATAATATGTATAGGTACGCCAAGCCGGGGGCTATTTGATGCGAAAAGGATTTAAAGGTCGACATTGACAAATGAGGAGCGCGCCGAGTGCGAGCGCATGTCGCGCGTTTATCGCAGTTCCGATATTTGTTTTTTTCGAGAGCGGGTATTATAATGCGTGTGTATGTGTGTCTGAAGGAGATATAATGAATGATGCGGCGTACGCGCGGATTAGAAGTCGTGTCGTACGATTTAAATATCGCGATTAAAAACATAATAATAATAATAATAAACGAAAAAGGTTATGTGTGTGCACAGAGTAACGGTTTTTTTATTATTGTTATTTTCACCACCGCGATGCTTGAAATTCTCATGATTTCGACAAATATGTTCACGGTTTGTTTACTGGGATACCCGTACGCCCTTCTCGTAGTAGAGATCTGTCTATACAGATACGGTATATAGTCGTCGATAATAAATAGGTCACAATTTACGCGTTCCCCCTACAGATATTGTCGGAAGTGGAATCTAAGGGTTTCCGAGTAAAAAAGAAAATGATACACACGCTACAACGTTCCATACGTAAACCGAAGGTATATCATCCGCAGGATAGAAAAAGGACAACTACCATAATTATACTTAAGAAAACAAACAATGTAATTTTCGAACTATCATCCGCGGGCGCCGAACGAGTAAGGTATTTTTTTGTTTTGGTCGTTTTAGATCCCAGACACGGTGCACATAGCTAGTATGTGTATAAGAAACACACGGAAATTAGATATATAATAATATTATTATTATATACGTAAACAACAATGTCAGTTTTTTACTGATGATATAATTTTTGATTACTGGTTTTTCGTCGTTTGTCAGCAACCGATCTCATGGGAATTTCATCGCCGTCGCCATTCCTATATATACTATACTCGGGGTGTGTACTGTATATATTTATTACATAGATGTTCTTAATATCATATATAGGTGTAATGTACACACACACACACTCATACATTCATACGTACGCACACACACACACACATATATATACATATGGATATAAGTACCCAGAGCCGTCGCCGAGCAAATGATTTGTAGGAGATAATAAAATAAAAATTACCTACCTAAGTAATAACTACATACATGTATATACAGCGACAAGACGGCGTGTCCATGGTATATTTTTATATTATATACGGACAGAAGGGAAATAACACCGTTAATTTGGTACACGAAGTTATCCGAAGAGTTATAATACTATACATGCACGCCGTGAACAGACCATACACATTACACATATATGCAAATGACTGTAATCACGATGATTGCGCCTCGGGACCGTAGTCGTCCCGTCACATGTAGGTACGTGAATATATAGTATATAATAACAATATAATATGATATCTACCCCCAAACAAGATGGAAGTCGATAAAAATGTAAATCCTGTATATATACTACATATATAGGTATCTCGACAATAAATATATGATTCGTGAAGCTATTGTTACTCGGCTTAAACCTTATGTATAGGTATATATAATATTAATACGATCGTATATATATATACCGTACCTACGCTTTATTTGGGGGACCACGAGGCGAAAAAGGGATGACAATGTTTTAGATATAGGTACATACTAAAAAACTGACTACCCACTGAATAGAATGAAATAATATTATGTGCGTCGTGTGTTGTTATTTTATGTTTTCCTCGCAAACGCAAAAAATTCCATAAAACGTTGAGAGTAGACCCGTTCAACTTAACCCAGTTATAATATATATAGGTATCAGAGAAGGTTATATACCTATACAAGTGTAAGTACTCGGCTGCTGTGAAAACGCGTCAACGAGAAATGTTGATTTATAAATTAACGCTGACTGGGCAAAGTAGCGTGCCATCGACCTAGAGAGCAATAACGTTTTTTCTGTCCGTGCACAATAATAATAAAATATCGTACAATTGCATAATTTTTTAAACATGCGCGTGAGTGCGTTATCCCCCATAGCAACTAATCCACCGATCGATCAAAACGAATGATTAAACACACACACACACACACATAAAACCACACATGTGCAAATTATAATATCGCGTATACGATGTAGGGTATTTGGACCGGATATTCCTGTTTTGCGTAAGGTTGCCGCAAACGCAAACGCTGCAGTGTCAAAATCAAAAAGGACGTCCGCCCGCCCGCGCCAATCCGTGTATACCATAGATATTCTGATACCTGCTACATAATAATATATAATAATATATACACATGACGATAGATATACGCCGATAGCGCAGCACGACACCCGAGTCCGGAGAAGCGGTTAGCCCTCAACGGTCAATTGTTTTTGTATATACGTATAATTTAATACATTTGTATAAATCGAACGCGTTTTATGTGTGCCACAATGCACGCTCACCCGTAATTAATATTATTTATGTACGGACTGCAGCCGAGGCATGTATAATATAATATGCTATAGGTATGCTGCGTGGACAAGAGAGACCGCGACCGAATTGTCTTAGCGCGCAGCACGAATTTAGCGTCGGAAAAACGACAAGGACGGTACGTCGGAACGAAACACTATAAGGATAGGTACATATTATACAGTTTATATAGTATAGTAGTACGTGTTCTTTATAAATTGCATATTATTGTGTATCACCTCGTGAGAAGGTTTTACCGCAACAATTCGGTTGCCAAATCGGTAGAAAACTTATTCGATCACTCACTGATATGATATTATATTCTATGTGTGATGGCAGGTGGGTAGGTGTATAAGTATGAAAATCATCGGGTATTCGATATCGGAAGGAAAATAACATATATAATATTAATGTGTGAGTTTATATTATATACACATGTAAAATACTTTTGACGTTGACGAGGAAATTGAACAACAGCCGAAAGTATATTACAATATGTACACGTCGGTTTTACGGCTTCACGTACCAAAATATAATATATATATAAATGTGTGTGTGTGTATACATATACGATAGATTAGCCGAAATGGGTGTATCCGCGAGATGGATTATTGCTCCGGTAAATTGCTTCGGAGTACCTATACATATAACCAGTAAACATTATGTATATTACCTACCTATATTATGGATATATGCATGTAATATATAATGTAGATAATACGCATATATTTCAGTACTCGCAGACCACAAAAACATGTGCCCCGCACACGGCGAGCTATACATAATATTATAATATATCATTACACTCAAATATATATACGTATATAGATACTACGGATAAGTACGCGTTCCTAGTCGTAGACTAATAATATTATCCCGTATCTCCGTATACAATGTTATGATAATATATGATATTATTTATACTATTTAGAGACATATACGAACATAAGGTTTCAAAGTCAATAAGGAGTGGTTAAGGATTCGTCGCAAATTTTGCCACTGCCTCGATGAAAATTAGGGTTGTACGTGCATACTGCAGTTTGTGTAATATATTGAATTATATATATATATATATATATATATATATATAGACATGTAATCCGGTATAATATTTAATTGCGTTTATTACGTATTACACATCATATTATTATATATATATATATATTAGGTATATAGGTAAGTACACGTAAAGTGCAGTAACATACGATGATAATGATACCGATATATAGGACATATAGGTATATGTCATTTTACATCGTGTCGGACGTGTGTAATCGATTCGGCCGCATAACTGTGTTCAATATAAATATGTACCTATATACTTGTGCGTTTACAATAGTGTATAGGCAACAAACTAGATAACATTGAGACGGTAAATTAGAAACGAAATTCCAAGTCCGGTGACGAGTGCACGCGCGTGCGTCCGGGATGCCGCGACGAGACGATGTTATATTATATATATACCGTAGAAATATCGCCTTTTGCGTCGTTCAAGGGTACCCAGAGGAGTGTGCATAATATATAAAATAATTACACTTAAGTCATGTAGGTACAAGGCGTATGCGAATACCGCGTGACTTAACTCGTCAACTAGAACCGCGACAAATACGCGGCTTTTGCGTATGTGTATATTGCAGTGGCTTGTGTTCTATATTCATAGTTATTAGTATTGTATAATACATGCATAGTCACGGCCTATAAGTTTTTAGTTAATGTTATATTATATCAATAAGTAGTGGTTGTCGAAATCATAGTGGAATGGGGGAAGTCGCGTGGTTTAAGTCTTACCGACCCCTAATCCTTATACGTCGAAAATATATTTTATTGGTAATCTTAACACACATTTAGGCATAACGGTTTAATATTATAAATTATGACCCTATAATATAAACCTAATAAATAAATTGTTAATTTTTTTCTGTACAGATTAAACATGATGCTCGCGGCGAAAACGGTACTGCGATCATTCACGATGGGTAATCCAATACTGAGAGTTTGAATAAAAATGAAAACACAAATATTCGTTGTTGCGTGGGGAGAAAGACAATTTTATTTATGCGCTGGCAATCAAAAACTATAATTCGACCGCCGGACGGAGGCGTGATGATGTTATTATAAAGATGTTAAGGTAAAAATCTTTATAATACAATTATTATTAAAATTAGTAAGGTGTTGTATAAAAGGATATCGGATATTACTATAATGCATGCCGATGTTTCGAAGCTTTCTATTGGCCCGTAGCGATGATGTGCGGTGGTAGTCACGGCGAACACCGTAGATCATAATTTTTATACCTATTGTATTGATTTACAGGATCATCGTTATGAACAATATCATCACAGTAATATAATGATTACGGTCGCGAATAATATAATGTAATATTTTTAAAAAAGATTTTCCGCGGCGATTTAACCCCGAGGACCTTTTGAGTGTAGCCACAACAACATGTGGGCGGATGACGAGGATTCTGCAGCGGACACACATAGACATATACACACATAACATATCATAATCTATCAGAATGCACAAGTTTTATATATATATATATTAGTATAGGTACGGTACACGCGTGTAATATGCTGTGGGAACACCGCAGAGGTCGCGCGGCAGGTGAAAGGCCGTCGGTCTATCTCATATAATAATATCATCGCGTATCTGACTCATAGCCCATAGGTACGACTCACGTGTGCAGCGAATGTGTGTGTAAATGATTTCTTATACAAGAAATATATACGTGTATCATCATATCGACGTATGCGCACAAAGAACACGGGTATGATATGCATTGTGCAGATTCTCGTGTGCGTATGGGCGAATAGTATATTAAACATATTACCCACCGACAAGAAATATATACGAACGTTTTAACACCCGGACGGAACGTGACCACGTGCAGGGAAAAACTGTCAGCAGCACGTAAATAATAACGAGAGTTTATATATTATATGCGACAGGTATATATCAAACTTGTAAACTTATATCGTGTGTATAAACGATGTTCACGCGAAAAATAGACTTGAAAATATATTATTATAACGCATAACATTAAAACTGCAATACCTCGCGCGCGTACACAGAATTTTTTTTTGTTTACTTATACTTATTTTTACCGAGAGAAAAAAACGGCAGCATTCTTGAAAAAGAATACAACGTTCGCATTGGAAAATAAATCGAAATACTCTGACTGGGGTAACGTATATATATATATATATATATATATTATGTTTGTGTGTATGTTTATTGATCAGTGTGTACGACGATTATAATAATAATAACGTGTCGCGCAAAGAATTTTGATCAGTCGACGGCGGCGGCGGCATGCTACGGCGGCATTGCTATACGCGTATACGCACATCGGCTAGGCGAATCACGAGGAAAATTCTCATAGTTTTATATAATATTATTGCTATTTTTTCTGCCTATAACATTATACACTGAACGCTACACGGCACGCAGGACGATTCTCCTATTCGCGCATTCGTATCACGTACGGGCCAAATCGTTCCTTACCGGGAAAAAAAATCGTCGACGACCGCTCGATCTTTGCTCGGCCGAGACACTGTGAACAATCGGGGAGTCGATAATAATATATTATATTGAAGTATTATCGCACACAATGTATTTATAGGTATCGGTTTCTTCGACGGCCGAATTCGGTCCGATCGTCGTTGTTTTCACTTTTGCATGGCCAGCTACATTATGTATAAGTACTATAAGTACTGCTATTACACCGTCGTCGTAAATATAAAAAAAACACATTATTTCCAGTACGCCTCCGACGGATGTTACCACGTCATAGCGTATAAGGCTGTAGTCATTTTTGTATTCGCCACAACAGCGATGCGTACAGCGTCGTTTACAATAGGTTAGAATGGTTAGATGCTTATAGATGTTCACAATAAATATCGATCACAGTATGCTACTGCAGCAGGAATAATTTTAGTAAGCGCACTGCGCACACTGCAATCGATCTATCGATGACTGAGGTTAATTGTCCGTGTTTAATATATATTATATTATTATAGTCCAAGCTTTACGTTTACACGAGTACAACAGCCAAGTATCACTGATATCAGACACGCAAGAACCGCGCGCGTGCGATTAAAATCGTGATGATCGAAATGCCGTGCTCGAAACGACGACGACGATGATGATCGCAATAGTTCGCGTGCACGGCTTACTGCAAGGAAGACTATTATATATTTATAATAATAGGTATACTACGTTTTATTATTATTGAATCGTTATAAGTATATTATATATTACAGACTGCGACTGCGGTAGCAGAAATCTCAATGTTGCTGACGATGTTTTTCCGATCGTGACACGTTCGATCGAGACGTTGCGGGTGCAATGTCTACAGAGAAAACTTTTGTCGTTTGCTGTATACAGGTGAAAAATCTATTCTATTCGAGAAGTTATTGCACTCTGCACGTTGTGTACACATAAAGTTGCAGTGTTCGCTGTAGAAGTACGCGTGTTCACAGTGTATTATGATGACGATGACGATGATTAAGATGACGATAATGTCCGTTTATTGTGCGCTGGGGCTTAAACCGGTATATTAGGTAGGTAAACATAATAATATTATTATTATATCCCATGCGGCACGTGGTTGTAGCTATATATAGTACCTATACAGTATACGCCACACGCCGAGGGTAATTTCTTGAAATACCGGACCCTCGAACTTGTTCTGAGTGTATATTATAAATGTGTGTGCATACAGGTTGTTGCATACTAGTTTGGCGGCAAGAGAGGCGAAAGATACTACTATAACTACCTACTGCTACTACACTACACTACTAGTATTAATATTTACTATACTACTACTACTACTACTACTACAACTACTACTATAGTACTACGACTACTATATATAGGCTCACAAGCACGACACCCACGCCAAATGGTGCAGTAAGCCGTTTCCATTCATAAAGTACATAATATAATAATGATAATAATATCTAACGGGCGTTTGGCCATGTACACGAAACGCACACGGCACACGGTATTAACGATAGACGGCCGTCGTTTTCGGTAAACTTACAACATATTTACATATCACGATAATTGTGTGCAGGTATACCCATTATGAATATTATAATATACGCACAAATGGTTATTAATAATATTATTAGGTATCGCACTATATGCGTAAACGCGGTATACCTATTTATACATGACCGGAAAACGTTGTATACGCAAACACGGAACACGGTCCGTTTAACAATTATTATATCGTAATACACGTCCCCTTTTATTTATTTTTTCGTACATAGGTTCCTATATAAAGTATATAATATCTATATATACGCACAGCCTACAGGTAGTCGTTTCGAAATATCTGTTGCGTCGACGACGATTTCTCAACTACATATATTATTATTCTTCGGGTTTTTTTTTATTCTTTTCATACGCCTTCAATAAAACATTTTGCGAGCAGTTTATAAACCCGTCGTTTCTATATATACCGGCAGTATAATATATATATTTTTTTTTCTCTCCGTTTTCTGCAGTAGCCGGGACGACGACAATGGCTGACGATTGATGTCGGTCGTAAAACAAAATTGGTCTGATATATCTGCCGTTTTTTTTTTCTTCTCTCTATACGTTTACTCTCATTCCTTCCTATATACAGTCCCGGGTTGTGATGGCCAATTAAAGTACTTATATATAAATATAATACTACTGGTGCAGTGTCAGCGGGGCCTGCGGCAGTCGGCACATATATACATGCGGCGGAGTATATTATAAGACGAGAGAGAGAGAGAGACGGATAGAGTGTAAGAGGGTCGGTGGAGTTTGGCTCGCGCACACAGAATTCTAAACTCGGAACTTATATTCGCATTGTGCTCTCGGGATGGGTTTTATGAGAATAATATAATAATAAAATAAAAAATACGGGTGTATATACCTATACCTATATATAATAAAAATAATAATAATAAAAGAAGAAAAAATAGTCACATGCCAATAAATATAATAAAATATATTTTATATGTGCAGCGTACGGTGACGGTATAGGTATAGGTACGCACGTGAAAAAACTAAATCGTTTTCTCGTGGACGGAAAAAAAAACGGACTGTCGACGACGAGTGCATTGCGCGCGAAAATATATTGCGGGCGGACCGATCGATGGAGCCGAATAAATTGGTGTGCGCGCGCGCGTTCTCCGCCGGCCGTCTCCCGATTGGTCGGAACCGTTCTGAGCGGGCGGCGACCATTAGCCGGGCGTCGGCGTCGGCGTGCTATCGCGTTATTTATTTTTTTAATTTTTTTTTACGACAAGTGCGCTTTACTAGTCCGATATATAATGATAAATAATCAAAACTACGAGCGCGCGCGCGCGCGCACAAACACACACCCAATAATGATACAATGTGCGCGCGCACGTACGTACATAAACGTCACGCGCGTGTTGCCGATTAAATTATCTATAAGGCGCGGCGGTAGCGGCAGTCCGCCGTCGTCCCGGCGCCGATTTTTATCTAATATTATATATTATATTATATTACCGTTTCGCATATTATATACGCGTATACATAAATGAATTATATTATTTTTTTATAATAATACGCGTATACGATGTATAAATATTATACGCGCGACGTTTACAATATTATCGCCGTTTTTTATACGATACGATATTATGTTTTAACTACGTTATAGTACACAGACGTACAGCGGCGTTTATGATTTATGATTGTATATATACGCGCATTTAATAAATAATATATATATATAGTCAGCAATACCATATATTATATATATATATATATATTGTTCCCTGCAATTTATCGTTTTGAATTATTATTATTATTATTATTGTTATGATATACAACTGTCTGACTACGCGGTATTGATATCACATTATTATATATATAGATATAAGAATAAGATAATTTATAAATATAGAAATGCAGACTGTGCGGAAGACGACGAACTGTGCAGATGTGAAAAACCGAATATTATATTATATGCACATCACTGTCGGCGGAAAAAAACTATACCTATATCAATCCTATTTTACAATATTATCGTATCACGACACGACGAATCATAATATAACTACTTTGTATATTATACGAAATATTATACTATAATCGTCGTTTAATGTAAGTATATTATGTGCACTATATATACACGACGACGTAATAAAAAAGATAGAAAATAAATATATTGCGGGCACACGAAGCCACAACGATAAAATAATATCATAAAGTGCCTCTGCTATATGGTAGTGTATATATACTATTAATACTTATGGATAGAATATATGTGCCTATATTGCAGATCAGATATACAGTCATATTATCGTCAGTCGCAATATAATAATATTATATATATACAGGTGCACTTTACTATACGAATATCGTTATAAGTATATACCTAATACATAATAACCGGGAATTTTTTTTTTATTTCTTTACAATATATTCGGTCCAGTTGAATTTTTTACGCTCGGCTTTATAACGTCGTTATGTAGGTAGATAAATGCATTTAAAATATATAGTGCCTCTGAATAATAAACTTGTATAAAATCTCTTTATTTTATACATTATAGTATTATATACCTACAAATTATACATAGATTATAATTAGGTACATGCGAACACTGTGCAATGTATTATTATATATACCAATGTACAATATTATATATACGATATATAATTTGAATGCGCGCACGAAAGTTATAAAAATGTTATTTTACGACAACGATTTTTTTTTCTAAACTATAACGCGTATAATAAATAAATAAAAAAATAAATACTTAAACGATCTCCAATAAAAGTGATTATTTTTTTAAGGCGTATAGTTATTATTACCTACATGCGCGCATGTCCTACTTTTAATGTAGTAAAAAAAAAAAACAAATAAAAATTAATAGTGTTAACTAAAATATTGACCGACCCAAAATCGTTGATATAATTTTATATTTTTCATTAAATCTGTAGGTAGATAAGTTATATTATGCGAACCTGCAATTAAGGTCGATTTCGGCCCAATATATTATAAATTACCTACGGCATAATTTATTGCTTTTCAGGCAAATATTCAAAAAAAAATACGTGCGACGTGCGTATATGTATGATTCGATATTTACACAAATTAGTCCATCACGCGCGTCAGGTATCTATATATTTAATAGTATAATACTGTTGGGTTCAAATCGTAAATCAACGCCATACGATACCGTTACTGCAATAATATACGTCGCGATAATATAATTTAATATGCCTTCAGCTTTAAAATCAAAGATTTCATCGGGGACACCGACTTTCAATGAAAAATAATTTCAAGGATAGTAGTACCTACACGAGGATTTTTGTATCACTGGGAGATTTCGATAGATCGGTGGATATGTATGTGTGTAATAAATTACAGAAATCAATAATCAATACAAGTGACTGTATAATGACAGCGGTCCGTGTGTACACAACCGTAATATATGACGGTAAATTAGTAAATAAATAATTATAAATTTATTTATTATTATACGAATGTGCGCGATGACAATCTAATAAAATATATTACGTACGTACTTATTCTCATGATAATATTTTTGCAATTCATCGATACGGGTATAATCGCGATGAAAAAAAAATTACGACATCACAGTTATACATATACGTTATGTGTATATTGTATAATTAGTACTTTATCGTTACGGGAATAAATACATAAATAGATAAAAACATATTATTAATAATAAGAGGAAAAATCGCAATTGATTCGTGAATGATATACAATTTCATGAACAAAATTACAGAAATAATCAAATAAATACACGGTTTAATGTGTATACCGCACATAGCTACGCGCGTATATTGGGTTGCCTAACCAAAAGTCCCTAAAATATTATAATGATATTAAAATTATTTTTAACACTTAACTACGTATACCTATATTTTATTAATTAGTATGAATGTATTTTGTGAGAATATTCGTACAAACAGGCAAACGAGAGTAGTCATATGGCGAGTATAGTAATACGGCCGAGAATAATAATTAAAACACGGAATATTGGTACAATACCATAATAACCTCTGTAAAATTACTGACATATCGGCAGAAAAATTTATTTATTATTTATATATAATTATTTAGGTATATTTTCTATTAAATTATTATATAATATGATAGGTAATTATATCAGGTGTGATGTGACCTTTAATTTTTGGTCACCTCGAATCAACGGAAGCACGCCTACACGAACGGGCGTCAATCTTAATTAAAATATAATATTAATTGACTAAAAATTAAATAAAATAGACTATAAAATAGCTTTAAGGCTAACGTTTATATATTGACGTACGCATTTATTATAATACATGTCATATTTGCTTTAAACGAATTACACACTATAAATGATTTAAACGGTGCCAGTGTATATTATGATATAGACCTACTACATATTATATAGATATTATGGTTTTTATTCAAGGGAAAATATACGAAGTGATTGAAAGGAACAAGGTGGAGAGAAAAACGCTGTATTGATCTATATATATATATATATTATATTGAATATTAAACGCGCAGTGTGCTATATATATATTATACATAATGATAATAAAAATAATAATGATATCCATCCGTCGTCAGCGGAAAAAAATTATTTTCTTTAGACTTAACGTATGCCTAGTATATATACTATATGTACCTAATATTATAGGTACGTTTCTTCCTATACATGATATATTATTATATATGTTATGATTGATAGACGCATGTCGATCGTCGGATCGGAAAGCATTCATTAATAAAGAGCACTAAGTACTTTTTTTCTTCTTCCCTCCCGTTGATTAATGGTGGAAAGTATAATATATATACGTATATTATAATGGCGTATAGCGTACGCGATGAGATGCGTGTTTCTAACGATCGTCTGCACGGCCAAGAGTAAGACGAACGACAATGAACATTTTATATTTTTTTACTAGTCTCCCGTCATTATTATGATGCTTTCAAAATAACAAATAGATATGTTTTAATTAAAAAAAATCGAATACGATAAATGTTTTTTAATGTAGGTTAATTATAATATATAAAGACGGAAGACCTATATTTTGTTTTCATTCGAATTTCATAGAAAACAGGAAACTTAGATTACCTATTAATTATCACTTATCGATTACCTATAACCTCCTATACACCAGGATCCTGCGATAAATTATTTTTAAATAATAGACTAAAAACAGGTTGATATAACGATATATATTATAAGTTTTACGTCACCTTTAATAGTAATTATAAAATAAATACATATGCATTTTTCGAATCACATATTATAATATAATGTATAAAATTTTAGTATTATTTATAAATATACATTTTATTTATGTATTGAATATAAATAGTATACCTAATAAAATAAATATAATACATGTGTAATATGGTATAATTTTTATATTAACACACGTGCATACATTTGAGATTTCGTAACGATTATTTTAAATAATTGTATGTGTAATACACTAATAAATATACGATATTTTAAAAATAGCCTACACGCATGATGGTGAATTATAATTAAAATAAATACAAAAAAATATCGACCGAAACGCGAGCGTTACCAATGAGACGACTTGTGTTTTATTTTTATAACGATAATTAATACAATAATATAATTAGACACTTTGGTCCGGCTAAACCTTGTGCATATTTATACCTAATAATAACGATACGACGCACATCAGTATTTGATTAACTAACTAAAAATGTTTACTCGTTCATTTATCTGAGGTCGAAAATCAGTATAAATTCGCGGCATGCATCATATCACTTTGGCATCACAGTCGTAATAATTAATAAAAACACGTGAACACGCGATGTGCCTACAATATTTTCGATTGGCAAGCGAAACCTACATAATATTTTAAATAATAAAATAAAATAAAAAAAAATAATAAAATATCCTAAATAATATTCTACACACGGTGGGGTCACGCGCGGCGGACAATATCCACACACGTATAGATATAATATTATATAGTCGCCGTTTCTTCCCTTTGCGAGCACAGCGTGTATGTATATATAATATTGGGGTAACAGACCCCGTACACGTAAACATAATGCGCATAGCTATATAGGTGAGAGAGAGTCCGCCTAGAGAGTATTTTCCCATGATATGTTCTTATGTCCTTGCAGCTAGCAACTACACACACGTACGTATACACATACGATGTCCCTGCGGCAGAAATCGCGGCTGGACAAAGGTCGGTCGGAGCTCCCCCTTTGGCCCTTTTGTGTCCGTGTCACACACTCGCGTATATATATATATACATATGTGTGTACATGGAGTGTGTATTCGTGTGTGCGTGTACTTATGTGTACGAAGGTGATGTACGCGTCTTCGCCACCACCACCGGCCGGCCAGGCCATTCGCACGCTGCACACACACACACCCAACTAATTCCATTGTGCCATTTAATGTATATGATAATTCGCCGCGGACAACGGAGACACTGCCGTGGTGTATTATAATAATAACGAGCAGACGGGCTGAGGTTTTTGTTTTAACGGCCAAAAATTAAATCGTATTCGTTGAGCAGCGAAAAGACCCCTCGCGCGCTTCTCTCTATATATCCAAAGTCTCACCTGTACCGCAGTCTTGGACCTATAGTCCACGAATTAATTATTACGGTTCACATTTTTTTTTTTTATTTTTTTTTTTTTTATTATTATTATTATTACTATTGAGGAGCGAGTTGAACATAGATCCTAACATACGTATATAATATGTTTTAATTCTGTCCGTATTTATAAAATACTTTACGTTAAACGAATATTGATATTAGCAATTAATATAATTAATAATAATAATATATATTAATTTTATTAGTAAAATCCAAAAATAATATTATTTATTTATTTATAAAATAGGATAATATGTCTGCAATAACTGACTGATTTCGTTCGACACGTGGTGACCAACTAATATAAATTTATTTTATTTTAAAACGTAAATAAATATAATATTTATTATAATTAGACAATAATAAAAATTTAATTTTAAAATTTTGACCCCACATTTAGATTCCTACTTCCATTAGTTTTTTTATATTTTATGCACAACTAATAATATAGATTTGCCCCATATGAATGAATTATAGATTATATTTTTTTTTACATATTGTTCAATTTCGGGTAATTATTATCCACGAGTAATATTATATTATTTTAATATACGCGGTAGGTATACACTACAATAGTGTCGTATCTGCGAGAAAAATTATAATAATCGTGCGCGTACCTTGAGATATGATAAAAATAATACCTAATCGTCATTTATTTTTTCCCAATGATTTTTGATTCACACAGAAGGCTCTCGTTTACACTTAGTGGCGGAAACTATAAAGAGGGGAAATCTCTCGAGTATAACGTCATTTTACATAAAATCATAATTAACAAACAACGTAGTATACTAATTAAAAAATAGTACACAATTAAAATATATATACATATATGTATATTATATAAGTGTTATTTTCTTTGATTCAAGGATATGTTCAAACGATAAGAGAAAAATATAATTTTAGAATGAATTATGAAAATCTATATGGACTACATTAAAATATAGACTTGGTATAAAATTCATAATTAAATAACCTGAGTTAGATATATAAAAGAAAACCGCAAAGCTAACAAATATTTATTTATCTTGTTTAGTTTTGAAAATAATTGCGCAAAAATATTTTTTACGATTGGATATTTTATTTAAAAGGAGGATCACGTTATACCGATGAGAGATTTCCCGAAGACTAAGTAAAACGAAAATAAATGAAATGAAACTACCGAAAAGACCAAAAAAAGTGCAAAAATTAAAAATTTACCTTTAGATAGGGATGGCGTATAAATTGTGCGCTCGTACGTCGTTTAAGTATAATTCCTCCTCGTGGGGAAAAATACAGCACACAATCAACTATTAAAAGTTCACGTACACGAACCGCGGGTTTAAACGAAACAAAAATCGTAACCGCACGAATAAAAAACTAGTAATAAAAAAAAAAAATGTAATAAAGTCGAATCTTAATGTATAAAAGTGTAGAGCACGATCGACCGCGAAAAATTTCGTCGGGCGCGCGAAAAAAATATAAATAATTAAAATAAACTTAATGAATCAAAAACGCACTAGTATCACGCGGCGTGTGCCCTGCGGGGCGGTGTGTCGACTGCGGAAAATCCGTCGGCGGAAAAACGCACGCGTGTTGTTGCGACTGGTCGGCGCTGTATGCAACGACTAACAACTACTGTGCGGCCGCGGCGTAGTCGCACTCGCGGGTGTCCCAGCAACAAGTGTGTGCGTGCGCCCGGCGCGGTGTCGGTCGGTCCCGCGTAAACTACGACGGCGGCGGCAGAACGGAAAATAATAATAATAATAATAATATAAAAATCGAACACGAACACGTCGGCGGCCGACGGCGATCTGTGGTCGGTGGGTCGTCCGTATGCGTGTGTGTGTGTGTGTGTGTGTGTGTGTGTGCGTGCGCGCGTGCGTGTTTGTGTAACGCTCGGAACAACGTCTCCGCCGTCGAAGGGTGGTGGTGGTGGTGGTGGTGGTGCTTCTACTGCCGCTGCTGCTCTCGGTGGCGGCCGACCGATATTATTACTGACCGCGTGCGCGCGACGAAGACCACCGCCCTTGGGCCATGGTTGTTATTATTGTTATTATTTTGTATTTTTATTTTTTTATTTTTTTTTTTTACGCGACGGCGTTTTCTATAACATTATTAAAATATTATTATTATTACTATAACTATCGTCAGATTACATTAGAGTAGCGCACGCATTCGCCAGTCCCCCAGACTCCCCCTCCCCCCCCCCCGGTAAGTGTGTAATGCGTCGGCGACGGCGAATATCGGTGAAAACCGCGCGCGCGCGCATAATCGATATGATTTCGTTATCAATACCGTCGTCGTCGCCGCCGACGTTCGTTCGTTCGTTTGTCCCCCACCGCCGATCCCACCCCGCCCGACACCCACCGAGTAGAAACGCTCGGTCCGGCCCTTTCGCCCGCCCCGTGATTTTGCTTTCGAGCGCCGTAAGGGTTGCGCGCGACGACATGGAGAGGCACGTCGCGCGTCGCTCCCGTTGGTCGCCAACTCCCTCCCCCAACCACTACGCGATCCCCACCAATATAGACGTGACGACAACATGATATTCACCACGTCCACCTCCCCACCGTTAAACTACCGCGAGCTTACACACATACGATAATGACGATGATAAAAACATATTAAATACCCGCACCGAAAATCAGGTTCGGTTTTTTAATACAATTTTTTTTTATTCGCTCACCCTACTTACAACTGCTACTGCAACTACTACTACCACCACCACTACTACTACTACTACTACTACTAATACTATATTACTACTGATACTATTACCAGCACACTATACTGTCGCCGCTAATTGTTAGTTATCTCATGTGTACGGTACTATGTGTTATACAGGTTCAAATAATAACTACAATTAGACGGGTTTCCGATTTTCCTCAGGAAATCATTATTTAGGATATCATTAAAGCGCATATAGCGATGTTCCCTGCAAGAACTCAATAATCAAGCAATATTTAGCGGTTTTTAGTAAATTTCGCGTTTTTAATAGATTTTTATAATTTATTATATATATAAATAGGTACTATAATATGATTATACAAGTGTTTTATTACGAACACGGATATTGTGGACCAGCCTTTTTGATGATAGAATAAGAGTTCTTTGAACTGTAAAATGGGTCGACTTATAAATTGTATGTGTTAATATACCTACATATTAGAAATTATCTTATACGTTCCCCGGACACATGACTTATATAACAGTATTTTAACGGTCAAATTTGAATAAAAACACATATTATATCAGTTTTGATTAATAGTTATGTAACAATTTATTATTAGTTAATATTACCGCTTTTCATATATTTTTTTTGTTTTTCCTAGCTAAAAAAGTACTGGCAATTACTTTTTACTTTCCGGAGTATTTAACATCCAATTTTCAACCAAAAACCATCACTCTCAAAGTTAAGATTAAGCATTATACTGATCTAAATGTGAGTATATTATGTGAATAGGTGACGTAGGACATACACAAAAATACATCGTATAACCAATATATTCATCGCTCATCCGCTCATAACCTAAAATGGGAGCGAGGATGCTTGATAAATCATCCAGTATAAAATGGTCGCTAACGCTGGAATTATTCATATTACATTACATTATTATACGTATAATAAATAATACTTCCGCCATTATTTCTGGAAAAATATTCATATCGCTTTTATATTCACTGTAATTAAACTGAGTCAAATATGTATATTTAGATGCAATCTAATTTTTATATAATTATACCACTGTAGCGTTATTATCTTTTTAATAAGTGTATGTTTATACCTACAATCTACATGTTAAATCATACTGGTATATGACTATCGGAATGTCGTTTCTTTTGTGTTTGTAAAATTTTTTCGCAGTGTCTTTTAAAATATAAATATAAGAAACCATTGTCTAAATATAAAAAAAAGCCACGTGTCTCTGAAATTAAAAAAATATTACTAATGAAACTGTAAAACACGAAATTATAAACAAAAGATATTGAATGTACCAATTTTTTATGTTTTTATTATAGGAACATTTTTTTTTCTATTTTCGGCCTAAGTTCTTATTTATAAACATATATTAAACGCCTTAATAAGTTATTGTAAATATGCACGCATAAAATATATTGCATGATCACATTATATAATTTGTATACTATTGTAGTATTGTTCAATTTTCCAAATATTTGTATAATACGTTATACACAAACCGGAATAATATAATTTAAAATTAAATTAAATTGTACCTACAAGATATTATAATAATTGCCAATCAAAATTATTACTTTGAAGGAAACTAAATAAAAAAAAATATATTATTTTTGTAATAAAATAGCTGCAGCTATTATACAAGGAATATTATCCACAGACATCAGACGACATATTTTAACCAAATTGGTATTGGCTTGGAGTCGGTTTTAGCATATCATACAGTTTAATGTAAAATATTCAGTGAATATATTATTTTAATACACTGGGAACAAACTGGATAATAATATAAATAACAGTAATAATAATAATGGACAGATGTCTCTTTCCAGAGTTTCATCCGCTGAAATCAGTCTTGACAGCTAAATGAAAAATGTAATACATAAAAATGAATACGAAAAATATTGCTGTATATAATATTAGAGATAGCTGATCCTACAGAACTCGTCGTACAGAACTGCCGTGCCACTCGGACTCGGGTGTGGTAATGAAAACGATTTTGTTTTTATTTTATTGCTTCCTATAAACACCAAACTTACAAACGCATCATATATTTATATATATATATATGTGTGTGTGTGTGTGTGTGTGTGTGTGTATGTAATTATGTTAATAAACGCGAATAACGCTTCCAAACAATATACACTGGGAGCAATGATCACGTCGGAAACGGTCGATTTTCCTCGAAAAAAAAAACCACCGCTGTCTCTCAAGCCTATTATTATTATTATTATTAGTCATACTATATAAGAGTAGGTAATAGTATATTATATATATTTAATAAACCTGTGTACTTACAAACGAAATATATACAAAATAATAACGGAACGCGCATGTCCGGAGAATTCTCATGGGCGCAAGACACGTCGCCGTGTTATGGACTGCAACTATATATAATATAGAGTATATAGACAATGGCCGGGGGATTATGTCTTGTAAATTCTATAGTTTCAACATTGTTTTTAAACGGCACATCTGTTCAGCCCGGGCAGAAGCGGTTGTTATTGTTTTTACTTTTAAGTAGTCCCTCTCTCTCTCTCTCTTTCGCTCCCGTCTTCTGGGGTTTAGTTTAGACTATAGGTATGCGATTTTTTTAAGCTGGTATTTCGTATACGATTGACGTCTACAAACACGCTGCAGATTATTTATCAAACAATATTGCTTTTGTTCTATAATAAATCCACATGTATGTTTTGTATATTCGCTAATTAGCAATTATTTAAAAAAATATACTTGCGTGTAATACGGTAGTACCCTGCACGGCATATAATGATATATATTATAGGTACATAATATACGTTATAATTATTATTAAATGCAAGCTGTATCCATGCACATCACAATTATATATTATTCGATGCACGATCTCAGAATTATCAAAATCCTTTTCTTTTCAATATTGTTATTGGTTTCAATTTATAATCATAATAATATTTAAGTATAATATGCCAGTCCAAGCAGCTCGAAGCGGCCATTTAAATTGAATTACCTGTATAATATACAGTATACACTCTATATACGAGTATAAAATTGGTTCTTTGAGAATAAGTATAATTTTCGATTATTAAATGAAGAATATTATTAAGAAACGCGTAATTTAAAACAAGAATTTGATACAAGAATAATAATTTTAATTCTGTTAACGTTGTTTTTTCGAAAATTAATTTTGTTATAATGTATAACGTCTATACACATAATAGCCGGTTTTTTAAAAATTAAATCCAACCATTTTTGTAAATTGTTTCGATTAATTTCAAAATTTTTAATACGAAACACAATTAATTAGGCTACTTTTGGTTACGAAAATAAGTAAATAACATTGCCCAGCAAAAGATGTTTTGGATTATGAACCGTCGGAACGTATATACGACGAATCACGATGAACCACATGATTAACTGAAACCGTGCATTAATAGTTGCCTGCCCAGGTACGCCTGATGAGCCGTCCAATACATAATATTTTATAATAACACGATAAAATAAATAAAATAATTAAACTACGAATGGAATCGGTACAAGAATAATCGTGGTAATTATATGATTTAGGTTTAACTATAAACACAATAATAAAAATAACTAAATCTAAAAATTGTATGCTATAATAATATGTACTATAATATAGGTAATATAGGCACGGTAAAAAGCATTTTATGAAGGTACATAATAGTATAATACTTTATTTATCCGCATTGGGCACACCGATATTTTATCGATAATTATACGATTACTGAGTGACGAACATGTTATAAAATACATGAACAGCGAACAATGTTTTCTAAACGAAAACGATATCAGAAAAATATAAATAATAATAGTCTACGAAACGGCTGCAGCAGCAGTGTATATATCGATGGCTGAACGGCGGTGACGACGACGATGTACAAGATTGGTTTACATGAAAAAGCAATTACGTAAGATCGTACACGCGCTTTGGTACACGCACCGTTGTCGTAGAGTCGTTAATCATTTGTAAGTGTTTTTTTTTAGGTGGATATTCGTAATTTCCCAAAGATTTTTTATTTATTTTATTTTTGAATCCAATAATGCGATAGAAATTGCCCACGATAATTAATGTAAATCTCGACTCGTTATTTAAGTATATGCTATATACTCAATAATATATTATATTATAATTTATAATATACTTCGTAATATGCGCGCGGGTTTATCTTTCCATAATATATCCACACTAGCCGGCCACTGCGTCCTGCAATACATCATTATGTATTATTATTATTATAGAGTATCGATAGGTATATTGTAATATTTATGTTGTTATAAGAAAAAATAACACATGCTATTTTTCTTTTTATATGCGTATTAGGTGTAACGATATTATTTAAATGGCCGAAGGACTTCACATCATATGAAAATATTTTTATGCGTATAAATTATAATATCGTAGACTCAAACACACATAAATGTACGCATTTTTATATTATACGATATTAATAATTATTATGATACCATGGAGGAGAAAAATATTCGAGAAACACTGGCAGCCTCGAACGGTAAATTTATTAGCGTTTTGTGTAAAACCTCAAGGTGTCAGATATTCCATATAATATGTACCGACGGGCATATTATTGTACCTTTATAAGATAATGTAAATAATATAATTTATATACATGCGGGTATCGCCGATTACGCCATAGACTTGTGCATAGAAGTTAGAACTTAAAAGCGACACCCGCGGCTGTTGCGCGACAATGCAGTTACATTCTCGTTTTGTCGCGTAGTAAAGAAAACTCGCGAAAAAACAAAAAGTCGAAATGTCGAACCTCCTGAGAATATTAGAATATTATTATTTATTACTTATAAATAATGATTATTTGTTAGTTTAATCTCTACATAAAATTATATGTTCAGTATGTGCATTCAATGGCCGCCACCGACGAGTGCATTTTTATGTGTTGGGCTTCGGGAGTGAAAAAACATTAGTGTAAAAAAAACAATAATCGAAAGATACTGGAGACCAATCAACGAAAACACTGTAAAACCATTAACCTTTTGGTTGGTACATTTTATATTATATTATAAACATTAAGCTTATTTTATTTTTTTAACGAACAAAATACACTTGATATATCGTTTATAGTTTCGAGTATAAAATATAAATCCAAGTACAAGTCACTGATCGACTGGCACTTGGAAGATAAATGTAAAGTAATTAATAATACGCGACATATAATTATACATTAAACATGTATAATACGTAGGTATGTTTCAGTAAAATAGGTAAAATAAAGTGTCGTTCAGACGAAATGAGCTGCGATATAATTATTTTATAGGCCTAGAAGAATTTCCTCGTGAAACATTTGAAACGATATAATATATAAACAAGTGTACTCCGTCACGAACTAGTCCGACCGGATTCGGCGTGTATCTACCTACCGACAATAATTATTATAATCGCCACCATGTGACGTTTCGCCGTCGACTGCAGTCGAGTTGAGACGAGTTCGTCATAACTCATAACATTATAATAATAATATCACCGCAATAATAACATTATTGTCCGCCCGGTTTTTACGAACGCTAGTAAAAAAATATCCTAATGATATGACGTGTAGGTTAATTCGATATTTTAATATTATTATTCACTGTTATTGTATTGATATACTATGTATACACAACTACAAACCCACTTCATCCATAAATAATATTTTATATAGAATTGAACGATAACGTCAGAACGCAATAGTTATATAGTACAACGTCTTCAGCTGGTCTCCTATTTTATAGTTTTATTAATTTATTATTTTAACGTAAGCTCTATTATAATATAGTTTATATTATTATACTGGGCGCAAGGCAATTAAGTCATTTTAAAATAGGTACCTTCAGGCTCCCGGTTTAATTGTTTTCCCATGAAACCACCGTACAGTTATTATACGGTGCGAGGTACGTGCTAGGATTATTTACGATCGCGATTTTAATATTGTAATAATATAATATTAAACATTTATAAGTTTATAAAATTATAACCTAGTCAGTATACATATTATTATGGGATTACCAGATAATAATTTGTACCTCCGCCGTCATTTATTGGACTATGTCAACGTCATAGCATATGGTTTTTTCTTAAGCATAAATAAACGTATGAATGAATAATCATAAATCATAATATCACGCACATGATATTATATGGATATACGCGAGAATAGCGCAGCAGTTCGATTCGAAGAGATAGAAGTTTCAGTTAAAAATTGTAAAAGTATGTTGTAGTATAGATACTCATCATATACACGATTTCACGAGAGATTTATCTGCGGATTCGAAAAAGAGAAATATTAATAATAGGTACTTCCACGTGTATCATCTTTAGCCCACTCGATACAGTGCCAGTATACAACTAATAAATAATAATTATTATTATTGTATGTCCAATGATAAACTCTTATTGTGACGTCCACATCGCACGGAGCTTAATAATAATATGGACTGATTAACGGAATTGTAAAAAAGAAATTTAAAAATTCATCGCAAAACGTCATCGCACTAGCCAAAATAAATAATTCGAATGAATATATTATATTATTTACTACCAACTACGTATTATATGGGTTATTCTCATACAAAGCGATACAAGTGTAAAATAGGTACTTACTAGGTTTAAAGTAGCACATATTATGGTAGTATACGCTTTTTAACAGTTTGATGTGTTTTCCCCCAAATTACGCGTTAAATAATAATAATAATAATAATAATGCACACAACTATGAAACACAAGACGTGCGTAGAAAGAATAAATTACCGAAACAGCGCCGTGCCGCATAGACTTTTAAGGATATTATACGAGGTGTAGATAATGAAAAAAATAAAATAATTTGTCAAGCCGTAGAATAAATCTCACATGCATGTTTCTTGGCCGTTTGTAGAATGATTGTACAAAAGTATTTACCTGAAACACACAAAAAACAACAATTATAAGTATAATAATTCAAAGAAACAGCTATAGGTTTAAATTTAATATTAATGAAATGTCAAGCGGTTACACTTTGTTACAGATATAAACTTACGATGACCCCTTTTTAAGTCCACAATATTATTATTATAATCTCGTTTAGTTTTTGTCATTTTTAATTCAAAATGTATAAATCTCATCCCATTATAAACACGCGCATACGACACACAATATATTTACATAGGTAGTACATATATTCGAGAATCTAAATTAACTGGACTATCTTCGGACTATACGACTAGCAGATTCATAAGCGATATAAAAAAATTATTATTACCGTCTAACGCAAGATCAAACGTTTTGGTAGTAAATATAATATATAGTTTACACACCAGCCTATAGACTTTAATGGCGCGTGTAAAAATACGGCTCTTATTCCCACCGGAATAGAAAAGAAAAATCGTATCTATCGAGAGAAGGAAAAAAGTCCGTTGTACAAAACGATATTTGCAGAAAACAATATGGCCATATAGGCACCAGCTTGCTCATGTCATTGTTGTTTGTGGTTCATCAATCATTCTGTTTACGAATAACTCTAGTTTGGATCTTTTGAAAATTTATTTCAAGATATTATTTATTCATTAAATACAACATTTTCCCCTGTTACTCATGCATGTGCACGCGGAAGACCTTTTATAATCACTATTTATATTTTTAAGCAGCAGCCGCGTCCTGAACAAACACTCCAAACCTAGAACCCTTCCATCATTTTTCACCGTGACTAAGCCATAGTCGTAAACAATGGACCGCCGAACCGAGTAGAGTGCTCGTAAAAAGTCAAAACGAACGTAATATGTAAAATTGGGATTTTAAAACCCTTTACCTAAAAACATTCGTGATCAACATCGCAGTATTCGAAACAACAAAACCATTAACTACAATAATACAGCCAAGTTTTTTTATTATTGTACAATTTCAGTAGAAAATCATAATGTACAATTTATTTCGAATACTTTTTAAACGAGATATTATCACTTAATACTATTGTTATTGTTATATGAGATTTGTAGAAATAATGTTGTGCCTGTATTATAGTTGGCTCGACTTGAATACAAAATGTATACAAATACCACTTGCTCACTAAAGTATATATTATATACATTAGCGTATAAAGTGGTTAGATAGCGTTAGATAGCCATTTCAAAATAATTATGTTAACATATTTTGGGTAAGCTAATCTTTGCTAAAATCAATAAATCAATAATTTTACCTGCAGGAGCAATAACACTTTTCAAATACATCATTATTCATTATTGATTGTATGTCAATAGGGTGCGCAGAGTGCAATATTATTATTATGTTACAATAAAATGTATATTGTAACCGCGTTATATTATATTATTTATAAGAAAACAGAATAACGATTATTGTTATTATTTTTTGTCTGGGCTCAGTGTTCACGCACTGTTATCTTTTCCACATACAATGTCATAAATAGATGGGTACCTCATACAGAGTGTAGGTATATAAATATATATTATACATAAGGAATAAAACGAAAATCTTACGTGGTGTGGTGTGCTGTGCATTGTCTACTAATCGACTTTATGCGCTTACGATACAATGCATGGCTGAAGAAATACAAAAAGAGCGCGAGGGAGAATATTCCTCGTATCGTGTACGCGGGGGGAGAAAAAGAGCCAATGAATAAATTATGTACGATCGAGGGGTTCCTGCTGAGGTGTATTATCCTGAAGCTGCTGTTGCAGGTTCTTGCACCTCCACCCACGTCAAAGACCTCTGCACAACGTCCATATAGTAAGTATATAGGTACACGATGACTATGATGAAATATTGTTATGTAACCTGAAGTCGGAGGGTGTCGTATAACGTGCTGTTCGGTATCCGCGGTAAAAAGAAAATCGTTCGACCATTATTATTATTATACGAACTATACGCGAAGAATATATATAATAGTGCTGTTGTAGGGTGGTTATACAATATTATTATTCGTCTCGTATTCACAAAAATATGATTGCATTTTTTGTCCTTTAGTTTATCCGTTATTCATTTTTCAAAATGCCTTCCCTAACCGTCACATCCAGACGAAATCGCATTATTAATTTTATTCAGCCAATTTTAACAAGACAATACAAACCGGTATACTTGCTGATACGATCTGATAAATACGCAACTTATTTTATAAATTATAATATATACATATAATTAAAGGACGTAACTTCTTCACACCAATATCCATTGTATCTATCTTTTATATGCTTAAAATTTCAAAAACAAGTTGATAAAGAGCTGTTCCAGAAAATATTAGAAAGTGACTAAATCCCTTTCAGTTTAAAACATTAAATAATAAAATTGATATTTTAGAAGGAAAATTGTATTATTTGTAAAATAATCGCAAAATAAATCAATATAAGTAATGTATGCTTCGAGTTACATCATTTAGTATACATAACTAAATAAAAAATGTTCACAATATATAGTTTGCTTTAATTTTTGCAACTAACGGCTCAGCTCTTAAATCGCTTTCGAATCGTTTATACGACATCTCGGTGAACTCATTTTTTGCCGTTTATTCCTGCGCATTCGCAAGACAGAGATCGTGAACCCTGATGCGGCCACGGATGTGGCGTTATCTTACACAAGAGTGGACAATAAAATAGGTATAAATATTTTGTTGGACCTCTATTATACAATCTATCCAGTTTCTGTCGATTTGCAGCGTACATTATTATATCTAGCCAGTTATACCTTATACAGTTATATTATTTTATCGTAGATATCATGAACCTCTATAGATATATACAGTGTAAACAGTACCTATAGTTCATTGTATATTTGTATATATTATATTATGTAGTGTTATAATTACACACATTGTAAATCGTATAATTCGTATTATTATTTAATTGAGACATTATAATACAATATATTATGTATTTCTGTATTATTATCACTCGTATAGTTTTATTCGTGATTTAAAAAAAAAATCGTCATATTAAATCGGCGCGAGGAATCGAAATGTATTTAATGTTTAACGATCAATGTTGCAGCCGTATATTATATATTACAATATTAATATGTTATAAACTCAGGTACACGCCACGCCATGCCACAGCGTCAGATCTCACGACGATTACACGCGCGTGGTCCGCCACCTAAACCGGCTCGGCGCACGTCCTCCGCCGCCGCAACGCTACCAATGCCGCCTGCGTAAAACGTCCGCACAGCAGCAGCAGCAGCAACAGGCAATAGGTCGACTAAGGAGACGGCGGTGGCGGAGGAGACGACGGAGACGAGAGAGATTTATGGGGTGCGTGTTATTATATATGTGTTTTTTTTTTACCGCCAATTCTCGATACGGGGTTATCGCCTGTATGCCCCCAAGTCGGGGGATGGTGTGAGGATACCGTATTCGGATTTAATTGCGCGACTTAACAGTTGCTCGATCCGACCCGTGAGTCTTGCGACGTGAATAGTTATACTACGCATATATACCCGAGGACGGGAGATTCGCGACCGCCGATAGTATTTAACATAGTATTATATTATATTATTATTATATGTCTATATAGTGACGCGTCGCTGTAGTGTGTTGTACGTATTATACGTATAGATATACCGGCTGTGTAAAATAAACGACGACCCCGGGCCGACAGCAAAAGGTTATCGGACGAAACGATCAAATTAAAGAAAAAAACAAAATAAAAAAAAAAAAAAAAACAAAAAATCCAACAGTCTTCGGCCGTACTCTGCTGAGATACCCAATCATCGGGACGGCTATATGGCTACTTTTTATTATATAAATTACAATGCACGCGGCGTGTGAAATTCTTCGACGTTCATAAACATAACATATACCATAATAATATTATAATATCGTATAATATGTAGATAATATACTAAATATGTACACATCGTGTGTTTAAAGTGTCCTATTTGCAAATGTATATAAAACCGCGCGTTGTATTCGGATGGGTATTACGCGCGTACACAATATTGGCGTTATGTGCGTAGGAATTTGAATCACAGACATTTATATGTTCGGTTATTTATTAGTCTGATATAATATATTATACACCTACCATTTGCGTGTGTGTATGACACAGTTTTACGGAATAAACTCCTGCGTTAAAGATTTATTTTTAATACCAATGCACCGCGGTATACGAATGATTAAGACAACCAAAACAGGTTTCAAATGAAAATCCAAATTCATCAATAAATTTTGTGAAAATATTCAAATGTACCATTGGGTTTTTAATATTTTGCATAATTACCTTACGTATATACAAGTATATTTATATAATCAAATGACATTAATATGATATTAAGCTATTTTTTATATGTGACCAATAAATATTTATTAGAGGAAACCATACGGCCATAAAATTTAATTAGCAATATGACTTATTAAAATATATATTATAAGTATAAATATTATTATATAACATTATTAGTTATTTCATATGTTATATATATCTAACTAATTTATTAACACAAAAAAATTTCAAGAAAATACGATGAGTTTGTCGTAAAAAATGGACAGGTTTTCAAACGAAAACGTGTCAAATGTTTTCGGATATAAAAAAAAACACTACAACTGTAGTCTGTTATGATATTTTAACGAACATGATTTTACAATGATGTAACGTGTTTTTTTTTATTGTTATTTTTCATCCATACTTTTTAGAGCAGAAAGAATGCTTAGATTTTCAACTTCAATATTTTTTTAGTTAGGAAAATTAATCTAGTATGATACATTGATACTAGTTATAAGGATGTTACATATACATAGTGTATTCTTTAAATACTTTGACTCTTTTTAAGCTATTTATATTTTATGGACGTAAGATATTTTTTATTTTTTTCGATCAAAAAGCGTAAACATTTTCATACTGTAAAAAATAATGTTAAACATGTATAAACACTATAAAAACATTTTTATAGACATTTAAGTTCAAATTTAGACGAAATTAGATATTTAAATGAAGACCAACACTTTTAGTATTTGTTTGATTATATTTTAATAATATTATTTGTGGAAACTTGAAACTTTAAACGTATTTTATTATATTTATTACACGCAATCCATTTTAAAATAAAATATTTTTGGAAAAAATGATTTCAACTTACCAAATTATTATAAAATAAAATACTTTAATAGCAAATATAAATATCATAAAGTATAGGCTGACAGACTATTTTTGCTCAGAATTGTATTTTGTATGTAATGATTTATCATTGAATTCAAATTTAACACATAACTAAGTACTGTAACTTACTCAATGATTAGTTCACTCGAAATCTATTATACAGCAGAGCAAGAGTGGTTACCTATATTTTCCCCTTTTTTATTTTGGCGCGCAAACACAAAGGTAGCAGCACTTATTTTGAATCCACTCTGTTACATAGTATTTTTGCATACAAGCACGTGCGTAGAATATTATACCATATTATAATCATATTGGAATATTATCATATTTTTCTAGGTTAGATTAGGTTTAAGTACATTTTAAATGTTCAAATACTTTTTTTTTAATTTTAAATGAAACGAGTCTGTCACATATCTGCGCGTATGTGTTTAGGCAAACAATCAATGTTGACTTTACGTTTTAGGCAAGGATTTTTAAAATTAGTTCTGAGAAGAAGTGGACTGTACCATGCAATTATGGCAATAAGAAGGTGCGTTACTTAAACAAACCCGAAAATTTGTATTTGTGCAGCATAGAGGTATAGCGAAATGTGCTAGATTCGATAAATATTGTATTATCATGTATACGTGTATACTATATAGTGTATACCTGTGTTGTTTAATCTGTAGTGGCGTGTATATGATATTCATATTATATAGCCACAGTAGTCACGTCGATTAGACCGCGGGCAGCATAGATATATATTATTATAGTTAGGTTATGATTAGTCCATAAATTGTCCATTAGGAAAAAAAATACTTATCAGTTAACACGGACAAGGTTTAAATCGTTCAAATAACAAAATTTCTAACCACGAAAATAAATTACTTTGAATTCTGATAAATTCGTAATTGGCCCTACTCGGTGATGATCGAGGAAGAATAACATTATTATACTATGTGCATAATAACAATATTATCATTAATATTATGCATAATCTATTTAATTTATGCACAATCGGATGCAGCAGCGGTCACCTGCAGCCACTACACCAGCTCACGCTGAACGTTCATATTATAATATTTTTTTATATTAAACTTGAATTAAATTATCGATCGACTGGTTTTATTAATATTAACTAATAATATAGAATATTATAGGTATTCGAATGTACTTTAATGTTTTAATGTTCCATTGCATGTACCACGGGCGCCGCAATCAACCCGTATGAAGAATTATTTATCTAAAAAACAAATTTCCTCTAACATACCTTATACCTATTTACGTACTAATAAATATAACATGATCTAAAATTTCACGACGATAATAATTATTTTATTTTGACTTGCAGAATTCGGCATATGGCAGATACACATTTGAAGTGTCCGAGAGAAGTTTAAATGAGTGTTTGGCCGTCAAAGCTTGCTGGTCGTGCCGGCTCGATTACAACATACTGCACTGGGTTCGGTCCGGTTAGACTTGGCCGTGAACTTGCAGTGCATTTTCGGCGGCAGACACGCGCAGCGTGATTGACGGTCGATGAAGGTTGTCCATGCAGCGACGATTTCGTGTTGCTGACGGTTGACTTGAGTCATTAGCAGCGTGCTTTTTGGATCTGCAGCGCCGATGCGACCATGGAAGTCGACCTTAGGCAGAGATTTTGCACTTCCGACGCTTCGGATACCGTAGCAGAGTTTAGATAAGGTATTTTTTTTATAGTGTATAGTGTATTGTTCGATATATATATATCATGGGATCAACGATTCACGTGTTTATAATGTAGATAATAAATTATAATAACAATGATATTTCGATTTTTGCCTTTTTTTCTATATTCTACGATTTTCTAAATTATTATAACACGTCTTTGAAACGACTCAACAAATTTGAATTGATTAAATGAAAAAAAGTCAAAATCTAAACAGTGTATGTACCTGCAATGTACATTTTGCACTTATACAAAAAAATTGAAATAAGAAAAACCTAATTTTGGTACCTTTTAGTAATGGAACGGCCACATCACGTATAATAAAATATATTCTCATGTCATGTACATAATTTTACAATATTATTCTGACGTGTTCTGCACATTTGCGATCAATAATAATTGCACAGCGCTTATTATATTATATAAGATATACATCGCTGATGATTCACATTTTGATAAGCCTTCATTCATTTCAATACAATATTACAGACGTCAAGTTTACTATCGATTTATAATAAAATAACCTATATTATTGTATTATGTTATTAACAAATACCATTCGAGTATTACAAAACCAAAGAGAAACTATCAATAATATTATAATGTATCGACGTGATGAATTTAATTATTTATATATGCTACGCATATAATATATTGAGGAACTCTTATAATCTATTATTAACGTATTAAGACATTACAATTTTGACACGATAAAGAAATTTGTATTGTAAACTATCTATATAATATAATTATATCTATATATTGTAGGTGCATAACATAATAGGTATTTATTATTAGACGACAAACAATTGTTTTTAAACTTCACAATTATCCATAATTACTGTAGTATGGCACAAGCATATAAAATAATGGTAAGCAAAAAAATCTTATCAATTAAAATAATTCTAACGTATTTCATAGAAATGAAAAATGCATTTATACAAATACTCTATAATAACAGTCACTAAATGACTAACTACTAACAAATCTTTGTATGAAATCGAGTCCTTTTAAATAAATATATTTTTGAAAATGATTGTGTTATAACTTATAATTAAGGTTAATATATAAGATAATATAATAAAACAAAAAAAAAGTTATTCATTAAAATTTAAAAGAGTATATTATAGTTCCGCGATCTGACCTTATACACTCTGACATTGTATGTTTTGTACAAACATGTCACGTATTATTATTAACTATTAGGTATAACATTTTTTTTTATTAAATGCCATAGGTAGGTAATATCTAGTAAAATGTTCAATAAAATTATAACTATAAATTCAAAATAAAATATAAAATATCGGGTATTAATCTTTTGAAAAACACTCTTATCTTAGTTACACAACATATTGTATAATTTATGTAGCGATCTCGTTTTCAACTAACGTTGAGTTATTAAGTATAAGTATTAAATACTTCCAAGTAAATAATTTGAATAAAGCTGTTTTGTCCATATTTTATTGAAATCGAATGTATTTATTTTACCGACCTAAAGACGTCGTCCTGCAGCTTAAGCCACGCCAAGACATCGACCGAACGATAATGTAGACAGTATGAAGAGGAGGGAGACTGGTACACTATACGAAGGAATAAATCTGTATAATATAAAATATATATTACGCATGGTAGGCAACACAGGAGCGACTCAAGGTCTATCGGCTCGGCGTCCGATTGCGTGGCTCGTTAAAAAATTTAAAAAAAGAGGAAAAAGATTTCGATCATGGAAAAACACTGAATTGTCGCGTCAATGGCAAAAATCTATTGTTTATACACTGCAGTATAATAATAAGTGATGCATTATAAATAATAAAATAAATATAAATATACACACCGTGAAACAGTATACTATAAAGTGTAAATTATAATACGAATATTAAGAGTATTATAAATTATATATTTTTTATAATATACAAAATAACATATTACATGAGTATATATAACGGGGCGTTATAAAGCACCTGTAGATATTTGCGAGCATATTTAATAATAATAGTACAGCTGCGGGTGCATAATTTATACTCACACAAACATGCATTATTAATTGACGAAAATCATATTTCGGTGTATTATCGGGCGGTGGAAAAACGATCGAGTTATGTTAATTGGTTTACACTCACTCTCGCACGCATAATAAAATACGCGCGCGCGCACTAACACGCGCGCGCACACACACACACACACACACATACTATACGTTATGTCGTTATATATATATATATGTATTATATCTATGGGATATCGAGTGTTATGTTCTTCTCCAACCCTCCGTCCAGGATATAATAACAGGGGGCCGAACCACCCGAAGGCACGCTATTATTATTATTTTATTTTTTCTTCTTAACCTTAAGCCCGAGATAAACATGCGTTAATAATTTTTTTCTCTTTACCGCCGCGTATTATATTATATAGTCTTCGTTTAGCGTGCGTGTGCATGTGTGCATGTGTGCATGTGTGTGTATAAGGACTGCCCGGTTGTCCAGCTCACAATACATATATAATATGTATAGGCGGGCCGTACACGACAACGGCTACGTTATAAACATATATAATATGTATAAAATATACGAAGAAAGGAATAAAAAGTAATAATAATCGTAAAAAAAACAGTTAATTAAAATTCACGCTACTTTAGTAATCGATGGATTCATGAGAGAGAGAGAGAGATAGAAAGAGAGTGAGACCCGCGGTCACGTTTTGTAATTAACCGTCCGGGCGCTAGATAACAAATCGCGTCTGTCCGTGAGTATAAATATAATATATATATCCGAGCGGACTGTTGTAAGCGCGCGCTGTGGTCATATAGGAGCACAGGGCTTATATATTCATACCTGTAATATATATATATATATATACACATAGGTATTATAATATTGTATGATATTATGTATTATATTTATAGGTAAAGATATGAATTGGCAGTTGCCGTCGCGGAGGCTGCGCTGGAATCGGGCCAGCGATACGCCTTAACCTTTTACCCTCCACGCCGTCGCATTAATAACGGTACGCGAGTAACGACCGATCAAGTGACGTCCAGTATTCACGTGTGATGTACGTAGTATTATTATTATTGTTATTGAAATTTATTTATTATTATATAAGGTCATACGCGCGATCATTGAAATGTCAAAAGCGTGAAATGCTACAGCATGCGATCATCAAGCTACACTTGATTTTAGGGACGCGAATGCCTTATGTACGAAATAAATATGTCTCCATTTTAAAGTTTATAAATATGGAAAGAAAATCATATGATATTCATATTATTATAGAAAATAAATAATAAATCGCTATTATTTATGAGTTTATAACATATTCAGGCTAGTGAGGTAAGGGTGGTTTTCCCTTAAATCTTGCACCTAGGTATTTTTATATAATATATCTGTGATATACCTATTTTTCAATAACTGATTCTCAAAAACACCCCCCAAAAATTTTTTCCACGTACTTCCCTAACCGTATATTAATACGTATAATATTAAAAGGGGATTTATTGAGAAGGCAAATTGACATATGTACAATAAATTGTGTAAAAAATATAAATCGTCTTATGTATTTTAATATTTAAGTATATATTTAAATACAGCTATATATAGCTGATTGTAAATATAATATTACATTTATCTGTGTATAAAATAAATATATATATATATACCTACGAGTAATAAACCGTATTAAAAAAGCGATGCTTTTTTGCTTTGAAAAGAAGTTTTAATGTGTAATTTTTTATATTGTAATGAAGCTATGAAACAACCAGTTTATTTGATTGGAAATAAGAATTAGTATAATCAATGGTATAATATATGCATTATAAAACGATAAGTAACGATTGTCGATTATAATGTATTGATCTCGTAGAAAATATAAATAAAATACTTAACAATTCAATAGTAACGAAACATTATCTATTGGTAATAAACTAATAGAATAATTTCGTCGTATTTTTAATTTGATACTTAAATTGGTAAAAACCAAAGTTTTTATTTTGTAGATGACCTCAGACCATAATCCACTATAAGTCATGTACCCACGAATACAAATTATAATCATGCGATTGGGTCAGTCACCTATTTACATATAGTGGCGCCCGAGAATCATTTAAGTGGTTAAACAAAAGCAATTTACATAAATCACGAGCCTAAACCTAAATTATATCTCGGCGCCGACATGCATCATGACATATAAATATATACATATAATAGGTACACATATAAAAAATAATATTATAATAGTTCATATGAATTATACCACTGCGTGTTTATATAAACTATATGGGTACATATAATACAAATCAAAATATAAAAATATACCATCATATTGGATAACATATTAAAATATGTGATATTTTACATCGGCCATTGTTGAAACAACGTAAAAAGAAATATTATGGTTATTATAGTTATTATTATGATTATAACTAAAATATAATATTAGGTACTGAATATACCTCGAGAGAATATTATACATACGTGAATAAACATTATTGGGGATTTTTATTTTCGCATAAGTATATAAATTAGTAAATATAATAACACGTTACACGTATACATTACATTTACTCGCAACACGTCATAATGAATCGGCACCGAACAGAAAAAATATAAATATACATAATATACGTTGGGGCATGGCGCGGTGGTCATATAGGAGGAAAACGTAAATCTTTCAGTTCGTTTGATCTGTGTACGCGTGCGAAATAACAGCACGTTCTTTTTTTTCTGTAGTAACATGTGTGACGCAGTGGCGTTATGATGAATAAATTTATATAATATAATATGTTATATATCGAGGCGCGGCGACAGTATATTTTAAACGATTCTCGAGATAAAGGCGAAACGAAAAATGGCAACAAACTACAAAAACATTGAGAAAACGGGTATAATCACGAGCGTCAAAGGGTGGTTATTAGAAATTTTTTGAAAGCAGGTTTTGAGTAATTAAACACTAAAACGACCTATTAATAATAAAATACCGCTATTAGCGCATCCCAGGTAAAAATGTTTGATAATAATAATATATACAATATGATGTCGAGCGAATTATGCACACCACGATTTCTCATAATTCTCGTTGCGTTTATTCGCACATTCTATACATATTACGTACGTTATAGTGGTTAACATCAGACATTGATTATCAACATTTATTGGAAGTACACTTTTGAATAATGCATAATTATAATATTTAACGAAAACGGACAAAAATGCGTGGTCGTCGCTTGCGGTTGAAAAATTGTATGGAATAAATATTTTCAATACGACGATGGTGCTTGCTGTTGTTGTGCAAATTATTGTATTGCAAAACGATATACATTCATATTATTCAATTATTGTTTATAAAAATATGTTTTTTTCCGCACGTGTACGAAAAAAAACGCGTAATAATATTTTATTATAATGACGCGATACATAATAGGGCTGTCGAAATTGCGCGCAATCCTTGGATTTATGCAAAAGAATTGTTTTAGGCGGGGTTCATAGGTAAAGTATACGCGGAGACGTGAGGCCCACACACACGCGCGATCATCGTTGTTATTAGCAATTAATATACCTAGCGTAATAGTAATTATTGATCACCGTCTTCTTCAAACGTTTGTTCCGTATGTACGTATATTTTAATACTATATATATGTACATTGTAAATAATATTGCCTATAGACCTATAAATAATAACGTAATAATTTCTGTATTATCATTATATTGTATACATGTGTTTGTTTCCTCATACTCATATTATTCACACGTGTTTTTTCCATACACGTGCGACACGACATCGGCCTAATCGTCAAGGGTGCTTAAGACATAATATTACATTCAATTGGGAACTCTATTGCAATTAGCGAGACACGTGCAAACATCGAGTTATAGATTATGCCGCAGTTATACGAACCGATGATTCCAGATATTTCGATCTATGTAAGATATATTACTATCACGTAACGTACGTGATAATATCTGTGTTGACGCTTTCATTATTGTAAACATCCTATATAATATACTACTACAGTGATCCCTAAACGTACTGTTTGACTCAAGCTTCTCTAAAAATAAAACATTCATCACATTCACATACCTATATGAATAATATTGCACAAGGAAGACAATTCAATTTTTCAAAAAATCTATCGCTATTTATTTTGCACTATTTTTAATTTCGTTTGCATTTTTAAACGTATAACTTAGTTTTATTTCTACGCTTAATGTTGGTTTTAATTTTATCCTTATTATGTTATAATACACAACAATTTGAAAACGAGAGTATTTACTTAGCAGTTATACAATAGTTGCAGCTGAATTTAAATGATGTGCATTCGCGGTGCACCGGAACGAGGAAGTACGGTATTATTATCATAATGAGAGCACAGTCGTCAATGAGGTGACCGAGCCGGTTTGGCGGCACCTGCTGTAAACCGCCCTCGGGATCGGGTCAAATAAGCGAGCGCGATCGCGGGTCAGCCACCCGCGCGACGGCGGCAGGCGCCGCAAGGGCGCGGATCCGACGATGACAATAGCGTCGGCGAAGGTACCTGTTGCTATAGTTTCTACCGCCGCTGCCGTCTAGTCCGGGCGCGCGATGGGCTGCCTGCAACAAGTTTACCTTCACAAGGCACTCTTGTATATACGCATACTGCCGCCGCTATAATCATAATGCACCAACACGTTTACAGGACGACCAAGTGACGCACAATTGCACTGTTATTATGCACTGACGTATTATTGTTTGTGTGTCAGTGTGTGTATGTGTCTGCGGCCAACAACCTATATTATACTATTATGATGTGCTCCGTACCGCGCGCGATTCATATTGTTGTTATTGTGAATAATGAATGGTATATTGTATCTACTGTTTTTCGCGATTCTTCAATTCTAATTCGTTTATACTGAAGCATTATTATGATTACGATAGATCGTTATAAATTATTACACACGAGGAAAAACAGTGTAATTACTATCAGTATTGATCACAATTAGTAGGAATAGTACTGTACAAAAGTTGGTATCAAGTATCAACTTAACAAGTTGGTTATTTTTCAATTTAATTTAAAACTAAAGATAAAGAAGTTGGGGTCCATCTGTACTTCATTATTCATTTTTTTTTATCACTATATAGATACAATAATATTAAATATAAATAAAAATAAATATATATTCCATGATTCCATAATTTAGTTGACATATAAAATTGCCTCAGACATTATAGTGTACAATAAAAGAAGGAATAGCGTACAGGATGAATTTTTTAAAAAAAATGAAGTTATTAAAAAAGTAATTAAATTATTATTTTTCTCCGTATTAATTTTAAACTTTTAGAGTATTATATTTTATATTATTTGTTAACCATTAACATTTTGCAGGTTAACGTTAATTTTACTTAGGTAACTCAAGTTAATTTTTTTCCTAAACTTTCTACCTTAGATATTGTACCTATTTAAATGGCGTTTGACGATAACATAATTACAACGTCGTTGACTTTGACTAATTTCAAAGAGACACCACGATTATGATGAAGATAAAATCGTGTGCTTGTGTTATGGAAAGGGCGAGAGAAGAATCTGAATTTTATCGCTGATTAAAGTATATTTTATATTGTATAGTACAAACGGTTTTCACGCGATTACGTAATAAATATTTTTACCGCAGTGATGGCATCTCGTCATCGAAACGACGTTTCGGTCAAGTCACGGTAGATAATACCGCAACACGCTATTATAATATCGTACACTATCCGAGTACTATACGCGTAAACACATCACACAGGCGCGCACAGACATCACGAGCGCGAGGGCGTTCGTCGTAAACACCGCGGTCATTGTTGTTATCGTCGGCGGAGGTTAATTGACTGCTTCTTTTTGTTTCAATAGCGCCGGCGCGAAATCGTCTCAGAAAACAAAATATATATTTAATACAAAACAGCACACGAAGACGACTTGAGTTGAGGTAGGACCACAACAATACAGGACGCACCAATATTTTATATTCTCGATATTATTATAATTATGTACTCTGTATAGTGTACACGCATCTGCGTGTTTTTTTATTATATAAATACACGCGCAAAATTGGTTTGTGAAAACTCGTATTTTAGTAAAATATGAACATCATTTTTGCCTATTGGATATATTTAAAAAACAGTTTGTTTATGAAATGAAAGTGCGATTTTATTACGGCTAAATTAGAGCAGCCCAATAAAAAAAAGGAACCTAGATCCTTGATCACCACTCAGGACTACATATATAGTGCAATAGTGGCAATAGTGCATACATAAATATTAAACACATAATATAATATACCTACCACGCGAATATAACACTTAATACTTGTAATTAAATCTGATTGTCCGCGAGACATCTATATAAGACGGATAGTATGTAGGCACATGAATCGTAAACTAAATAATAGTATATAATATAAGATGTAAGAATTAAAACTTTCCGTTTAAAACACACACACATAACTAAAATATACACGAGTCATCATCGTGACGTACCTATATTTCGTCGTTCAATTAGCACTGATTTGTAGTCTATTCGACCCGATATCGATGTATATTATATTATATACAACACAAAACTCCATCTGTATAACACACATGCCACTCAATATTATAAATCGCAGCAATAATAATAATAATATACACTTAGGCCACCGTTGTCAAAACGCGACCGCTGTATTTGTTATAACGCGTATGGGTATGTTAAACTATTATTGTATTATTATTATTATTATTGTTATACTACATATCGGTGCGTGCTTGTGTTTTTTCGGTTAGTCAACACGAAATATATAACACAATGTGAATCGTCTAAATGTTTATATATATATATCTACTGTCCCTTGTGCAACTGCAGTATACATGTAATAAAGGTACGCTTGTACACGTTTTATTACTTAAAAAATACCAAATATTGTTAGCATTTTTCAGCTAAAATTGAATGTTGAACAACTATATGGTTATATAATGTCGAATGTCAGATGTTATTGTTTTAATATTCGCGTAAATAAAATGTATAAAGGTATTATTGTCTAATTTGGATTTGAACTCTGTACAAGATAGTAAATGAAATTACGCACGAATATAGATTTATTTAACGAAAAATATACGAACAGCTTTGATACATACAGTTAGACTACTGTTTAAATTTTAAAACTAATCACATTTCTTCAAGTTTCTGTCTTATGAACCAAAACTCAATTTTCAAAATTATAACCACTATAATTTAGTGATTAATTACTCAATAGATATTAATTATTATTATGTATGGATAATATTAATATCAAACTTATATGTATTAATTATTATAATTATTATTGTTAACATTTTACGTGGCTCGCCGACAATTTCTCGGTAGTTCATCGATAAAATTCACTACTGTTTCCAAACACTGGATTACATAAACATTACAACGCCACGAAATATGATAATAAACTTATATATTTTTTTAACGAAATCAATATAAATCCTCAATGCCGATCTTTATTATTTTATTTGTTTAGACTGTTATCAGAATCTCCGGTTCGAGGCCAATGACTCGCTGTTAGTTCGCAAAAATTAATTACATCACGCGATGGATAGCCAAACCCAAATATCTCTCTGTATAATACATATTTATAACATAATGCACTTATACTTATTCTTTCACATAATAAGTATTACAGATTTTTGTAATAGTCAACGGTTAAGTATGTAACACCGTAACCATAGGTTTTAAATGGTGTAATTTTCGTTCAAATTAAACAAATTCTAAATAGGTAATGTATACAGTTTACAAAATATACCAAATATATAGGTACCATCAATTACAATTTTAAACGCAAATACGTTATTCGATTTACAGTTAAAACAGTGTAGGATTCCAAAATAAATCACGAAAATTGTGTGCCGCGTGGTATTGAGAAAACGACAGCGGTTCACAAATTTTACCATAATTATACACCGTGGGACGTCCGATAATGAGATCATCGATGGCGTTCCCCATATTATACGCATCCCACGTTTCGAAAAACTTCTTCATTAAGGCCGTCCAACCGAATTGTAAGCAACACTAGCCGTGGTGATATAAGGGGAATATATATTATGGAAGTGAGAATTAATAACATTTTCCGATACGTCAAGTATGTTATAACTATATTACCTATATTATATTATGCAAATAACAAAGTAAGTGTCACAAAAAGTTACAGCAGTGTACACTGCAGAGAATTAAACAGTATGCAATGCTATATTTAGCCGTAAAAGTATCTAAAGTCATATTATTGGTAAGAAGCAAAAATATAGGTAGTTTTATGTAGATAATAGGTTTATATATATTATAAATAGGTATGTATTATATCATGTTTATTAGGTACAGCTTGTGCAGCGTATGTTATAAACGTATAAAAAACGGAAAGAGGGAAGGGAGAGGAAGAACATAAATATAAATATGGGTGGATACACGGGAAGGGAGAAATATTTTTTTATCATCATTTATATAAATCTGTGAATGTTGGGATTATAATTTATCGTAGTAGAAAAAAATGGCATGAGTTATGGTCTGCGTTACAAAGACTCGGAAAGATTGCGTACATATATTTATGTATATACACACACATACACATACATATGTGAATTGCATGATGTATACATTTTACATATATATATATACAATGAAATGAAAAGAAAAAACTTTGGAGAGGAAAAAAATCCGCTCAAATATAATGTACTGCCCGTGTCCAATGCGGACGTCAAAAAAGTCGACGAGTACGATTTTTTATCCTGTTCGGAAAAAGATGACTCTATCTGTTGCACGAGAATTTACAACAATGCGCACCGGGTGGAAAACCGGTTGCTATATACAATAATATGTGAGCGTGCGTACGTATTATAAATATAACAATATGCCTAGGCTAGTTATGTATAGTGCGTGTTACATTTTGTCGGACTTCTTCGTAGAAAACTAAAAGTCGTGTAGTCCGAAAACTACCCGCTGTATATAAATGGGTACGCACATTATATAGGTATATATACGTATAATTTACAATGTATGCATGTCTAACATCATATAAATGTTTTATACAAGTATGAAGGAGACATCTTACACGTGTATTTGATGACGTCCTATTTTGCACACACGAATACAACATGTGTATAGAAAAAAAATCTGTTCACATAAATAATAAATATTTATACATAAAAAGTTAAATTGGCAATTGTCATGTTTTCCTGTAAAATCAGAAACAATACTCGATGTCGCCTGGCATGCGGTGAGGATTTCCAAACGATAATAATATAATATTGTAAGTGCGTAGATTGTTATTCTGTTATTGGGACAATAAATTACATACGACTGTATAAGTATAGAATGAAATGTGTATTATATTCAAATGGGGTCTTCAGTGTCTGAATGCACTAATAATGCAGTAAATTTTCAATATGACAACAATTTTTTTTTTACAATTATAAACCATTTAAAATACGTTTGTATTCAAAAATTTAAATTCAATGAGATAGTAGGTCTTGTACTACTCACTACACAACGAAAATAAAATGTCATCCTCTTAAGAGTCAAGTGTGTAGCTAATAGATATTACAAATACCGGCGGAAATTTTTAAAAGTCAGACAACACAGTTAAAAAATTTCCTGTTAAAATTTCACATGATGAAATAATAGAGCTGCATATTATATTATAATTGTGTAAAAATTAAATTTCTATTATTTTTATGATGAAATTCTATTGATGAAAAAAAAAAACAATTATTATTTATGCATAATATTTATGTTCCGAATTTATGACCTATAGTACCTATATAATACTTGTCTTATATTAATAGTTATATTTTAAAATGTTTATATATTTTTGTAAAACATTACACATAAATAACAACGGTGATAAACATTTTACAATCAAATTGCATGGTATGTTTCAGACAGTTAAAACTTAACATCACCCACGCTGCGTATATTATAGTATAGCGGAAAAGAGAAAGAAAATGCCATGTCGTAGATAAAATAACAGTGATGTACTAATGTCTCATACCTATATACAATTTAAATTTGAAGTTTAAACAGAAATGGATAGAAATCTAGAATATCGCAAATACACTACTTTTGAAGATTATATGACAAATAAATAATAAATATATGAGTATAACATTTATTTTGAGTGTTTTGTGCAAAAATTGTTAACGTCACCGCACTCGCACTCAACCTAATTTATACACATTAAACACAAATAAAGGGAAAACATGCGTTGTTGACGTCAGATCGTTTTGTCCATGTACGGAACTGCGGACTGCGTTGGTCCTGTAACGGTCCGAAAGTAGGTCGTCGTCGTCGTCGTCACCGCCCCGGACAACCGTTTGTGTGCCCTCCGCCGAAGATCGTTTAAGTATATACTACAATATAATATAACTTATAAGTATCAGTTATACGCAGATTCCACAAATTAATAAGTCGTGTCTTTGACCATCATACGACTATTTCATTATTTTTATTTCTCACCGCCATCTGATTGTGACCATTGTCTTACACACCAGACAGATACACACATACACATACTTACACACAGGCACGTCCATTTTAATATATTATACTGTGTGCGCCCAAACGCGTGTGCGTACATTACCCATTATTTATACTCATATATATATACGATATCGATAATCGGCTGAACGAAAATAATAATAATATAATAACCCGAAAGATACAGTCATTGTTTTTTTGTCGTTGCGCGAGCGATTATGTTCGCCGTCGCCGTAGTCTTCGTCATCGTCGACTAGCTGCGTAACCCCTCGGGCCGCGGCGTAACGTGAACCATCGTTATCGTGAAACCGATGCACGCCGGGAGCCCTCCGGGGTATGTTTGCGTGTGTGTGTAAATGTATTTGTGTGTATGTTGGTTGAGGGGTGATGGCGGTGCCACCAAGCTTTCCGATCTTTATCCCAAATCTAAACATACGATCCTTTCGTAATCGGCAATTATTATTGTTTTAAATTCTTTTTTTTTTTTAGGGCTTTGCGTCTATTCCTCTATAATATTATTATCTATTCATATATAACGTTATTACGTCCCGAGGTTATGACTGTACATATTGTTATCGTTATTATATTATTATCAATGAGTCGGGTAGAAGGTGGATACGATGTCGTTATTTCAATTCGACCCGGCGGCGGAATCGGACTCGTGGGCAAATTGAGAACGAACATTTTTGCTCGATGAACTTACGCGATTAGTCCATACGACGTATATCACATGCGTACGCGGACTGCGGAGTGACCATAATATTGTATACGTGGGTTATACGTTTTTATTTCATGCGCAGTACAACATTATGATATAAGCACGGTTTATGATGCGGGTCTCCGCAAAGAATGTACCTATATATAACCAATACACACCAAGTTTCCAAACTGTTAATAATCCAATTTTATTTTAATAATAATATAATAAGTATAATACAATATTAAATTTTTATCGCTACGTACGAGTCTCACGAACCGCGAGATATATAGCTGGTATATACATATATATTATATTATTATACCTAAAACAGCGTGACGAGACCCCTAGCAAGTCACAGTTAATTGCTCGTTTCTATTATCCGTGTGTACTGCAACACAACTACGGTAACGAGCAATGAGGAATGACGACAACGACTGTAACATACTAATGATAATAATAATATGTTTAAAATATAATATAATACACATTATAGGATTATTATACGACTTGTAAACTCGTAATCAAATACATATAGGACATTCGCCAAACACGCGAAACTCAGTGAAAACCGGCCATATGAGTGTGGGTGGTGGTAGCGGCGTGCGTATTATATTGTAAAGTATAATATCCGTAAAAATATTCGAAGGATATGTGCGTATTGTGGTTCTAGGATCGCGTTACCAACGAACGAGACACATCAAAAATTTCTCTACCGCGTGCGAAAAGGTTCGGATTTCGTAGGTTATCGTATATAATATAATATTTATTATATATAGCGGCGAACATAAGAGGAAAGGAGAAGTGCGCAAATCGCAGCACCACACACTATTATAATATACATATATACGTCTCGGGGTCGTAACATTCGTGACAGAAGCTGAGAAAATTTATGGCCCGCGACCACCTCATTTTCTGTTCGTACATGATAATAATAATATACAACGCATATACGTGTTATATATTATATATTTAAATATAATAAATTGTACGATACACACACACACACACGAATACAAATATAAATTAAACGAGACGTCACGGAGACTCGAACGTTATACGATCGAAACGAAAACGACTCGCGGGGAAATGAGGTGTTTTGCATTTGAACTGTGAGCAGTGTCGCTATAATATTCCCCAATGATCCGGCGAGTATTATTATATACACTATATACACACACGCGCGTATATTACAGAGAAAGTATTTCGATCGTTGGTATATATATTATATTTTATGTTGTTATCGGGTTGGCGGCGGATGTATCTCCTCCGTGAACTAAATCGCCGCATACGTGCATCATACGTATATAGATAATATATAATACACACACACACACGACGTGTATTAAATACGTGCGACGGACGCATTTCCATACGCTCGCGCCGTCGGTCACTTTCACAAAACAGAAAAATTATTAGAAATATTAAAAACGAAAATTATAATATATTAATAATAATGCGTTCCCATTGCACCACACTTGCAACATTGCTTATACTGCTGTATGCTTATATATATATATACATTATATTATACGCACTATACACTCATATACCTATATGGCTATACATAATGTGTAATTATATATTAGGCATAGGTACGCGTATTTTATTGTATAAATTATGTGTTTCAATGTTTTTGAAACGGTTTTTTTTTTTATTCGCTTCTAGTGTTAAATCACCGCCACCGAATAAAAGGCGCGTATTAGAGTGAACGAGAACAATCGAGATATGATTATTACTATTATTATTATATGGTGTTATGTCTGCTATAAATATATTTTTAAAACGCGGACATACTTTTAAACCAGGCGTGGTCCTGCCTGCCCCCTTCCGTCCACCATCCCGCCGAGTCACCACAATGGACCGTATATTATACTGTACGTATACATATACCCAAGAATTTACATCATGTCGTCGTCGGCGGCGTAGGCGAATCAGTTTCGGTGGAAATGATACATAAGCCATTCGAAAATATTATACACGTGCGTTTAAAATAATAATAATAATTACCATTATTATTATTATTATTACTGCTATTATTATTATTATTATTATTGTTATTATTATTATCATCGTTATTACACACACGTATAACTATATATTATTATTACATATATACACGATATTATCGCTGGAGATCGTTGGCCCCCGCGCCGCAATGTTCGGTAATATTTCACGTCATCATTTCGACCAACAACGGTCGTGACGAACTCGGTAAAAACAAAAAATAATAAAGCAAAACCCATACACGTGTATTATAAACGCACTAACGCAGCAATACCTATTTGTTGTACAATAGGTTGTAAAATAAAATAATTTACATTGCGGCGGTCTGTGTATATTTTCGTACATTTCACCGAATCCACCATCACATCATAATAATATGACCTCACTGAAGTAAATATTGTAATACGCACATTCGTGACTGTATATATAGCCCATGTATTGGTTTAAATATAATTTATATATTATAATAATAATCGTTCCTTCGAAATTTGTAAAAAATTTTTTCTCGCACGTTTATAATAATATGTTATAATAGAATATTGTAAACCCTCTATGTTGTCGTCGCATATCTGCGCAGGTTTTGAAATATAATCTCTGTTTAAATTGTACATTATTATATTAGCAAATATAACAAGTGCATTTGACCGTTAAGTCACCCCGGAACCACACAAAAGAATGAAATAACTATATTTAATATACCTAATAATATCATTATAAAAGGATGCTAATTTTTTCATTGTTGTGCGCGGCGCAATGACAAAAATAAATATATACTGAGTAAAAATACAATTTTATAATAGTTTTTATTATACTTTTGGCACTAGAAGTCACGCATTACACTATAGTAGGTACCTATTTAAACCTTGTATCTAAAAATATTACGTCAGTATTGCAAATGCATTCAAGTTCAATATATAAAATTATATAGTATGACGCGCGCATTTCGGTTAGGTTACTCTTAGCGACTTTTGGAATACCTAATTAAAAACGTTACAGTCAATGACACTGAAGTAAAACAGTTTGCAAAAGAGCGTCACCACGACATCGTCGACTCGGAGGTATTTACTCTTTATAAAACGAGAAATTTATATCGTACACATATATAGTGTTCGGTATCCGCGACAGCAATATGGTGTGCGATGATTAATAAAATAACGATTTCCCGTATATATTAAATACACGTATCGGATGACGAGACGTTGATGACGATGATGATGATGATGCTGATGACTAGTAGATTTCTTTGTAAGGAATTATGATTATTGTAGTTATTGTGGAAATATGCGATCGGAATGTATTGCAAACGAATATAGCTACGGTATGTCGTTGTCCACTATATCGTCGAGTTATACAATATGTAATACGGCGTTCAATCGGATTTGCAAAAATTATTGCCATTAAATACCACTTTATGTTCAGGTATATAATATGATATATCTGTACATAAAATATAATTATGTATACACGATGACGTGGTACACTATGGTTGGCGAATGTTTCGTTGTGTCGGCGCGACTCGTGTACAGTATAAATAAAATCACTGCAAAACTACGAGGACGTATGCTTATGGAAATGTGAGAACAAAACGTTTTTGATTTTCGCGCTTTTAAAAATAACGCGCGCGGCGGCGATCCTCGTCGACGACGACCTTGTACACGAAATCTTTATGGCAGCGCCGCAGCGGTCACGAATGTTCGACGACGGTGAAGAATCTTCGAGTGGGCGACGAGCGGGACCGATGGGGCCACCGGGGGATTTATTAATTGCCCGTTGCCGCGAATTCTGAGACGCACTGGACGTTGCGGGGCAACGCAGAGGGGTTCCCAAAATCTTCTGGTCGTTATATTACATGTATAATAGTCGTGTCACCATTGTATATATACGCGTATGGACGGCTGGTCACACACACATTTAATTTATCATATTATACAATAATATATTATATACATTTATATTGCACACATGCAGCGATTGACGCCGGTTAACAAACCACGCTGTTCGAGACCTGCAACAACCACCCCGTGTCAGAACTATTTTATTCGTTCATCGTTCATCCTTCATCGTCTCCTCGTCCACACGATACTACGTTTAAATTATATATATATATTGTACGTGCGCAATGAACGGCTTTCAAACAAACAAAAATCCAACAGTCAGACATCGAACATCGTATAAACATACATACAACTAATACATTATTTAGTGATCACAATCCGTCGGCTGTTCGGGATAATACTCGACCGCAAATCTCGACTACATATACATATTATACGATAATAATAATATTATCGACGACCAATGATTTGCGTATTATACTATATACACGGGGAGGGCCGTCTGTCCGAGAGTCGATCGTGTACATACCTCTAATAACGGCACATGTGTGTAAAAATTCGATTTGTCAATGTCAAGGCAATAAAATATGCAATGTGTATGATATACACGCTGTACACGGACACGGGTAAATCCCCTTCTTCAGTGGATTGGCGCGAACACGACAAAAACGTGTACGTTTTACGCTGCCAAATTGATCGTGACGCGGGACCCGCCGTGATAATATTATATTTTAATCACGCGGACGCTGCAGTATATTATTATTATACACCTCGTCATATTATTATACATTATGTGAACACAACAATACGTTACATTATCATATTATCGTCTGCATTTGTCAATATGGCATGGGACCCGCGTTCGGCGGTCGTTGGTGGTGGGCGGGAGTGGAGTAGACTTCCTGTCGGAACCCTTCGTTCGTCTCCGGCGTGCCCGCCGTTACCTAGCATCACGTATCGGGAGCGCAGTCTTGACGGCGCCAGTCCAAGTGTATAATATATGTTTTAGGGGATTCGTAATGATTATTACGACACGGCTATTGTTCTACAAGCGCGTACAAACGACGATGGTCATGTTGTTCACGTTATATTATTATATTAATATTATGAGCATAAAAACTTACAAAAATTTTGAAATTCATTATCAACATAATCGGCCAAGGTTTTCGCACATATACCTGATTACAATATATTTGAATGCCATATGGGCGCATCATAAGTGTTTCAAGGGAACAACCAATAATAATAATATACTTTATACGTGCGATGCCGTGTTCAAAAGAAAAACGATTTAATCGATAACAGATATCGCGCCGGCGAAGTGCACGCATTATTGTGATCATATCGAAACCGTGCTTACATTATATGTATATTCATTTTTAAACACAATAGGATGTTGGACAATGCGCGTGCGACGACGACCGACTGCATACGACCTCGTCGTCGCACTGGCTCGGGAAGAAATAAAACCATGTAAATCAATTATTATATTTATTAGATTTACGGCGAGTTAAGTCGGGTGACGATGATCGTACACACACTATACACCGATTCTGCGAGCATACGACGATCCATATGGGTTGATATCGACTGTTGTAAGTTGTCGTGGGTTTCGTGTAACAGACAATATGTTTAGTAAAGGTCGAGGAGAGATAAAAAACAAAAACCCACGTACTTAGCGGTGTATAATAGGTCGTATTAATCATATTGACACACGGTGTTAATTCTGTATGCTGCACCCTAGGGGAACGGTCGAAAAACAAAAGACAATTTTAATCGCTAAGGGTTGATGAGATAACGGTCGAATACAAATAGACAATACTGCAGTGCTGCAGCGCGGCGATGATGGTGTGAAAACGTTTTTATTCGTATGATGTCAGTGCCGCCGTTATCGAGGGGACTTCAACGCTCGAAGCTCCAACAGTAAAATATAGCGTGTATAGTGTATAGAATATATAATAATGTTGTATAATATGTAATTTTAATCTCGGAAAAAATATACGAAAATCATCATTTCTATATTTTAAATAGATCTGGGTGAGGTTAGCCCCCTTCCGTGTGTATATTCCATGATCAATTAAGTAACCTTGCAATCTCTATCAAAATATGTATATATATACATATGTAAATGTAAGACACAATCATCAACGATTTCTGCGCATAATTTCGTACGAAATACTTTGGCAGCCGCCTACGAAGGATCAATGTCGTTATAATAATATTATATTATGTTTACCATATAATTGAGGTCAATCTTTATATCACGAACGTCGAACATGTTAGTTTTCAGGTCTGGTTTAAAAATTAAGCGCCGCGCTACGACAATCTATCTCTATAGTTCTTTTTAGCTAGTCAACGTATTTATATATATATATAGTAAATACAGTATAAAGTAAACCTTGATCTTTGTCTAACATATCATCAAGTATCTCGTATTGTTGTTACTATTTTTATATAATATGCAGATATCACGTATTTTCAAATTTTATCTGTACATTTATTTAAGAATTAAGACTTGAAAATAATTAACTAGATAAAATAATTACTAATATTATAAATTTATGATCTACCCTTTTCTCTGACAACTCGATGCCTGTCATTCTCGTTACGTCATCTCCCGAACTGACTAAAATAAAAAAACCATCAGTATAACATTTGACGTTACCTTGAAGGCTTTAACAGACCATCATTACTTATTTTGTACCGAGCCACTTAGTCATCATAATTACATCAATATCTTCAAGAATATAATTATATACCCTCACAAGAAGTTAATTTCCCCAAACAAATGCTTTCTACAGGTATAACTACATAGAGTGCCATAGACGAAAGTATAGGTCACTTATCGTTATTGCTTTAAACAATATTTCTATAGTTTTAGTTAGAATAATTTATTAAAAAAAGATGATTAATTTAAGAAAATTAACGTTTATGTGAATAATTATCAGCTATATAGGTACTTGTAATTCCAAAAATTATATCGACAAATGCAATAAATATATTACATAAAATTACCATGTACGTTAAGTATCTATAATATAGGTGTATTAAATATATAGGTATGTGTATGACTGTTGAATATGAGAAAATTATTTAGCAAGTCATGACAGCTCCTGCAGCATGATAATCGATATAATATATTTTATTTGAACATGTTTATCAGTAATTCGTTATCAAGGGGAGTAAATATATTTGTCGAAAATTGACGGCCACTATATATATACAAAGAGCTGCAGATAAGGCGTATTCAGCAGGTGCACTTAACTCAATATATAAATATACGACGTGACAACCCACGCTGTTATCAATATACAAATCACGATAAAAAATAAGTGCGTTATCTGATTACTAGCGCCGAATTTCTCAGTTACGATTGAACATCACCACCTTTCGATATGGTACATCACATCACTGTTAAAATATATTTTATACATATAATATATTATTACATTCATATATGCACAGGTAAACATCGATTTGTGCACGTGCTCAGTGAAGATTTACAGATTCCTTTTCGTTCGACAAGCTTGGGAGCGAAAACACGTTCGTTTTTTTTACGATTACCTACCGAATATCGTTAATAAAATTAAAAAAAAACATTTTATCGTCCGCCTATTCGATTCCGATGGCGTGTTTTGTGTTTAAATGATAATCGCCGCGGATCTTTGGTATCTATGTATATAAAATATATTTACACATTGTCAACCGTCGGCGTACAAGCCATTGTGTTGGCTTATACCTACACTTCAAATTGTCCTATATACATATATATTTTTTGTATATATATATATCGACCGCACATTTAACAAAACACTAGATTTCCCCGAGCATTGTATTAAACTCGAATTAAAGTGAAACTTATGTCGGAGACTCGGCGTGTTATTATAATAAGTATAATATATGTATGAGTATGTGTTTTTTTAACTCTCGTATTATCAATGAAAAGATCGATCCGAATCGTTAAGTCACATTTTTTTATCATCGATAAATATATAATTGCATGTCGTATAGGTATATATCAGGGGTATGTTAATCACCTTAAAACTGTATTAAAGTAAGGTGGCGGAGGGGTTATTTGCCAACGGATGAATACGCAGGTGTTAATATTCCTATATAAATAGTGGCCGTCGTATTTCGTGTTTTTCGTTCGTGAGCTGCGCGCGTGTGTATAACAATAAATAATACATACACACATATATATATATATATGTGTAGTAACAAGCGCGATTTGTTGTCAGTATATAATATATATTATTATATTGTTGCCTCCGCTTTATTGCCATGCAGTTTAAGAATATTATATTGAACTTTCTTGAGCGGCAGTAACGACCTTGGGAATGATTACATTTAATTCTTCTTATATAGGCACAACACACACACACATCTATATGTAAGAGTGTTTATACGAATGCCATGGGAAAACGGTGAAAAATCAAAAACACGCGCACTGCAGCACGCACACGTGGGTTAGTAATGTTAGAACAATTTTATGTGTTGTTGTAATAATTACTATTGAATGAGCGAGCGTTACACATTCCTACATAGTCGTATCCATGTGATAATATATAATACTGAAAATCGAAATCAATGCTATTTTTGACTGATCAGTGATTGAAAAAAAGTGTTCTGATCTTATGACAACGCGTCGTCTTTTATCACTTTAATGATGACACATACGTGAGTATCATCTTATAACACACAGAAATTGGAAGGATAACAGATACTTAATTAAAGCCAACAACACGCGATTTAGATCTTTTGAACACGATATTGTTATGTTGTACTACTATAAAACGGAGATAACAACACATGCGGGCGTGTCGTCCTCTTAAAAACGTTCGCCAAATTTAATTAAATTTTAGCAACGATTTATATCACAATGTTATTTAGAGAACTTTCAAACGATTGACGCAAGATTGACATTTGTGAACGCGGTGGCAACGTTGGTTCAACACACTCGCAATGCTCGTTTCGCGCGCGCGACGCGTTCAACGACCTCGCGGCTACTCCGGCATTAGATACTTTTGGCATTGCCGTAATACTCACACACACATATACACAAATCGATAAATCAATATATTATTGTAAATTATAAATGTATAATATTCAAAATGCAAACGTTTTCATTTGATAAAAGGTACCCGGGAAACCACGTGCGACACGGTGTGCCTAACCCTATAACCGGTTTAGTATAATATGCAATTGCTCGCAAAAAACATAAGATCTAATACCGCTTACCAGGCTATAATATGCTAAGTACAAAATATAATTTTAACGATCAACTAGACTAACCTGTGCAGTATGTGACCCATGTCGTCGACCAGCTCCTGCATGACCAACACGGTAGTGCCCGGCGCTCCGATGTACTGGTGATGTGCCTGCCCCTGGACCAACACGGACACTGCGGACCCGTTGGCCGGATCCTGTTGGATCGTGATGCCGGGCGGCAACGATCCCGCGGGATTCTGCGGATCGTAAATGATGGTCTGCTGCGGATCGGTGCCCGGTATGTAGATGACGGTCTTCTGATCCAGCGGATCGTCAGGCTGCTGCTGATGATGGTGTTGTTGTTGGTGTTGCTGCTGCTGTTGGTGGTGGTGCTGCTGCTGCTGTTGCTGGTGGTGGTTTTGATGGTGATAATCGGACGCTTGGAATTCGTCCACGCTCACCGGTTGCATGGTGGCCAGCATCACGGGCGACGTGCTCTCGGGCGGCATGTCTTGGACGGTGGTCGGCGACATGACGGACTGCGGGTGCGGCGGCGATACGCCCGGCGATTCTTCTTTGCAGCAGTGCTGCGCCAACACCACTTCCATCGGCGGCGAGCCACCGGCCTGCAGCGGCTGTTGCTGTTGCTGTCCGTCCACCGCGGACGACATGCGTGATTATCGTCTCTGTCGCGTGTAGGCGTGTGTTCGTGGTGTGCGCGTGTGTACACGGCGACACCGCCGTCGCCAAGACAGCGCTGCTCGCGGTACCGCTCGGGTTCTGCCTCCTAACCCGCGGTATATAGAACCGGCGTCGGCGCGGTTATTTCTTCCGCTGGTTCGCGGAAACTATATCACTGAGTCACCGAGTCTCTGCTTCCCGTGCGACCGGCCGCTCCGTTCCACATATTGCCTGTAACGATACAATTATTATCATTATTATTGTTATTGTCATTGTGTCGAGGGGGACGCCGAGCACAATCATCATGATCGCGATCTGACGACGATTTTTTATATACATATATCTCATACGTCTGTGTTGTCTTAAGACCTGGCCGAGAGTGAAAAGTCTTTGTTCGAAATAATAATATAAGCTGCAGTGAACAATATATATATATAAAGGAGCTAAAATATCGTTTTTTTATTATAAATAACTGTCGTTGCAGTGTAGCTATATATTTAATTACATATTATCGTTCTATATCATAAGCTCTCGAATAAAATACACATTATTATTATTATATATATATGTATACGCGTTGCGTTTGTCCTACAGCAATAAATCTTGTCGATAGATCGAGTAAACTGCCATAAAAGGCTGCGTATAGTCGTCACAGCAGCGATGACAACCGTTCGTTATGATTTTATTCAGTTGCAGTTGCTGCAGTTGCTCCGGTGGAAAGTGCACCAACTGCACCGGAGCACAGCGGGTATACGCGCACAACCGAATGGTCAAAACGAATAGTGATTTCGATAAAAGACAACCACCGACGTTTCTCTCCGGACGGCTATACTTATTCTTATATAAACCCACATTAATCCATTATATACGTTATTTTTTTTTTTTTTTTTTACGACAATCGTCGTAAAACATAACTATTAACCTGTTAACTACTGTGGCCGGCGTATACATGAAAAAAGTAAAATGGCGAGTAATCTGTTAAATTAACAGTGTTCTTGTTTTGTAACAAGCGTGGTAATGGACTTCACTATGTAGGGCAATTTGTCATCGCGTAATTATTTAAGGGAATAATATTATCGTGAAACCGAGGAGGAATAAAAATTTCTCATTATGGTTGACTTATTCTTTTTTTGTTTGAATTTATGGATATTATTATAATGATGTCTCTGCAGTAATTGCCAGTGTTGAAATTAAAAAAATGTAGCAATAAAATGTAGAGGTAGATACCGTCCTCAATCAATTAATTAAACTTAGAGGTTACAATGTTAAAATTGATCATGTATGCATGTATAATTTCACAAGTCAATATGATATAATTTTCTTATGGATTACGACGGCAGTCTATTATACAATTCAGATAGTTTTGACATTTATTCCCGAAACATATAGATTCGTAGTATGTGTATTATTCGAATAATGTATTTATAATTCTGAAATAGGGTAACGGAAAATCTAATGAATTATATATAACTACCTAGCAAACTATTAACTTTAAAGTAAAAAAAATAGATTCAGAATGAATTATATAAGAAAAAATAGATGGGTACTATGTCGGTATAATACAATTACTTGCGGTTGTTATTTATTTATTATTGTTATTTTTTTCACATACAATAGAATGTTTTTTTATTATTAGCCGTACGTTTTTTATTGCTAGAAAGAATCTGCGCGCGTTAGACCATAACGGTCTCAAAACATGATAGGCGCCAGGGAGACTACCAAAGTACAACAGGTACATATTATATTACATTTTTTTAGGTGTGTCGCCTTAATTAATAATTCTCAAAAATATATTTTACGACTTTCAAGTTCAAAAGACGAAATTACGTATACGCTGAGAAGCAATAAACACTCGAGTTATTTGAAACGGCCGAGGCCATTAAAGAAACAATGGATTTATGTTTCATTTTTTTTCCATAATAATATCCCCATGCGCAGTCTTTGAGCAGCAGTTTACGGCAGTAGGTTTTATGGAATAGAGCAGGGGTGGCCAACATGACTATGTACGCGAGCCACATGTATTAATAAAATTATATCAAGAGCCAAATTATCATCACAAATAAAGCGGATCTCGAAATAGAACTCTTGGAGTTATTAGAAGATGAAGGTTTTAAGCAGTTTATAAACAATTGTCCCTCTATATTGGAATTTTGGAAGCATATTTCTATATTAAAATATCCAAGTATTAAAAACTGCGCGGTAAAATTGATATCAATTTTTGGAACGACGTATTCATGTGAATCACTTTATTCAACAATGAAAATAATTAAGTCAAAATATCGTTCAAATTTGACTGATGATCATCTTACAGAATTACTAAGAACTGCTTTTACATCAATTCAACCAGATCTTAAGAAGCTTACTAAAAAAGTAGACACGAAAAAAATACCACGCAAACAAAATTAGCTTAATGTTTAATTTTTTAATTTATTATTCATATTAATTAATTTTTTTTTTGTTTGATTTAATCTATATTCTATCCACTATAATACTAAAGCCTTAAATAAATACAATAAAAACATTTTTTTATAAATGTATACAAAAAAAATTAAAATATTTTGGTTTTTGTAAATAAGACCGCGAGCCGCATACGACTGTGACGAGAGCCGCATGCGGCTCGCGAGCCGTGATTTGGCCACCCCTGGAATAGAGCAACGTCATACAATAACTGTTCGAGATTAATAACATTCATACAACAAAATCAATTAAAACATCATTAAACGTAAATCTCAATATTCCCCTTAGACATAGGTTTTACAAATTGTTTTGCATCGTAATCGTAAACACACATAAAATGGTCATCAATATACACCTTCAAAGAACTGATTGATCGAATCTATGGCTAGGTGATATGTCGGAAAAATTTAATTTAAATTTACAATATACTGTTGGTTTTTCAGAAAATCAGATATATTATGTACTAAATGTTTACAGGATTCTAAAGAACGTGGAGTGTTAAATAAATTATAAGATCATTTTAAGTATGTTTTTCTGTATAAATAAGTTTTGTAAAATATTATTTTGTTAAAATTTAAATTGTATGAATATTGATTCATAATTTTCAACCAATGATTTTATAAGCGTTATAGCGTATGACGTGTATGTTTATAAACGATTTCGACGTGTTAATGTTTGGATAATGAGCACAGGGCATTATAAATATTTCGCACTACAGTGCTCCCGGTATCTATTATAGTTTACAATTAGACTCGAACAATTTTCAAACATATTTTTATTCGGTCAGTTTATAGCTATAGGTAGGTATTTAATAATTACTATTTAGATTCTACAAATCGTTTTAACGAGTAATTTATTGCAACTATTTTGTTGAAAATATATTAGAAGCTAAAAATGTTCGTCCTGTAGTATGTTGGTCACATGTTTAGAAATTCTAATTCGTACAAAAAAAGAAACCTATTTGCATAAACTATTTTATACATGTAATTGCATTTAGTGTAAAGAAAAACATTCCAAAACGAATTATATTATATTGTATAAAATATGCATTCGTGAGTATAAAAAAGGGCAACAGCGTTACAGGTGCGAATTAAAAAAGAACAAATCTCTGGAGCAATAAAATCTAAGTGGTTTTTATTAACGTAAAACATACATAATTATTGAATGCATATAGAAAACGAATAGGAAAAAACACTTATCCGATTTCTACCCGAAAAGAAGAAACGCCATCGTCGCTATCCGTATTTGACATTAAAATTATTTATTTTTTTATTTTTTTTTTTTAACACACGGGCCAAGGTCGATCGCGTTTAATATAACGGTCTTAAGCCGCTGCTGTCGCTGTCGTCGATAATGTATCTGCCCAAGTATATACTATATACAAACACACACATATACATATATATATATATATATATATATATATATATATAATATAACATATAAATATATATGGTAATGTATATACTATATATATCATATATTATACTCTCTCACGGATGCGCACGCAAAAACACACGCAAGAACGACGGCGGCTGAAGCTGGGCAGCGATTGGCAGCGGTGAAACGACCTGCCGGGCAATAATAATAATATGTAAATTTAATGGCCCGCACGAAAGGAATCCGAAGATTATTACCATAACCGACCAGATTAGGTATATATGTACAGATATATAAGTGTATGTGTAAGCATAGAAAATGTAAATATATGAGAAAAAATACATTTAAGCTTAAAAGAAAAAATCAAAAAATATAGGTACCGGGTACCTATATTATAATAATATTATTATATACCCTACATGTATTACCTAATATTCTATAAAACTTTTAACAAGAGCGACGATAACCAATAGAACGATAATGGCGATTGGAAGAAGTTAATGTACAGACATATGTGGTGTGGTGTGCGTATGGGCATCGTATGCATATAGATATAAACGATCATGCGGACAAATTTCTTTCAGTGGTGTTTGGGCGATTTTCAATCATACGCACACTCACTCACACATTTATATATTATACGTCTTTGTTGTTCTCCTCCTTTTCTGTCTGAAAAAAAATACACACAGGTAGGTAGGTAGTCAGTTGTACGTTGCCAAGTTTATGACCCCACCACCGCCGCCGCCACCACCACAGCCAACGCCGTCACTGGCTCTCTGCAGCCGACGCCACTGCCACCACCGACCGATCCCATCGAACGCGTCTACAGGTGCCGTATATAATAAAAATAATCGACGAGGGTCGAGGAAATTTCAGACAACGTTGTTGGGGTTCTATAATAATGTAACCTACCAAAACGCAATTTTCATAATAAATAATAACATTATTACAACGACCTTCGTTTAAAGACTCAAAACTTCATCACGATTTTAAATACAACGCATCATATGAACAGAATATATTAATTTATAATAGTAATAAATAGATTAATAGTTTATCGAAACACTTTCAGATTATACCTTAGACAATACATATTATTTTAGAGTGGAAACTATCATAAATTAACTAATATTTATTATTTATTCTATTCTATACATATCTGTCTTATAATATGTATTATCATACATTATTTTAATGCATAATGTTGTACTGTGTTATCAAATCATTTTAGTGTAAAATCATTATTTATTAACATGATTATACAGTCTTTTTTGATTTTCATCTAATAATTCGAAGGTTGGCACTGAGCTTCAACCGATATTAATTATTATATTCAAAATATATAGGAATAAATAAATGTAGGAAGTATACCTACGTATGAACATTGAGTTAACCACGAATGACGAGGAAGAAGATAAATACAGAACCAATAATCGATATAAATCGTAAAAGTTCGTTTAGGCATTCGAATTCAAATTTGACGACTTCATAAAAAACTTAAATGCATTTCGATCACAGGGTGCTGAGAGAAAATGATTAAAATAAATATCAAAACAAAAGTTATATGAACATTAAATAATGGAGTTTAGGTATTAATAAATATCAGATAAAAATTGGTTTTATAATAAACTTCTTAAAAACAAAATGACCATGGCGAAAATAAATATTATTCCTATTATTTACTTTTTCTCTAATTAAACCAAGTTAATGCTTACGAATAGGAACGTTATTTTATTAGACGTTACACAACAAAATTGTAAATCGTAAATTAATATTATATTTTCGAATCTTTATAAGAAACAAGGAATATTGTGATTTTGTTGTTCCAACAAATATTTATCAATGAATTAACACGACACTAAAAAATAGCAAGAATGAGCGATCGTAAAAAGTGCCTAAATATTTATTATTTGTTTCTATGTTTTATTTTTATGGCTCAATGACTTATAAGTTATACAACTGCTCGAAAACCAAAATCTCCAGTTCATTAAAGACTTAAAATCGTAAAAAGTTGACAAACTATTATAATTAAAAATTAAATGTGTTTCGAAAAACATATGGTATTTATGTACGATACATTAATTATATGTATTGAGTTTGCGAGTCATAATTATTTGCCAACATAAAATAAGAAATAACATAAACAAATTTGGTTGTTATGAATGTTAAAAATTAAAATGGACTCAAACTTCGCTTGTATTATTATAATTTATAATGAAAAATTATACATTATATACAGTCATCGGAAATATTTAACTTAGGTATGTTTATGATTCCATTTTTAAAAATATGTTGAAAGTATACGTCATATTATATTCATCTGTGGAAAATAGTAATTTCCTTCCAAAAATCGCAACAAGTGTATAGTTACACCCGATTCAGGTATATCCAAAAATAAAATAATATATTTTCTTTCTTTATAATATTCTATTCGAGACACTTAGTTTACCGTGTTTGGACCTACCTTATAAAGTTATAATCTAGTAATAGTATTTTTCACTTTACAATATTACAGTTATTATGACACTCGATTTGGAGTGAAACTACTTTAGTCGTAGGTATGCGTGTACACTTAACAACGGATGACTGTCGAAAAAATTTTCAACTAGATCCTGAATAATATACTTGATATTATTTACACACACAGACACACATACACACGCACACGGAAACCGTAAAACAACGACCTTCGTCCGAATTACACCCCAGTCGAAAATTATTGATGATTACGAGTAAGAGAAAGTGAACGAAGAATACTGTTTCATCGTGTACCAATGATTAAAACGTATTTAATACACGGGAATGAATCCGTATTATTACGATCGATTTGATCACCGACGTTTCATTAGCAGCACAAAAAGAAAAAAAAAGTATAAAACGCTTGACGCCTCGTCCAGTGCCGTGCACTGTTCAGCTGTTGTAGTAGGCATCTCCTCCACGATAAATTTAAACGAAAATGGTCAAGTGAAGTGGGGGGGGAAGAATTCTCCAAAATACATCCCTTTACAGTAACAGTAACAATAAACGAAATTCTCTATTATGCTGTTGTCGGAACTCGGTCAATATCCTACTACATACCAACGACCTAGGGCCTACCCATAACTTCTAAGTAACGTGTGACATGTGGTAATATTATATTTTCTATTATAATAGATTTCTACAATAATCGCTTGAAATCCCTCCGGGAATCCGTAATTAAACGTACGCACAAACGACCCGAACGCCATGCGTGACGGATTTCGCGTTTGTGTTGGTGTACCACTGCACTACTGCACTATAATAGTCCGTCACGGTTAAACGTCCAATTTAAACGCGGACAGCCGCGATACCATATATTATATATATATTAATAAATAATACGCATAATAATGTTATGTACACAATATTCTGTTTTGCGATAAATTGGAATTATATGGAAATTATAATATTCAATACGTAAACCATACAGGTATTGTGTGTGTGTGTGTGTATTATGCATATAGTTATAGTACTTATCGACTTGCAATATTAAACGACGATTATTGCCACGATGCGAGGTTTTAATTACGCCCGTAATTATTGTGTTATGACAACTATTAGTCGATAATCTATATATTATATATATATATATATATATATCAACGATTTATTGCCGAATACCGGACGAAAACAATATCGTACAATCGGGACTTTGCGTATCAGGCAATATATTACACACCTGTTGATCACAACCGAAATAATATTGTATCGTCGTCTAGAACGCGCGCGCGGCTCGACCGTTCGGCCTCAGAGATCTGGACACGTTTTCACGGCGTTTCAGCGAGTCATCGCGAATCGTAAATCCCGTAGTGGCGTAGGTAGTCTGTACAGGTCTAAACAACCCGTTCGGAAAATACACACTCTCGTCTGTGGCTATTGTGCGGTCGGCGCATTGTGTATTTGTGTCTGCCGCACAGACCGGACCGGCGGAGCGGTGGCGGGGGGACGGGGCTCAAGGTCATCACCGCCGGTGTCGGAAGTGTCTCGGCCCAGCACCAGTGGAGCCAACAAACAACAATGGACAAAAGCGCGCGCCGCCGCGTTTCGGACAAACGGGTTCGTGTCTTCGGGGGGGAAAAAAAAAAAAAAAAATTAAAAGTAAATAATAATAATATTTATATGAATATATCATTATTGGTACAGTTACGCGCGACATATGGGACACTGTCGTCCGTCGACACGCGGTTTTGCGGACGGCAATGATGATGAAGACGACGAGGAGGGGGCGGCCAAAAGAACTCGAAAACGAGTAGTGCACGTAAACGAAACGAGCAGCAACAGGTTATGCAACGGATCGGACCAGACGCGAATGGTATATAAATAAAAACGAAATCCTCAGGCCGGCCCTCCCCCCCGTCGGACAGTGGATCGCGCGCCCCCACCGGCTGGAGATCACCGGCCGGCCGAATCTGGTCGGGTTCCGGTTCCGGTCCGGGTTTTTTCGCCACGCGCCGCCACCCGAAACCCCTTCGCGTCGGCGGCGGCGGCGGCACAAATGCCACTGCGCACACGGTGCCCGCGTAGAACCAGTTTTTCGTGTACGACGACGACGATATTATGATATACGCGAGCACGCGCCGCGTTATCGGCGGACGCGGCGGCGCAGGGCCGGTCTCCGCGCCCGGGCAGGTTCCGTCGGAAACAACTACAGGTTTTGGATTTGTTGGGGGGCCACCGCCGACCCGGTCCTAGTCGTCGTTTTCAATTAATAACTCGTAACGGCGGCGGCGACACACGCGCGCGTGCCGCACAGTAACTAGTATCGCGGCTTGTTTTGTTTATAGTGGACGGCGTGCACGGTCACAGAGATAAAATATTATATATATTGTACGATACTATTTGAGACGGTCGCATTATTGTCTTACCGTCGGCATAGTAATAATATCGCGTGCCATCATGTAAACTCGGTATAATAGTCGGTAGTCGCGGTTGTCGTTCCGTCCGCGGTGGTGTCTAATATGTAATATTAAAAAAAATGCGCATGTAAAATAAGCGATCGTTGTTGCAGTTTTTTCGTTGTCGTGCATGTGCCATATTGTAGTCGTCGTCAGTCACAAACAATAATATTAAAGCCGTAAAATATAATATATAATACATAGTTTAGTTGTACAGAAGCGACGTGCTCGTGTTAAAATGTATAGTTAAAACAGTGGTCGCAGCAGTCGTCGCGGTGCGTGTACCATGTGAAACATAATATAGCAGTATTATTATTTGCAGTTTTCTCTTACCTCGGGTCTCGGACGTGTATAATCCGTTTTTATTTTTTTTTTTTTGGGCAAATCGGATCGGCGCGCAGACGAAAACCGCACACGCACACGCACTCGGAAAACGACGGAATTTTATAATTTTTTTTTTTTAACAATTTTTTCCGTGAAAACGTAAAATTAATACAATACTCATGAAAAACGATTTATAGCATATTATTATTATTATATTATTGTATTGTACGTGTATTATATATTAACAATATCACATTTATGTATATGTATTGAACAGAATAATGCTGTATGTACGTGCGCGTACTCTCCACCTATTTACGACGACGACGACGACGACGACGACAGAGAATATCGGCTTTTACTAGTATGTTTACACGGTAACCACGGAGCAACAGGCAGCGGCGGCCGAATACGTGTGGTGCATTCTACGTCCGTATGGCACTGGTCGGATTTCTTATTTAGGAATCGCGCGCGCGCATACGTACGCACGCACACACACACACGCACACACACACACGTGCACGCACACACATACGCGCGCGCGCGCGTTGGCCAGCAACGTCTACGGTTTCATTGTGTGCGTTTGCGCGTCGCGTATATTATACGTGTGCACGTGCGTGCGTGTGTGTGTACGGCTCGCTCTCCGCCGCCCCCACCATGGGCCGCGCACCTGAGCAACAGCAGCAGCCGACGACGACGACGCCGCCGCCGCCGCCGCCGCCGCCGCCTCCTTCGCCCGTTGTCTTGGACTCGGCGGTGATCGTACACTCGCGCGCGTGTGTGTGTGCGTGTGTGCGTTCGATGGCGGCCACTCCGACGCGCGGCGGTATAGCCCGTCTCCGTCGGGCGCCCGCCGGTTAACCCGGCGCGCACCGTCGTCTCGCTCGCTCGCGCACACGTTCAGACACTCCTACGCGCCGCGGTGGACGGCCGGCGGTCGGGGGGTGAGGGGGTCAAGACTAACCGTCAGAGACGGCGGCCGCCGATCCGCGTTGTAGCCCCGAGGGCCAAACGCGATAAGTGCGCGCCGCGTCGGATTCCTCGCCGCCACCGGTATGGGGTGACCACCGCCTAACCGCGCACACTGCGACTGTACATAATATTAATATCATAATAATATTATATATTATTATGGTTATTATTATACCTATAAGTGTACGACGACGGAAAATCTGTTGCGACGGTAACCGCGCAAACCCTCCCACCAAAACCGACCCCGTGTAATCGAATCATCCCGACCGACTGCAAAACAGAAATGAGAGAATCGACGTTTGAGCGTCATGTGCAGTGGAACGACCCGAGTGGTTCGGCGATGAAAATTACCGAACAAAATCAAAAAACGAACATGATATTATTATATTATATCAATCCCCTAAATATAATAGCTACGAACCTTGATACTTACGAGTTGTAATATTGTATAGCTTACTGCGGCATCGGATACGTATAAACAGCAGTAATGATAATACGAATTTGAAGAAAATAAAACGTCTCGTTTTTCAAACCCATAGGTACCCATAATAATATTAGGTATATCGTACTGCAGTGTACTTGCCCACAAATTATATATTATACGGCGGAAAACTATATATGCGATTATGCGAAGGTTACTCGCAGAGACGCCTCGTGCTTTTCGTGATTATAAACATGTTAAAATATTTATTACGCGTTCGAGTCATTATAATATATATATATATATATATATATATATATATATGTGTGTGTATATCTATTTATATATATTGTGTCTTAATACTTTTTAATATACAAAGTACTTATTAAATGTTTTTGGAATACTGGTTAATGGTTGTATATTATGTAAATAATAGGCACCACACAGATTATTATTTATATATCTCATGGGTACTACCTGCGTAAAGATAAATTGCACGTTAAACATTTTTATTTTTAAACCGACCTAACCTATACGTGTAATTTGTTATCTATATAGATCATGTCGTTAAAATAGTACTCAATAGTAGTCGATATAATATTACGAAATAGGAAAAAACGGTCGTCGGTCAGTATATTATAAACATTTATTTCGATACCTACTGCTTTTCAGTTACGTAGGTACATATAATATTGTAATAAGATTAAGGCATCGAGTTGATTACATACTAGTGTATTAGTTATTAGTGTGCATTACCAACACATTTACTTATACGTGTGTGTTTGTATTTCATAAAACACTGTAGGCAATTTTAGAGAAGTGAACTCAAACAATTAACTCAACTTCCTATACATAAAAGTAATTAAAAAATTTCGATACCAAAATATCTTATATAGATTGATTAATGATACTATTAAGAATTAGCGTTATCGAAAAATTTAAATTGTCACTCCAACACCTATTTATTATGCAATTTTCAGAAACATTAATAACACCATTGGTTTTAAAATTATATAATGTATATAATACGATATACCACTACTTTAAATATTTATACTAAATAATAGTATAATACATATTATAATGATATAATATAGATACTTCTATTGCCTATACTAAACATAACTAATGTCATTGGTTTTTATTTATTATTGTTATGAATTTATGATAAATACAGTATGATGCTAAACACAATTACCTTTTTGATAAATAAAACACAACACAACATTTATTCACATTAATAATTAAGTAAGTAAGAAATTATCTAACTCTGCATTCAAGTAAATTAAACTAATTGATTTAAAAAAATATATTTATAAAAGTAAATGTTATAATTATTATTTTATCGTTTGCACTTGTGAAAACAAGTTTACGCCGAACTACAGTTATTATAATATGTTCGTAAGTAATTTGAGAACTTAATCTCATACTAGTCATACTCTATTATTATATAAATTAAAAACAACATAATTATCATATAAAAAAATTAATAAAACTTAAAAGTCATGGGAAAATGTTTCATTATATGATATGATTTTCTTTAACTGATGAGTACTTTTTATTGTTATATTATTGTATACTAGTTGATAGTTTTTCGTTACGTATGAGTAAACCTTTTCTTAAATGACATAAACAGAATCGTGCCTTATCGATTGGCCAAACCTAAGATACTTACAATATTGTTATAGAAACATATTTTATACTTAACAATTTAAATTTGAGCGTAGTCAGAGAAAAAATATTGTAGAATTTAAGCCACATCTTAATTGGCATGTATGAACAAATTATATAAATATTAATAGATCTATTCTTACATATTTGCGGACTCGAGACTTGAGATAGTATTCCGAGTAGGTACTACTTTTAAACTATTCGGAATAATTGTTGAATACTGTTTCCCAAAAATGTTGAATGCTATATTCTTGATAGAGAGTATTTCAAATGCTTTATTCAAAATTTTTTATTTTAATATTTATTGTTATTTTGTAAATCAAATTATCGTAATTATGTATACAAATACAATATTATTTAAACTTAGCTTTAATTTTAAACACTCCCTGAAAGACAATTATCATGTTTTTTTAATATCTAAAATATAATATAATTTATATTTTAAAAGTATTTACGTAGAATTCTTTTATATCGTTGACTTAATCTGGAATACTATTTTTCATAAGTATTCTGAGTATTCGAGTATTTCCCAAGTCTGCACATTTAAATATTTTAAAATAATATCATTAATTAATGATTCATTGTAGATGATGTAAACAACACACCTATAATAACATAATATAGTGTACCTATAAATATTAAATACATTTTATTTACAATGAAGTTATGAAATGAAATTGCCTCTATAACGGCTATTAATGTATACTACTATTTTTAATATTATAAGTGAATGCTAATTTATTTATTTAATTATATTAATACACTACTATTATGATTCTATAAATATTTAGTGATTATATTATCTCGCACTGCTGTATGCTTAATATAGTGTTGTCCAATTATAGAATAGGATTATTTAAATTACTAGGTTATTAATGTATCAATGTACATTAAAAATTATAAATATCAAAAACATTATCAAATGTATGTAACTGCTGTGCCACCATACGATACAATTCATATATTTTTCTGATTACTTTGTCCATGTCTAAATACATCAATACAACTCCAGTCGTTGAAACCAGGCTTACAAATAATATTATAGAAATACATTAGTGAGTACCAAATACCAGAGTACCTATACGTATTACAACTAAACGGTTCTTATAAAAAAATATAATAAATGTCTAAATAATTTTGCACTATAATATGTTATAAATTCGAAAAATATCGTAAACACGTTTTTGTTTTACTCATACACACAGACACAATTATATAGGATAACAATAGGAAAATCACATGCCTAATAGAATAATGGAGTAATTGAATTGTTTTATTCTCTTTGATATATTTTAAAACGATTTAATTGAGTTTAATAATAATATGTTCTACGATTTAAAGATTTCGTTGACTAATATTCATTTTTGACAAAGAGACTTCATAAATATGCGTATTGGATGCCTACGTCATAAACTCATAAATCGTGTAGACCGCGGTAGCGTCTAACATCAACAATAACCAATCCATGACATAGTCGGTGGCCAGCACTGTTCAAGACCGTATACAATATTATAAAGTAGATGTAAAGTTGCGGTTTCCCCGAAGTGTCGAACAGTTCAATAATAAAAAACACAGTATTCCATGCGTAGTTTAAGTGATCATCATCTTGCAGTACGAGCAGATACCATATAACTGATAAAGGACACTATATATAGTCTATCTCTATCTCACTGAATGAAAAGCTACGGAGTAATATATTTTGCACATCTTAAGCAAGTTATTTTTTATTTTACACATAGATATACCATACCTATTATTAATTGTTATTGTAAATTTTAAATCAATACAATGTATTAAATATGTCATATTTCCACACTGATTCACTAACTTAAAACTACCATATTAAATATATTAATATTAATATTACTATACTTTAGTTTAATCTAAAAAAAGTTTATAAACATGTATATATTATAATACGATAAGAGGTTTTTACTTAAGTGGAGCAATACTAGATATGTTCTATCAGTATACTAATCTTGCCTGTAGCCAACGTTTTATTCTAACATTAAATATTACTAGGTAGGTACTATATTATACGCGTAAAATAGGAACGCGCTTGATAAATTACATCGTTTTTTGGAGAAATTTCGCTCGGACGTGTGCTCATAAAATATTTCAAAATGGTTGTTATTAAAAAAAAAAAAAAATTCCGATAACATCTAATTAATAGTTCATACTATGTAAAAATATAAAATTTATTATTTGATTATATCGGTTTAAGAAATATGTAAACTAAAATGCAGATCTAAAATTGAATTGTTTATAATTAGTTACTTGTTTACCTATTTCTTTTCACTTATAAGTATATACTATAAAATTAGGAATATTTTATTAGTTTTGATCTACAAATTACAACTATGATAATATCATATAGAACGACACATTAATTTTAGGTTTACATTATAGGTTCTGTGTGTTCAATCCAGTGGCGTCGATCACTACATTATAGTATTATATACATTACACAAGTATTACGAGTGTAATACTTAATTTATAGGTAGATGGTGTCGTGTTGAACGATTATAATCCGTAAGATATAGTAATTCAAGTTATAGAAATTTGGATATAAGTACACGCAATTTGTTTCATATTTAAGTGATAAAAATTCACTATTTTATTTATCTCAGGTTTTATGCTTATGTAATACCATTTGAAATTGACATCGACGCCAATGGTTCAGTCTTCTAATGTGTAGACTAAAAGTTAAAATTGACCTTCTTATATAATTCTATAACACTGTATTGGTAACTTAACAATTTAATTATTTCACATCCATTAATCATTATTGCCTAAATTAAATTTAAAAATCATTAACCTTCAATATTGTTATTAATTTATTATATATAGGTACTCCAATAATTCAGTTATAATTGGTAGGAAATATTTGTTGGTTTACCTTGACTAACAAAATAATATAATAATTGGTGATTCATATATATTGACTTGAATTTTTATACTATATTAACTATGGATTAAAATTTGTACAAATAATATGTATCTTAATGTTACGATAGTCATACCATTAACACAGTATCTATGAAATTCAATATAAAAATTATTTAAATTATCAAACCATTCCATAATATATTTAAATGCAATGAAAATAAATATTTTTTTTATATAATTATCTTAATACTGCTGTACATAACGTCAAACGGACATTTAATTAAAAAATGCATATCATATTAAAACTTAAAAGTAATAGTGTTTTAAAACGCTGGAAGGAATAAACCATTTTATTAGGACGCCAGTTTCAAAAACTTCGTGTGCCCACGATAATGGATGACGTATAACGATTGTAGATAACAAAAATTACGGGTATTTGGCTGTCACTTGATAGCACATATCATAAGATCGCCCGAGGAAGCCACTCGAATTATTTTTAAAAACAAAAGAAGATTTGAACAGATTCAAACCATAATTATGATAAGAGCATTAGATGGATAAATTAGATCATGTAGGTACTCGTATATCATTTTTGATTTTATGGTTTTGGACTTGCAAAAAGATTTTATTCAATTAACTTTTGTTATTAAATTATTTTTTTTTTACATTTCTATTTTTTTTTTCAAATGGGTAATTAATTAAAATTAACAAATATCCAAACATAATAGTTTATAATACTTCCATTGATTACGATCAATAGACAATCGGTATAGTTATTAACCTGCAGGTTTTAATGAATATTTTTTTTATAAAATATATTGAGTAATATTGATATCAGACAATATAAGGGGGTTTTGGAAGTTTATCCTCCCCTTTGAAAATAAAAAAATATATGAAATTAATTAATTATTGTTATTTTTTTACTTTATATTTTTCCATATTATTCCAATTATTTTATTGCAGTATCTTGACGACGTTCATATACGTACACTTAAATTATGCTTTGTGTATAGCAGGTATTTGATATAATAACAATATTTAAGTTACTAAAGAATATTTTAGAATCTTGGCGAGTGAAAGCGAGATTGTGTTTGACGATTTATTATTTTGGTTTTAAATGTCAGTTTAAAAACACAACGCTTACTATTTATTTACATAGCTAAGAAAAACAAATGAATTTTATTACATTAAAATATATGATTGTGGTGGTGATGTTGATATCTGATCGGGTTAGTAAATGACACGATGATTCGTATTAAAAATTACACGACAAGTCGGTAATAAATCAGATATATAATGGCCGATAAACGCATTTGCATGTTTAAAAAGCTTCAAAGGCCGAAAGCCGCCGGCTCGAACTAATGGTTCCAACGTTTTAAATCATTTTGTTTCCACCGTTTCTCGAAAAAAAACAATTCGACGAAATATTACACTATTCTACCATTATATTATAGTTATATGTACATAATAAATATATATAAACTTGAACGAATACATAACTCTACGCGATTCAGAGTTTAGAGATTTAGAGTAAAGATAAATATATCACAGTCAGAAATTTAAACACTGACATTTTTATCACAACAGAGCCATTGGTATTTTTAATTATATGAATTTATTATTTTTATCTTGTCGTTCGCCGTTTGGTATGGTTACATTTTGGTTATTATTGTCAGGGGCTTAAATATTTGAAAAATGAATTTCAACACAACACAAATATTTATAGTATTGAAACCAAAATAAGTTTTAAATTTATTTTTTATGTTAAAAATATATTATACTAATGTCGTATAATTATTATACATACCAAATGCATTATTACGTCGTAATAATTTTTTGTTTTTTATTTTAGATATATAGGTAGGTAAATATTTAAATAGTAGGAATATATCTCAATATTTGGGTGATTTAATGATATTATTAAAATAACAATTTTGTCATAAATATGACCAGACATATCCATAATTCTATAAATAATTCTATTATTGTCATAGAATTTAATACTAAATACAAAGTATTTGTAATCATAAATCATACAAATATAAGTATTTTATAAATAAGATAAATTTATAATTTTAAGGAATAGGTAATACTATTTTAATTTTATTATAAATAGCATGGACAACTATGTCATATTGTAATGTAATCTTAATCGATAAACATTACTAAATTATCTGGAGTTAGTCATACATATTTGTATGTAGACTTATGAGAGGTGTATAAGAATGGTCAACACATCTACTTAACTATTGGTGCCTATTGCCTAATTGTGTTTGTAAATTATGTTGTATTGACAATTTATTCGAAATGTAAGTCAATTATCATGTAATTGATTTTAAATTAAAAATTATATAAACAATCTATAACAATCTATAAAATCTATAATAAATTTGTGTCTTATTTAGTATATCATGGCATGGCTTTGGGTCAGAGATTAATTTCACGGTAGCTTAAGTACTAATTTTTAATGGTATAGTTATTATATTACCTCATACATTTAAATGTATATAATTTTTAAATTAAAATAATATCAAGTACAAAGTTAGCAAAAATAATAATTACTGGAGAATGTTACATTACATAACAAAGAGTAAAGACCGCACATAACACAAGTCGTTTTATATCTTTAACATGAAGTAAAGGATTTATATTGGGGTCCATTTGGCATTTAGGGTCCGTTCACTGTTCATTATTTTACCCGCGAGTAGATAATGGCGACCAATTATAATGTATGCATATTTATTTATCGTCGTTCACTGTGTGTTAATATCCGTGCGTTTATGAAGTGTTCCGAAAACTTCCAATCGATTTAACCCGGTTAATCATTCGAATTTGATGGGCAATTTAAAATTCAAAAAATAAATACATATATTTATTTATAATCTCTGCTGCGCTATATAGTGGAAAATGCATTCATTACTTTTGAAATTACAGTCAATATTACACGCATTAAGTTTAAATATATAACAATACGCCCGGCGTGTAAAGCGTCGTGACGCGAATAATTCAAAAATTATACCCTGTGGTTCGTCTGGTGTGAGTTCAGCCTTATTTCATCTGAACGTTTGTACATACATCCATGGACAACACACACACACGCATGCACGCGCGCATACACTACCACGTATATAATATTATTATATACGTATTCGTTTTATTGCCGACCGGCATATATATTGTACCTATATATTATTATATATATATATTTATATTTTTTTTTCTTCTCTCAAAACCTTTTTACAATCGTTCTCTCCATCCTACCTGCGCCGTACGTCTGTCTCTGTCGCCTCTTAAAAACCACCGGCAGGCGGTCTTCTCACCCCGCTCTTATCCCCACGCCTGTGCCGGGCACCGGCCGATTAATGCATGTGCGTGTACGCCGAGAGATCTCGATGACTTAAAAAATACTTCTTTGTACCTATGTGTGTGCTTGTGTGTGTGTATATTATCATCCGGACGACGACGACGACGACGATGATGATAATTTATAAGAAATCAATCCTGGGTAAAGAATGGACGATGTGTTTGGACATGGGTCGTGGTGTGGGCAGGAGGAGTAAGGAAGAGGGAAGTCCCGATTTTTATCTAAAACAAAAAACACCACTATACGTCGGAGATGAAAAAAAAACCACAAACCGTCTGTATTCATACATGACCGCTAACCGTCGTTATATACAGGATAAAAAAAACAAGATGGATGCTGGCATAGGGCCGAATCGATCGAATATGATATTGCGACAGAAGTGAATTCGTACATGCCTACGAACAAAATTCATGACGAGAAACCCATTAATTAAGTCTAGCCAAAACTTTTTTTTATTTAACTTATTCAAATATTGATTAAATTTTTATCAAATATATTGGAAATATTTATTATATCTACTTAGCTTTTGTAAGGACATAAGAATGCATAATAAAATATATTATAGTTTGATGAATAAATACGTTAAATCTTTCTTATGCGTTTATATCTTATCAAATATTGCCATTATATATACTTACAAAAATATAAGAATAGTTTTGTTTTAAATCTATAATCTATTAAGCAATAAAAAAAGTTGATAATATTAATGTCTTTAATGCCATTGTTAAATTTATACAATTAAATAATGAACATATTTTTATAAAAATATTAATTTAATATTATAATATCCAAACAGATTTAATACTATTAAGATTATAAACAGTATTTTCGAATTATTTTTTGATGTAAAATTAATCATGGTCATCATTTCGTATAATATTGAATAAATATTTCATTTTAATTGTATATTTTTGAAGTCTAAATAATTATAAAATACTTTTCATTTTCGAAAATGTTGTAAGTAAAGTACTAAATATCAGTTGAAATTTTTAGAATTGAATAAAATACTAAAATATAACTTAATAATGTAATTTTTTTTTAACATAATTTAACAAATAATTATGTAAATTAAGTGTCTAAAAAAAAAATCAATTAATTTCGAACTTCGGCCTAGGTAAAGTACTTATACATCTGATATCTTCTCATTCTAGAATATTATTAACTGTTATTATACTTTTTACCTGGGTAAGGTTAATATATGCAATCTCCATAAAATATGAATACCCACAATTTGATGCAAAAAAAAAAAAACGTTTAAAAATATTTTATGTATGTTATGAATTTATTGAAAAATTTAATATTATTAGCAGGTTTTAAACTGTTATTAGTATCAGTAAATAAAATTGAATATTAATAAATAAATTATTGAATTTGAAATTACTGATAATTTTCTGATTTGTTATGGACTTTCGTCAGTGACTTATGGAATTTATTTTACTTATATATTATTTTACACGTATGTATATTCTACGTTAATAAATAATAATATAATTTACTGTACATCTATAAAGATTAATCTTTATGGTCATGTTAGACATAACATTTACGTTTGTTACAGAATTGAACACTAGATATAATATTATAATATACCCGTGTAGGAGTCCAGTTTGATCATTGATTAGTCGTCTGCGTAGTCAATGAGACTTGTACTAGAAAGTAGTAGGCACAGGTGTTTCTTCTCTTTTCTATGCTGTTGGCTCGGTAGCACCGAGATTAGATACCTGTATGTATTGATATATATTTAACACAGCTTGTGAAATATGCGACTATTGTGTTTACAATTTTACATCACAGTTAATTTCTCGGCTTGGACGATTATAATTTATTTTAATATTTTCAAATAATTTCTTTACAGCGTGGATTGTGCCTGCATTTTTTTTGCACAAACAAAAACTTGTTTACATCTTAAATGTAAGTATGCAAAATAATTGATGACGCGTGTGAACGTTTATACGAGGAAACTATAAGTAATATTTGCATATATACTGATACTTTTAAGAATTTATGTGTGCCTACTGATTTTATGCTCTGTTTTATGCGTAAAAATACTTTGATAATTTATTACCAACGTATTTTGGTAAACGAGACTTTCTCCGGGAGATGTTTTTCTTGAGCATGTTTTGTATCTACAGCATGTAATTCTAGACAAAAAATGTAAGGGTAAAATGGATAAGATGACAAGATAGGAGCTACAATATCTTATGCATAATAAACACTATACATAAATCTAAGAAAAAAATATGTATAGCATTTAGGTATTATTTTTATATTAATACTTAGTCATGTAAGATAAAATATTTATCATAATTATTTAATTGTATTATAACTGATCAATTTATAATAATTTCTTTTCTTTATTAAACTTCAGAAAATTTCAAGAAAATGATTGTCAATCTATATTGCTATTATAGTAATACAGAAAATTGATTTAATTATTTCCGAAAACATTGCATTTATTATATTATTAGTATTAGTATTAGTTTTTTTTATATTAAAATAGTGTCTTTTTATACTATTCTATTGTTATTATTTTATTAACTTTTGAGTCGATACCGACTTACCATAGAAAAGTGTTAATAGATCGTTGTTGTAAATGGACAACTATAGTAGGTTAATCCAAATGTTTTGAAAATGTAATTGAGTATAATATAAAATATAATAATAAATATAATATAAGTTTTAATTCCCCCTATTTATAGAATAAAAAATTTAAATTTCAAATATTTTGACAACTTTATACTATTTTATAATATATTATATGTACCTATATTATAATTATATTATTTCTTATAGGTAAGAATTGATGTTATGAACTTTTATTGATTAGTATCTACGGCTAATTATTTTTAAATTATAGCAAATTAAGAAAATCAATTTATTCAAGTAAAAATTATTGTTTTCCCCTTATTTTTTCCTCCGAAAATTAAGAAAAGTACTAAGAATTTTTTTCTTTTGACAATCGAAGCATATTTTTTACTTTAAAAAGTAGATTTAAAAAAATGATTTAACTATAAATTTTAATAAACACGTTGTTTATTAAATGTATTGACGATCAAATTAAAACAACATATACGCTGCGTCATACATCCTATTTTACATTATGTATATGCTTGCAATGGATATCCATATTATCATATATATTACTAAAGCCATTATATTATGTTGCATGTTTCTTAAACGAAATAGCTTAATGGGATAAAATAAATATTTTACAATAATCTTGACAATATTTTTCGACCAATTATTTATATAAAACATTTTTACATCATTATGTTTTCCAATATACAATTTACTCTGAGTTGAACGTTTTCATCGATATAATTTATCTTCTATTTGGAATTCATTATAATAAATATTAGTATAAAAGAAAGGTAAACATGGTATAGAAAAGCTTAAGCATGTGTGTATTACATAATTATCTTATGAATAGAAATCGCAATCTATGATTAAGATTAATAAATTAGATAAATTAATAATAATAAATTGTAAATACTACCTACATAGTTTAATAATGTATATTTTTATTGTAAGTATTAATTATTTCCTTATTCCACAACAGTATATACACAGTAATATGATTTAAAATTGTATTATTAGCCAATAAGTCAATTAAAATTTTTTCAAACTGTCTACAATGTGCAGCAAACATACAATGTATGTAGTTAAACGATTTAATGTTACAATTCAATTTGTTGTAAATAAATATTATGAAGTTTAGTAGATATTATAAATTAAAGTCAGTATATCATGTATTTTAGTAATTATAGTAATTAGGAATACATTTATAATATCTACTATTTATTATCTGCGTGTTAATATTATGTAAAATAAATGTTAATTTGTCAACTTTTATGCTAAATATTTTATATTTTTATGGTTAAAACAGTGCAGTAAAGGATATTTACGTATATTCATGCATAAAAAATCGATTTCTTATCAATCGGTTTTCCTATTTTGTAGTAATTCAAAAACGAATATAACCAAAAATATACATAGATAATTGAGTTTTTCATTTATATACTATACATAATTTCAAATAGTTTGAACTATTATAGATAATTGACATTTTAGATTTTTTTTCTATAAATATCGATAACATGCAGCACTATTATATTTTATACGTATTTGAAGTTTAAATTTATATGAAATTAGATATTTAAACAAAGAATAACGATTTTAGTTATTTTATTATTGTCATTAACAAATGTTTTCACATGAATTCAAAACTTTTATGTTTTTTTTTATATTTTATATACACGCATTGACATTTTTAAAACATTTAAGTTAGTTTTATGCTATTTTTCTAGATATTCCTTTACTAGGAATCTACTCACATTATTTTATGGTAAGTCGGTATGAACACAAAAGTCAATATCAAAAATATAATATGATATAAATGATTAAATATTAATAATATAATAATAAATGCAACCTCTTTGGAAAAAACGAATTCAACCTGCAGAAAAATAAATTATTATAAAAGCAATATATAAATATGATATCATAAAATATACTTATATTACTTATATACTACTCAGCCTGACAGGCTTTTTTTCAAGCAGTTTTTCGAATACAATGATTTATCATTGAATACAGATATAACATATCAATTACAATAACTTACCGAATGACGAGGTACAATCGTCACCTATGTAAGTAGAGCGGTTACTACTTTCTTCCTCTTATAAAAGATATACAAATATATATTATTTTATACGATTTAACATTCAATTATTGTTGTTATTAAAATCTTTTGTATTTATTTTTAAACAACTACAATAACAATATTTCTTGTCAATAATTAAATTATTTTCTCATATATAATTTAATTTAGTATAAGTGTGTCTACTGTCTAGACCTCCTATATCAACAATTATTTTTGGATAACCACATTCAAGTTTTCCGGGCGCCATCAAAATTAAATGTTTAACTGAAAAATATAAAGTCAATTTGAAAATTAAAATTAAGACTTACTAACTTAAAGCTCATTTAGATCATCATGAATAATTTAAAAAAATAATGAATTGTTTGCAGACCTATAAAATGTGCACATGGGGTGCTCTTGATTCGTTAGAATACTTAAGGATCAATTATGAAAATTAAGTTGGATAAATCTAAAACCACTTTTACTCTTATCAAATCTCTAGATAGCATAATTATAAACAATATGAAGTTTTAATAAAATCACGTTTAACTTCGAAAAAAAGATCATTAGAATACTTTAACAGTTAATTACGTACAATTGAAATGATCGATAAAAATCTTATTTAGGAGCGAATATAGTTATAATAAGTATCTATATAATAACTTTATAAAGAAATTTAAGATATTTTTAATTATAATATATGTATATTGAACTTATAAGTATATTGTAGATTAAAGATATTTGAAGGGTTATATTATTAAATTTTCTGAATATTAATGTAAAATTAGCATACAAATGTTTTGTAAATTATTTAAAATTCAAAATGTAATTATTTAAAAGTGAAATACTACATTCTCACTTTGCAATAAAATGCTAATACAAAGATTGCGATCATTAATCCTTTTTTATAATTATTAACCCCTCATCAACATTGAAACGATGTTGTTTTGTACCTACAGCATATATTTTATTTATTTTTTATTATCTTTCTTAGATTTGTTTAATGATTAAAATTTGAAAGCATCCCCGAATTATAAAATTATTACCTTGTCATTATAACATTCGTTTTACGATCGCTAATATTATTATATTAATATATTTCGTTTTACTGTATATCCCAGTGCAATCGTAAATTGTTCGTTTTATTGACCTTTCTGCTACTAGTCCCCTCTTTCAAACGTGTACCTTATAAAATAACAAAACAATAAACGAAATTTATTCATAGATTTATTTCTACTTGAATCTTTAAAGATCAGTGTATAATGAATTTTGAATATTTATTTTGAAAAATATGACAGTTGACAATAATAAAAATATAACATAATATAAACATGCATGTACATTAAAAAGTATTTTATTAGGATATTAAAACATTAGTCTTTGTTTGATTGTCTAATATATTTATTAATTTATTATTAGTAACAATATAACATAACTGAAAATCTTTAAATATTAATTATTACTTATTTGTATCAACAGTTATTCATATGTCATATTGACTATTATAACATTTAAAACGAATAAACGAGTTTGTACGACACCTTGTTATTAATTTAACATTTTAACCTATTTAAAACACCTATTTACGATTATTTGAGTCTTTGTGGAGTGATTATTTATACAATATTATTATTTTTATGACACCCGTGTACATTTAACATAAATTTTATCCAAATTAATTATCAATAGGGATTACATAAAACTTGTTTATAATATAACAGTTACTTAAATAATGTCCCAACAAAAAATAGTCTATTTACTTTTTAATTTTTATAGAGATATTTATTAACTTACTGTATTAATTATTATTTACATATGTATATTAAATACTAATCTTACATAATACTGTATTAATTATTATTTATTTTATATACATTCATATAATAGATAGGTTGATCATTTTATTTTAAAATATTTCTATTAATTTAATTTAATTCTGATAGTTGATTTTTGACAATAACCTGAGGACATCAAACATATTGAAAATACAATTTTACATAGTATGAATTGTGCACTAAAGACACGATAATTAAATTTTTAAATGAATTAGATCTTTTGAATATCATAAATTCTTTATAAATTATGATTGTTTAACTAACGCATATCAATATTTATATTAAAAAGACTATTATTTATTAGACGAAAAAGTTCTTATTTTCGTGCTTTTCAAACTTGAATAACTTTTTTTGTAGTTCCGATATCTGAAAAATAAAAGTGATATTTCACGGCCAAAGTTCTCCTTATTTTGTGGTGAAAATGTCGTTTCTTAGGCATGAATAGTTTTCTAGGTTCTCTCACGCGCAAAATAGTTTTTGCTATGACGGAGGCAACATATGCGGGTGTAGCATCCTCTCAAATCAACCAATAAAAATGTCGTTTTTTATGTACTTAGTTATTAGTTATTATACATAGACGATAGATCTAATACATGTTTATAACACATGTAACACACAGATTTCTAATATATTTTATTTTATTATACTTATACGATGTAATGCCAACTTTACGCCATTTAACCGTAACATTTCCGAGTATAGTAAATGTCGTATTCGTTGTAAAAAAAAATCAATCACAATTTATAGTAAATATGATTCAAAAATATGTGTTAAAAAGAGATTTATGACCAAACGAAAAAAATTAAAATTCAAGTTTCGTATTTGTGTATTTTTGGTATCGTTATATTGTCAATCGAAATAGAGACGTCGACTATTGACTGATCGATGTACGAAAAGATTTACAAACATGGAACAATATAATATAATATTGACGCGCGATCGTTTCAATTACGTACGTGTGCTATGCACGTATACCACGGTTATCTAGTGGATGTATACACAAAAGAACTATTACACAGTTTTCATCGAAAATTCGCCACGGTCGTAAATTATTAACGTGTTGTGCGGTTACGTCGTGCCGAAGGTATATTAACTATTAAATAATATTATAATAATAACAATGATGACGCCCTTTTACTCTAAAGGTGTCAAATTATCCAAATACTATATTATAGACTTGAACCCCGAGTTTAAGTACGCTGGCTCAAACTTGTCAATGGTTTTCTCCACACACACACACACACACACACACACACACACACACACACACACACACACACATAACTAAACTGTCCGAAACATGAATTCGAAGATATACGTACGTGACAACTTAAGGTTGTCATGACGAGGGGATTGTCAAAATAATCTAATTTGTATATTATTATTATACTACTTACTGGAATACTGGACCGGACTGTTGAGCTCACATACTAAATACATTTTTGTGGTTCATGGTCCAGCTTGGTCCAACATTTATTTTTATTTTTTAATATACACCTACGAATGTTTTTACTTTTTTCTAATACTTTGTAGAGGAAATAAAATGTATATATATATATTTTATTATAAAAATATGTTTTTTACTACTAATGTATAATAAAGGTACAATTATAATAATTGTAAAAAAAAAATACTTTTGTTGTATAAACCTAATATATATATATATTGCATAATTGTAATCTGAATTATTTTTAATGAATAAAAATACATAAGGTAAATAAGTTCTTAATGTCAATAAATTAAATAACAAGCATTTTTATCAAATATATTCCATGTCACTTTTGTTAACTTAACTTTAACATAATATCATACATTTATAGTGTATATCGAACGACGATTGATAATATTAAGTATATTAATCTACATACTACACATATGTATATCGTATAATATGTATACACAAATATATATAATATATATATGACCTTACGTCAAATGGATACTGACTCAGCGATTTGCATACCTAGATCAGTAACAATTTCTTCCAATAAGTGACTTTAACGCTTTCTTATTATATATTACTACTGGTGGGTTTTTTAGAAAAACGTTTTTGGGAGGGGTTTGGATTCGAAGTTTTTGATCTTTCATCGATTTTATTTTTAACTACGCAATTATACACGCCATATTTATGTTAGTTTGCGGGTGTGTGTGCCTACGTCCCAGCAGTCTTATCCCGTATACTCTATATGTCTTTCTCACTCTCTGTCTTTCTATTCGGGGTCACGTGTTTTGCTCGCCGCCGGAGATCGGCTATCTTGGTCGTCCGAGTTGACAAAACAATGTTATCTGCCCGCTATGTGCCCACTCGCAAGTCTACCGGTGTTGGTCGCAAAAACGGCTGTGCAATGGTTACTTTGCTGTTTAATTAAAGTTTACGCAAACACAAGCGTATGCGCTGTGCGTGAATTGACTATGTATACTACTGTCCCGAGTAATATATTATATTATTTATAATTTTTCTTACGCACGATACAACAATAACGTATATAAAATTTTTTATTTGTTAATATTTTTTTTTCATTACAGATACTAAAATATGTACAACATATATAACAATATTATATAACATTAATAAATATATGGAATGATCAGGCACGAACAAGAAGCCTATAGAGCATTTTAACTTGAACATGATGAGTTATTGTGAATCGTATTTATATAAGTTTTTATAGTTCGTTAAACATTGAGTAGATTTCTAGCTCTATATATAGGTCATGTGCCTTAGGCACTGATTTGGATTCACGGCCGTAGCTAGGGCCTAGGGGGTCAGACCCCCCCACCACCAAAATTTTTTATTGTAATAAAATTTTATATTTTATTATATAATATAATATATTTATACTCTACCTTCCCCCCAAAATAAGAATATTTTTCTGGCTACGGCTTTGTTTGGATAGCTCGAGAAGATTTCGGCATGAAGCTAGGCGATTAAATTGTTAAAATTGTTAATGGTGTATTTTGATGTGGAGCCTAGAAAAACAAAGAGATGGTACTTCTTATGGTTTAACTTTGAAGTCTTTGTGTAATAAGCTGTTTGTGACAAACCAAAAGGCTTTAGCAACCATACAAAGATAAATGGATTGCGAAAGACTTGGATGGTTCTGATGTTTTTGTACTATGATATTATTTTTTATATACAATTACAAGACTTTCATATAATATACAAAAAATTAATAGTTGTATATTATTTACCCATTTCCTAACATTATATTAGTTTCAATCTTGATTAGATACACTAATAACTATAATTTTCGGCGTTTTCGCTGATAAAGTGAAAGTAAAAATGTTAATGAATTTGATTTATATTTAGTCATCAAATGATTTACATTTATTTAATTATGTATAAATATTTACTATTTATATTTTTATGGTTATTTAATTGAAAAAATTAAGTAAATCATGAATTGATTTAAAGTCCTCTGTTCGAATTGTTTATAAGTTATAAATTATAACTAATTAATCATATATACATAGTATATACGCATATCATACATATATTTTAGCCGTTTTAGGCCTGATTAAACCTCATCTATGTTTTTCACGAATAGACATTATAGTTATGTAAAATTTATTCAAATCCACACCAAATATTGGTTTTTCTTTTAAATTTCAAATTGCAAGGAAGTCTTAGTTTTAAAAATCGTTTTCCTCTTAGTATTTTTTATCTTGCATTATTATTTTAAAGTTATTGTAAATATTTTTATTTATCTCTTTGAAAAATAATTTGAACGGTTAATAATTATTATTTACTAACACTTTATACCGTCAAAAGATTCCAGTTAATTAAATCCAGTAATGATTGAAATGTTAATTTATCCTCTTCAATAGAAGTAGTAATCCTTAATCCTTTGTATTAATTATTCCATTACAACATTTATAATTAAATCATAATTTTTTGATAAAACGTTTGGTCTACTTTGTGAAATCATACACCCTAAAGAATTAATGCACTTAATGTTTAACGTTTTATTTTTTTATTTTATCGTTTTAAATTATATATCTTTTATATTTTTTTTTGTCTATTGTTGATTGTTATTTTTTCCATCTTAAATGTGACATGAAAAAATAACTGTTAATTTTGTGAAATACTTAATTCAACAATAAATAAAATAAAATTAAATGTCTATAAAAAAATTATTACTATTTTCGTAATTAATATACTTAAGATGTGGTATATATTTATATTAGAAAAAAATTAATTAAAATTGCAATAGGTATACTAATTATATTACCTACTATATTATAATATGCAGTATTATCGTTTGTAAATATTTAAAACTAACGGATAATATAAACCGTTTTACTAAACTTATAGTTTCATGTTAACAAATAGACAACAGTGTCAAACATAATGAAATATGATGTTGGTTAAAAGAGGTAAATTAACCTTATACTTGTAAATAAATATTTGTAGATAAGATATTATACTACGCCGACAAGATGGTAATATTCTCAAGTCGACACCACCGAATCAATTTTATTCCATATATAATGAATAATATATTAATATGTATGTGTAGACTGTACAGTAATAATAATATGTATGGGTATGGACATAAATATATTATAATATAATCTCATAGCGAACTACATTCATTCCCAAGCAAGGTAATTTGTTATTATTTTTGTAACAGAAAGTATTTTTGTAATGATGCGATGATGGTTTTTTTATAAATAAAAATTAATCAAACAAGCAGTGGTATATTTTAAAGTATTTTATTTTGATTTCTATTTTGTAAATTTTTTTTACATATTATTTTGTAATGCAATAACTATGTTGATTAATATTAGGTACCTATACATATACTCTTAGGACAAATAGTTGATTTTTGTTTTACTTACTTAATTAAAATTGATTTTGCCATTTTTGGAAAAATTGAATTTACAGATGTATAATTACTACGGAAATATCTGCTGCATGTTGGACCATGTATTTTTGGGTTAATGGGCTTTACTTTATAGATTAGTGGGTTGGATAACTCTCATCTGATCACTTATGTTTGTATCTCAAACAATCTACAGATAATCTGTTACATTAATCATATACAGTGTTGAAGAAGGTAATATTTTAAATTTTAATACAAGGTTATTCGTACTATACTTTAACAACTACACAATGCATGATACGTCATTTCGAAAATCATAGTTATAACTTATAACGCATAGTTACTTAATAATAAGCACTTATTGTATAATTAAGCAAATGGAACAGTTTTAAATTACATATAATGTTGTTAATCATAAGATATTTATATAGGTAATCGTATATGAATAAAAAATGAAATACTTATACTTTGATCTCTTTAACTTTATGTGTAAAAATGTTTTATTTAGATAAACTGACATTTTACTTACACTCGTTCCACGATTATAAACTGAATGTTCCTGTGTTCATCAAGATTGTTATATTAAAATAGTATATTACAATCTAATAATGTATTCAAATATATAATAATAATAATTATTATTATTAGTTTCTAATATACTTGTAAACATGCCGATCTCGCTTATATTTAAAACTTCAAGTAGCCAACTCCTACGATAGATACAAAATGTATAAATATATTTTATTATGTACATAAAAAGTAAATAATAAATATAAAGTATAAATTATAATATAGGTATATATATTATAGGTACACGCGTATATGCATTTACTGTAATGACAAGGAACGAGTGTGGGATTAGTGCGTATATATGTAAAATACAAATGTACGGTTAATGCTAATTTTTAGGATCAGGTATATATAATATGTATTTATAAAAAAAAAAAAAAAATGTATAATTAATTGTCGTATCTAGCTTTTTGTAATAAATCAATACACATAATATAATATACGCACAATATATATTGGTTAGTACTTATCACCCCATACGAGACTATATATAATATATATGATTGTGTAACACATTGTGTTTTATTTTCATTTGATACCAACAGTGATTAATGAAAAGACAAGATGATAGCAGTTGTAAACATTTCCGAGTATGTGTATAGGCTATTTACCTTTTTTTTTATTCGTCCGTACACAACAGCATACAGCAACGCGACCAGTTGTCCGACCGTATATAGGGTATGTGCGTTGTGTTGCGCATTGTGAATATTGCGGTGGATCATAATATACGGAGAAAATAATATAACGTCTTGGTATTTTTTTTTTTTTATTTTCTGCGTTATGATAATACTCGGGACAGCGTTGAAACGTCGAAACGTTAAACGTGCAGTCGGTATTGATTTCACGAACACACGACGTGGTGCACCACGCGCGTTTAATCGTAGGTATATAGCTCGTGTAGGTACCTATATTATATTATATTATATTATACACCCGTGACCTATCCAATAAATTTGTCGACGCCGGTGCGGTCAGTTGCCAAGTCCACAGTTGTGCCAGGCCAAGACGTTTCGTTCTGCACCACGACGTACTGTAAACCGTGGCACAGCTTACGAATTTGTTTTCCGTACAGTCAGTCTCGTGATCGGCATTACCTTAAACATCAAACTATCACATTAAATTTAGTTTCACGTTGAGAAATTTTTCACTTTAAATCTATGGTGAAATATAAACTGCTAGCCGTGTAAATGTGTATTAAAGTCGTATACAGCGTAATACGATTTTATGTTTTTGATTTTTCGATTGTTTGTTTTACACGTGGGCGGATAAGACTATGCAGGGAAAACGAAAATGGCCAATCCATTCGTGTTTATGTGCATATTAATTTATATTCCCATCAAAATAAATTGATTTATTCTTTGATTGGATACATATTTAGACATATGTAGCCATGACGTTGAAAAACGAATTCGACTAGCGTTCACATAATATATATTATATAGAAATATAGAATCGATTTATACAAAAATGCTATGGTGTCGTGTTTATAATTTTTGTTAACTAATAATGATTATTATAATTTATAATACGAATTAAATGAGTTAAGAAATTTAATAATTAATGATTAAATATTTATTTTAAAACATTTAATTTGTAATCTAGGTTCATATAATCAATTATCTGGACACTGCATGTCGTTATTATTAATATGATTTCAGACCATAAATGAATATTAAAAAAATAATAATAATAATAATTTTGTATATTTTTAAGCTTAGTTATAACTAAACGATCATTATTTTAATTTTAATGCTATATACAAATGTTATTAACGGCATTGGATATAAGCCAAATATTCGAATATTATTTATTTCAATTAGTTATGAAACTTGAAAAATAACAAAACGATTTGTCATTATTATTGAAGTAAAAATATATAATATTTATTGTTAATTTATTAAATTATATTAAGAGAAGAGACAAGAGTTAATGAAGTGAAAATAGTACAATAGTACAAACATAATAATGCATACGTTGTGTAAACATAATTTATGAATTTTATGTAAATGCAATATTCTCATGATATTTAAATACTTTGTGTGTCTAGGTACTCTAAAGTATTGTTTTTAGTACTCGTATGTACCATAATATATTTTCATATAAAGGTAGGTATGTCTATAATATACGATATTTTCAGATAAAATTAATCATCGTTTTTGTGTGTACTTGTGTTAGTGTCGATAAGACGAAATATTCTATCGTTCAATATTATATTAGACGTATCGGCTCTCGAAGTTAGCTATATCGCTGCAAGCCTATATAATAAGCCATTACAACAACGTAATTTTCCCCGGAAATTAATGGCGTAGGCCAATAATACGATTATACCTATACGAACAGGTGTTTTTTTTCGAAGGGTTTATAAAATATATAATGGATATACCTATACCCACACGCGCATCACACACGGATTGAGTGGGAAACCCGAGTAGACGAATCCTCTCATCCTCAGACTATAATCTCCTGTACGTCGAAATCATTAACGAACGTCTCCGAGTCTGTTGTTTATACCGAGCTGCGCTGTTGGATAATCATCAGGGACGTCAGACATGCGATGAGATATAATAATAATAATAATAATATGTACACTTATATAGAGGGAGTGCGTTCCGGTGGTGCAATCAGTCGTCCGCGCGTCGTCCACTCGCCCGCAAGTGTGTTGCTGCAGCGTTCGCTCGTAATGTGTATTATACGTACATGTATTATTTACGTATACGTTATTGGTTTCGATTGGTCGAGACACAATATTTATCATGAGCTCTTGTACGTCCGGATTGTTAGTAAATAATAAATATACGCGCAATACGCGTCTGAGAGTGTTGTAGGTACACAACGACTCTATAATTTTTACGTATATACGCACCGAACGATGTTTATGTTTTAAAAGCGAGCAAAAACGTCAGGGCTTACTGAATGGCGTTTATTTATAATATATTTATATGACTATTGTTTTAGTAAATATATACAGTTAATTGATAATTATTTATAAACGTAAGTGATTGGAAAAACACGGAGATTTTTTTATCAAAACCGTAGGGTTATTCTAAAAAATATACACATTATACAGATTAAAAAAAACAAACCATAATATTCTGCTCATTTTATTATAATATATTCACATATTTATTGGTCCTCGATCAAACGGAGTCTGTCATTTTATACTATAGACTGCATATTCTAAATAAAAGACTGTGTAACGAGTCCATGTTTTAAATAAGCAATGTATGAATTCGTTGTATAGCTACAGGCGTTATTCCTTTCATCTGTAATGATTTCTTGACATAATATATTGATACAGAAAATGTACATATACATAATTTAGGTACCTACTACGGTATATATTATATGGTTTAGTAGTTCGCATGGTTTTTAATTATTTTTTGTTTATCAAGTTACAATTTAAAATATAAACGCTTCATAAGTAATAATAATCATAAACTTTTAGCCGTGTAAAATAGCTATGGGAAAATTATTAAGCAGGAATTGCATTTAATTGAAATTGTAATAAAGATTTATAGTTTTAAACTTTTTAAATTTTATAACTATATGACATTTCGTTCTTATATATGTATGCAAATAGGTAATAAATATGAATAAAAAAAACCTCTAAACGTTTTAAAATACTTTAGTTATTTTTTTTATGTGTCACATATTTTACTATTTTAGTGATATTTTGCCAGAATTAGAGATTGTTGGCAATAACAATATTCTTGATGACCTATGACTAATATTTAAAAAAAAATTAGTATAAAAAATAAATACATTATACCTTAAATAATAGACTTTATTTATTATACAATAATTTCGTTTCTAACTAATCAAAACAAACAGTTTTTTTTTTAAGATGAATAAAATATAATTGTACATTTTTTATAAAAAATATATTTGAATACCGTTAGGTATTCTTTTGAATACTACTGGTTAGACTGGTTATAATTTTCATAATTAATATAACTATTTAACGATATGTAATATGTATACATATTATATTTATATATTATAGATTTTACATCTTGAATAATACATTATTTATAAACATTTCTTTTCAAAATTGATAAATCGATAAATTATGAATATAAATTGCATACATATATGTATATATATAACATTAAGTTATTATTAATTGTTATATTTTAATAATATTATATTGCATCGATAATAATTTGTCATAAGATAACGTCATGTTGAAAATAATAGATTTTAAAGTGAAAATATTTATCATTTTATCATTTTTTGTTATAGGTAAGTCCAGTTTAGAAAAATTAACCATTGTAAGTAAATCTACACTTCGTTAATATAATTAAGTTGTTGTTTTAGTAAATTTGAAATATATCACGCTTCACCCATCCGTATAAACATTGCTAGATTAAAATGTTATCATGTACTTGTGTTTTACTAAATATCGAAAAATCTTATTTTAAAATAAAAAGCAAATAATACGCCACGTATAAACCAGTAAATTGTACTATAATATACATGTTCGCATTGGAATTAACTAGGGAAAAGTCGAATGCGTTGTGTAAAAACGATGGAAAAACAAATTCGGTTTATTTATAATATTGATGTGTGTCGTTTTGTATTGTCTATACGGTATTTGATTCGAAGAAAATATACTATCGACATTCGACACACAGGTATCTACACTTGTGTATGGTATTCACGAGACTCGTACGTACGGATTACTTCAACGGCAATACGTCATAATAAAGACGAAAAAGACAAATCCTATTTATCCCACGCAATTTTTTTTCCCGATCGTGGATTAATTCATATCCACAACAATAACTGACAACCGATTATGTGTTGTACAACGATTATATTGTACTTATGTAAACGTGTTTATATTATTTTATTATTGTTGTGGGTTGCCATACGGCTTTACGTATTTTCGATTGTCAATATTATATTCTACTATACATGACTGATGTGCGCCAATACAGTATAATATATACTCCATACTATTCTAGCAGTTTTACGTATGGATAGTACAATAGGAGACCGTATACATAATACATATTATATTGCTGGACAAACGACAATGTTTTAGTTGGGACTTACAGATGAGAAATGACATTTACCGATCAGTAAATATACCTACCTCCTTTTTGAAACGTCATCACTTGCCCATTTTTGCAACGCGCTATACATACAGAACTTATGCATGGCCAATTACATCGCCAATAGTTAGAGAACCCGAAACTATTGTCAGTGATTACTGATTAGTCTATTATGATCGTACTAGCAAGACAATAATCGCGCGTTATCTCATGTTCATCTCAGTCATTTGGGGCGCACTCCGTGCCTACGAAGTAAACGTGTATTTAAACACACACTTAAAATTCGTTTTATTCAAAATGTAACAATTTATTTAGAGTTGTTATATATTTAATATTATTAGTCTATACAACAAAAATATCAGCAATTCTAGTTTGGACGAGTTGACGCACCAGAACTGTTAATTAAAAAAAATTATAAATTTGATATAACCAGACGTGTTCACACTGCGGGCTATGCAAGACCACGTGAGCATCACAATGTACACGTATCTTATACTATTACGTCAGACGTCAGTGTATATATTTACAGTATGCCAGTAGCTATAGTGTAGTATTATGTATAGTAGTATAGTATATGTATTATGTATTATATTTAATATATCATTATATATTGTTGTGTATACATAATTATATGAGCCGTGATACGGTTACGGCGGTGAAGAGGTCAGTGGTATTGCGATGAAGGGAGTTTGTAATTTTCGCGGAAACAGAGATACAGTAGAACCTCGATTATCCGTCAGTCTCGGGACCAGAGCCTTGACGGATAGTCCATAAGACGATTAAACGAGAATTGAATATTTTTAAACATACATATACGCAATATTTATTATTTTTTCAATAATTATGACATGCATATTTAATACTTATATAATATAACTATTACTTATCGGTACATAAATTATTTATTATTTTATTTAAATTTACTAGGTATACCCATTACCCATACGCTCATATATTTGACAACTATAATAGTTAGGTTGAACTATTTATTACATAATATATATTTAAAAATTTTTGAAAAAGACGGTAATTTTATTTGTTTGACCACACCATGTGAGTTTTTGGCCGTTATATCTCTTATTCTTCGAAGCAGTAATAGTTGAGTTGAATCGGCTTCGTTTTAATGTTTAAACCACACAAAACACACGGAAAACATCGATTCAGCTTCAGCGTGGATGATAATTTTTGTAAGCACTTCACTTCCTGTTCACTTTCGTCCCCTAAAATGTATATAGGAGTTGTACCTCCTTAGATATCTGAAAATAGTGTTTATAATTTGCATCAGAACGAATATCTATATTCTATAGTATTCGATTACTTATTTTGTTAGTACCCTCGTTGACGTCAAAACTCGATGGATTCGAATGAAAATAATAATTTTTTGAGATTTTTAATCATACCCGCCTCCTTGCCTGGTAATAATCGCAAATTTTGACGTTAGATCAACTGTAATATCGTTATTAACTTATAACAGAGTATTACATTAATTCATTAAAAAAAAATAATACATTTAATTCATGTTTTTCATACCTATATCTATATGTATAATTATTTTATATTTCACTATATCGAAACATGTATACATACTATCAAAAGAATAATTGGTTTGAATTTTGGTGTAAATTTCAATTCATATTTGTTAGTTAATATAGTAATGTAATAAATATACTAATGACAATCGTATATATTTATTTTGGTGCAAATTATACATTTTATTTATATTTTGAGTCAATTTTAGTGTAAATTGAACAGCATTACGGGTTCGAAATGTGATAAAATTTTCTCTCCAAATATTATATTATATCCGGTCCTATGTACCTACTAATCTATATTCTTTGACAATGTCTAGCAAACGCTGCAGGGGTTTGGTAGCAAATTGTTGAAAACAAAAAAAATAAATAATAACGTTCTGCAATGTATGTATAATATTATCACATAATTAAGTTATACATTTATAATAATATGGTTAATGGCGCCGTTTCATTCCAACTTCATGCGGATAAGTAGCTGCGATCGCGATGCTTTGGACCGGACACGTCATCGACGATGATTTGCGTCGGAATGAAATACAATAAAAACCACCACAGCACCACTAATAACTTACACAATACATAATAATATATTACGTGTCGTATAGGTACGGCGGCAGACGAGTGTTGAGTCGTTCTGAGGACGACTTACAGAAAGGTTAAACGCTGTATCCTGCATGTACGCACACTATATATATTAAAATTATAACGTGTTAAATGAAAAAAAAAATAAACATATTATGCACTTGTGAAGGTGTTATAATTAACATTATATTACAGTGTGCCCCGACGATGATTCTGCGACGCATATAAACGATATCTTAGATTATTGTCGTTATGATAAATTGAGTATTATTTATGCGACAGATCTGATCGCGGTTGCGAGTTCAAAGTGTTTCATCATTATACGGTACACGATTGTGATTGTGATTATTATTTTTACTTTTTCGGTTGTCGTTATTTTTACTATTATTATTTTCCATGAGCGATTTATATAAATAATAAATTTATATTCATTTTTTCGGTTCTTTTAATACGCGTTGAGGGTCATCAACGTATTAAATTACAGTCGAATACACCGAATATGAGGACGATTTATATTCAAAACCTTAAATATACGGTCAAAAATGATAAATCGTTTGAAATATAATACTTTGTTTTTTCATAAGCTATTTTTTTACATTTTTTTTTAACATTTAGTTCACCTTAAACTGTATGAGTGAGTACACCTAATATGCCATTTTTTGTATCATATAATTATTATAGTCGTGAACTATAAAGTATAAATTATTATTTCTTACACACGTACAATGGATTTAATAATAGATTATCTCATCATATATTTAATCATTGATTATGCTAAAGTAATATCAAATATCGATAATGACTAGTCTGTCTAGTTTTAAGTCTTAACAACAATTATTTTCAAGTGTAATATCAGGAAATACTATTTTATTTTTATACTAATACATTTTGCATTTTATGATTTTTTAAGTAGAAAAAAACTATAATAACTATATAATTAGTATTTCAATCATAATAATTAGTTTAACGTCTTTATCAATACACCCACGGCTTATAGATTATTTACTGGATAAATTATGGTTACATTTTATCATGAAAACAAAAAGTAACAAGGTAAATCATTTTTCGATTCTCACTGTAATAATTTAAGTAAATACCAATATAATTATAAAGTAAAAATAGATCAATTTCAAATATGTTCAATAATTGATATGACATAGAAAACATATTTAATTCATGGTATAATACGAGTATTATATTTATTACCAATATTCCAATGTAATCGATTCAAACTTTTAAGATCTAGATAAGATTTATGATTCATAAAACATGGCATTTAAAAAGTCAAAACAGTTTTAGGTCTTCTAATAAACTGTTGACAAAAATTATAATTAAAAAAAAATATCATTATGAACATTGTTCACTCGACTCAGAATCTAAATATATTTATAAGAAAATTATGAAATATGTTTGGAATTTACACTATATAATTGTTATTATGTTTCTTATTTCAGACTTGTGTAAAGTGTAAATACTGAATCGTGATTCATTTGTATTATGGAAAATGAAAGGTGAGCTACATAAACAGTTGCATTTAATAGTTATTGCAAATTTAATCTTAAGCCAAATGGCTGATCGCCAACATTATGCTGAACTTGTTTTTCTTTTTAAATTAAAATTAATTAAGCTCATTGAAGTTTAAACTTAAATAGTTAATATGTATTTTCCTAACGCATATATCTCAGTATTATAGTAGTTCTTATATATTATTTTTATTGTAATTTCTAAGCCAATAGAAAAATAGTTTTTAATTTTTAAATTAGTACACATTTTATTAAAATATACACTTGAAAAACGATTATTTATTTTATTAATATGTCTAAAACGTCACTTACACTTACTACCTTTTACTGCGCATATAGTAAATAATTTATAAATAAATATGTTAAACAACTATTGTTAATTGTTATCAAACTATATATTATTAAATTGTTTATCACGTAATTAGTTAAATTGTAAACACGAAGAATTAATAAATAAAATTGTACATATATAGTTTCTTTTGTTTAAAATTTATTTGCAAGACGATATTTATATTTTATTATGATAGTTTATATTGTAATTTTATGGATTTATGTCTGTAGAAATGTACGCGTAAATATTGAATAACTGCTAACAAAAACTAAATGTTTTTATTAATCCTTTGGTGTCTATAGACACGGCATATTACAAAGTAATATTTGTGTCAAATTAGACTTACCATTGATTATAAAATATTTATAAATACTTTATAATTAATGAATTTGTGTATTTAAACGTGTTTTTTATTATTTCTTAATATGTTATTCGATTTGAATCCTTATGGTACATTCTCAGCACATAACATTTATATGGTTATGTATGAAAGATTCCTGCAAATGTTATCTTTATTGGAAAAATATTTCTCATGCACACGTACCGGAGTCACGAAAAATAAAATAAAATTTCGTAGTGAGTAAGAAATTTCGAAAGTGCATTTATAATTATAATAAAAACAACTTAAAATTCGGTCATAAGATGCGATAAAGATTTTGTTATCCAATGTCGCCGACTGTCTAATCAGATGCGTGTTCGGAGTACATTTATTTAATTGGGGTCTGCGCCTAAGGGATGCTTAACTCGTTAAAAAATAATCTCTGCTTACAAATTGTCCATATTTATATGTAACCTTCTCTAAAAACTCTTCTTAACATCCATAAAAATGTTTTTCATTTCTATATTTTTAGGATCTTATATTAGCTATATATTTTAAATATTCTACTTGTATCAAAAAATTAAAAATGTATCTAGATAAAATAGTTATATAGGTACAAGGTGATCCATTTATGTGTTTATATTCTCATGATTTAGAACATTTTTAAATTGACATTATTACAAAACAACGTTTTGATTTTGAATAAATATGTATTTTTCTCTTAGGTTTTTAGCAGAGCTAGGAGAAATGAATAATGTTTTAGGTTTACAATAACGTGTGTTGTTTGGTTTCTACTAGTAAGTTGAATCTAATTGTTCGGTTGTTCCTCGAAAGTTGGTGAAGTGAGCTTAAGTAAAAATTCTCAATGCTTAAGAATATATTCTTAAAAAAAAAGTTAGTACCTATTTTAAGTTTGTTACAAAACCCAATTTTCGATATTATTAATTTTTTGTTGTAGATAGGTACTTTCAAAATGAATATCTGTATACATGTATTTTCTAACAAATTTTTATTTTAGCATTTTCTAAACTTGATACCTATAATTTAAAATGTTAATTCTAATTTTATTTTCTAAAATAGAATATCTTTTGGTGTATCTTTATTCTTTATACATAAAAATCTAGCCAATAATTGGTAATTAATATTTACATTTGTCATAAAAGTATTAAAGATTTTATGATTGGCATAAAATAGTTCAGGGACTCTCCATAAAATATTGGTCCATTAATATTTTAATTAGAATAATAAAATTAATTTACATTTGGTTACAACGTTGTTATTTTTAATATTTATACTTATAAAGTTAGTTTTCCTATATAATTAAACTAAAAGGTAATATAATACTTTCTGTGTCCTCTCGTGTATTTTTGTAAATTATTGCAACATAAGATTTAACTGTTTTAAAATTGTAATATTGTATGTATTTATGTACTCATAAAACTTGCTTTAAAATAAAAATAACCGATAAGAGAACACGGATATGTTCTTATCTTTATGTTTGATATATATAGGTCAATTTAAGTTTTATCTAATATTAAAAATAACAAAACCGCATTTATTGTACCGAACAAAAATTTATGTCGCAGCCTCTGAAATAGTGTCATATAACGATTAGTAAAATGTGAATAGGTATAACTTAAGTCCACTCAACAGCAGCCTCCTGGCAGCGTCATGTAAAGAATATTATTTCATTTTACAGTTTACTCGGCGTGACTGTCGTGGGGATTGTATTAAAGATTTCCCATACACCTAACTTAACGATCCGTTAAAGTTTTCACATCGATTTCAAGAACAATCGTTGATGGAAACCGTGCAGCGCGCCGCCTACTTGTCAGATAAGAAATGCTTATAACATTTTATAATATATATTATACTCGCGATAATGATTGTGCATATTGTTTATGCCGCGCGCAGTATCAATTAAAAGAAAATTACAGGTTAATGGTTATTAATATTATACACGGACTTAGTGGTGTTATCAAAAATGATAAAAACCAAATAGTCAAGTTGTTAGAGACCAATCGAATAATTCTGATGACTTTAGAAAAAATTAAAACTCATTAACAAGATTTTCTTGAAAACTGAACTTTTATTACCTATAAAGTATTAAACACAATACTATGTGTAAAATGGGAACACGAGTAAAGCTAAATGAATAATTTTTTTTACATTTATCATACGTGGCCACGTGGGTAATTATAAATATATTTTTTTTATGTTCGTTTTGGGTAAATTAATTTATCATTAATTACTATTTATTATTACACTAAAATAAAAAATTTCATTTTTTGTTTAAATTAAATAGTTTTAACTGTTTATAGGTGCCTTTCCTTGGCACTCCTATGTCTATACATAAGAATAATAATTTATAGTCTATGAAAAGTTATTAATACTATAATACAAATAGTTAGTCTTACTATTGTAAAAACAGTTTTTTACATGATAAGTAACTGATGATAGATATTAAGTCTTAATTATGTAATAATTTATCTTATAAATAAAATAAAATCATACGTTAGATAATAATATAGCACCAGTATAAAAGTAAAATATATGTCATTATTTTATTTTTACAAAATTAAAAAAAATTGTTGTTGTAACACAATTAGGACCTTTAAAAATAGATACCTATATAACTGTTATGTATTAAAAACAATATTACTTTATTTTAATAACAATTTTTTTTCATAATATTAATAGTGTAGTTTTTTCGTATGTTTTAATATAATACTTAATATTAATAAATTATAATAATATGTTAGGTAATAAATAATAATAAAATACTAATACAATTAGTATATTTAAATTACATAATATATTATGTATAATACACCCAGCTATATTATGGCTATACAAGTATAACTGAAAACTAATATCTAATCTGCTCGATTTATTGAACAAATATTTATGTAATGCGAATTGAACGTAAATATTATGAATTGTTAAGTTTAATATTATAAACTATTGTAATTATGCTGTTACTTCCTAAATATTAACACATACATGTTTGAATGAAAATATGTACCATTGTTGCAATCTGTGATCTGTTATTTAAATTCTTATTTGGATTTTTAAATACAACCATTTCAACCATTAGTTAAAATTATGCATATTTAAACAGCTTAGCAATTTAACACGGACACTTATCAAGGTATCTTATACATGCTATAGGTATATATATATATATTAATACATTTAAAATATTTAATTAGTTGAAGTCAAAATTTATTACATAACTTTAAAATAATTAAATATTTAATACAAAAGTGTTAGATACTTAAATATATAATACCAAAAAGAGTTCGGTAATAAATACAAATCGAACTTATAAAAGATAAAAGGTAGTTATCCTTGAAATAAGTTAATTTGGTTATTCGGGGTGGTGTACAAATTATTTTTTTTATTATTAGGACAAGCCTCGGCATATGGGTCGTCAGATGATAATTTTTTTACTTATATAATATATTTATATATAGTACAATGATAATACAATAATATAATTATATGTTATACGCGTGTACTTGCACACAATTATTTTCCTACGTTTAAAAGGCAATAAAACCTAATAATTAAACAACTATAAGTGAATTTGAATTACGTATTTCGTCGATTTATTTTTTTACACTTTTTTGTTTTTATTTTTTATTTTTATATTAAATAGTTAGAGATATGAATTGTTTGTATAGTAAAAATAATTCATGTACATAGATTTCGTTTGACTATTTCTCATAGTTTTTTGGGTTGAAAATTTATATTGGAGAACCTTAATTTTTAAAATAATGATAACATAAATATAATATTTGGTACGAAATAAAATTCTTTCAGTTATGTTATTTGTACCTAAAAACTATACGAAAAATAGATGACTGACAAATATGGATAATTTTTACTTATATACTTCTACGTATTACGGTTTCCGATATAGAAACCTAATGTGTGTAGTCGATTAGATTCCCGTTAAAAGTAAGATTAAATTATCTGCATATTACACAGATATGCAGAATGTGGATATTAAAGTATACTACACCGTTGATAATTATATAATAATATAATAATATACAGCTATCTAATATAGAACAATTTAAAAATATTATATTACATATATTTATTAATAGTTTATTATAAAATTAATTTAATTTTTTTTAAATTATTATAAAAGTAATTAATAAAATAATATTACCATAACTCTGTTCAGTCAAAGTACGTGTTATACTAAATTTTTTTGCAGATTACATTTTTAAATAAGTACCTAATTATATATTCTTAGTTAGTTTGTTTTTATCTATTTTTCGTCCGTTTCATACTACTGCTACAGTAGAGGTTGATTATTGTTAATTACTGATTAACAGTATAGCAAGTTATGTAATCATTAAGCAGTTTAGCCGATTCCAGAACTAAAGTTAACATGGTATGCAGTTAAGTTATTTTTGTTTTATAGTAAATATAAATACCTAATTTATATCCAAAGATTATTGGATTTCGTGAGAAGGGACGATTTCGATACACTATACAGTTATAAAATTGAGAAACGGCTGAGGAAATTACATAATATTCTTGTATTTATAGCTTAATAAAGCTTCATAATTGGTATACATTCAAAATCACAAAATGTTCATGTCTTAAATAACTATTTTGTCATTTAATAAAAATGAAATACGAACATAATATACATAATATAACGGCGTATATTGTATATTTGTAAATAAATAAACTTTTATCGTACATTTTAATTTAATTAAAAATTAAAATAAATGTCTAAAAACATGGTTAGGTAAGCATTTTTATTTATGTCAATTAGTTTTTTTTTTCAGAAGCTATTTATTTATTCTACTACACAACATAATAAGAAATTTTCAAAAAAATAAAATGCAGATAATTCATATAAAAATATAAATTAATATGTATTAATATTCTGGAATTTGACACTAATGTATCGGTTTTACAATAAAAGTATGTTTCTTATTTTAGTTATGTAATGATTACCTCCTTTTTAGGCAAAAATTATCAGATTAATCGATTTGAAATGTATTCCACTTTAATTTATTCGGAATACATTATTTCATTAAAATATTCAACTCTTAATTTGATATATTAAATTATTCATTTTATAATTATTACAAACTTTGGAATTTTATTAATTTCTTGTTTCCAAATTATTTATTTATATAATGGTAAATTTTAATAATAATATTGTATGTTAAACTCATTTGCTTAAATTATGGGTGTTGTAAAATATTTACATAACGGCTATTGGTTTTTGAGTTATTTTTTTTAGATTAAACAATATATTAACAACACAAACGAAATAGATTTTTTCGATGTTATTGGGTTTAGAAAAAATAGTTTTAGGTTTATTGTTTTATTGCACTTAAAATTTATTTTAATTTTGACACATTTAGATAAAATACAAAATGTATAAGATTATTTTGATTTTATTTATTTTCTTGTAGGTATCATTTCTCATTTTAGTTTCATCAATATATTAATATGTGATAATAGTGATAGATATAGTCTGTAGCACTACAAATTGATCGTTTTTATATACTTTCTATAAATACATATATATACTGTACGCACATGCCTACTAGACTTAATTATTGTGTAGTGTATTTAGTTAGTATTTTTAGTAAATTATGATAATTTTAATTTTTATAATACATTTAAGCATTTAAGTCTTTTTATTTGAAGGATTATACTGAATACTTACGACTTTAAGTATAAAATCAAACGTATCGTCCTGATTACAATCAATAAAAATAGATTTTAATCCAAAAAACACATATTTAAAATAATGGATAGAGTTTTAGTTGTAATGGGGTAGTGATTTTAAAAGCTTAACAGTTTTACTATACTATATTAGTATAATAACTAGTAAATAAATAGTCAACTAAAATACGTATTCAACATTCATTACAATATTTTTACTAGTACATAAATTAAATTAAAATATGAATAAATATTATTTTTATTATTGTCAGTAACTTCTAGCCTATGTAAATACATATACGTATATGAGCAATCATTGCAGATAGTATTTCCGTGATCTGCAGAATATCTTAATTATTAATCATTTATAATAATTGATAATATTGTGTAGTTTTTATACATTTTATTTAAAATAAATATTTGTATTGCGTAATTGTAACATGCATGACATGGTTTCACATTAAAATAATTACTAATATTTACTTATTATGGTTTAATAATGTTAATTAAGAAACGGATAAAAAATAATGTGTTCAGATAATACACAAATAAATTATGATATTTATTATTAGCTTATTTATACATAAACACAATTTATTACGTGAACATTGATTGAATTTGTTATTTACATAATATTTTAATTAATATTATAACTGCAGTACGCTCGTATTATTATAATAAAGGAAATATATTATGTACAGTATTTTGTAAAGACGTTATCATACATTATATGCAGGTTCTTGCAAATGTATATACATTTTTTTTGTAAGTATCATCGAAAGTAAGGTACAAATTTGTATTAAATTAAATTTCAATTAACTAGGATATTATTCACATGTAAATAAACGATTTCTCATTAAATTATATTAGTTTTTTAATGTAATTCAAAAAGTATTAAACTTAAAATATGCCACTATTAATTAATTTAAATACTATTAAATCTACTTAAATTATAATTTTGTACATTCAATAAAATTTTCAAAATTTTCTCTAATTGTATGCTATTTATACGCGTTTGACATTTTTTATTTATTTTTGAAAGTGTTATAGGTATATAAGTATATTATAATATATGCATATTTTATTTTAAAATATTTGCATAAAAATCCAGGTCTTTTAGTTATAAGTTATGAATAATAAATTCTTAAATTTCATAAATCTATTACTTTTATAATATATTATTATATATCTATATACTATATAGATACAATAAATATATAACCTCATTGTGATCACAATTAACTACAAAACTACATGAAATACGATCTGTTTGAACTTTGTCTATACAATGGAATATAAAAATGAAAGATGGACATTTTTGTAAAAATAGTTGTTCTAATTTAGTTGTTGCTATAATTTAAATTTATTCTTATAATATTTTAATATATTATTCAATAGTTCGTACGCATAGCATATTTAATTTGAAACTAAAATAGAAATTATAATATTTAACAGGAATTTAAAAATATTAACATTTTTACTTTATTCTAAATTAAACATGTTTATATACATGTATACAGTGATGTATCGTTTGTTACTTTCCTAAAATCTAAACAATTGAATTTATAATAAATGTGGGACGAGTAGGTAGGTAATTATTTTATGAAATAGGAACGTATCAAATATTAGAAATGTTTTTTTATAAATATTTGCATAATTTATAGAGCTATATATTTTTGAATTTTACGGTTTCTATAATTTAAAGATGGTAAATCTAAGGCATTTATTTTGGTCATACATATTAAATAATTAAAAGCATTTCCAAAAATATACTAATTTTTTTTTTTAATAACTAAACGAAAAATAAGATTGTCATTCGGTACTCTTAAATTGTCTATTCCGTTGAATGTTAGAATATAATTTGAATTGATCAAACTGAAAGACAGAAGTAAAAATACAAGGAAATTAATACCTCGATAATCTTATTATTAATATAGTTTCTAGATTACATTAAAACTTTAGTCCTTTTTAAAAACTTACACAATAATCGATATTTCCTTTAACTAATAAATTAAATTGCATTAAATCTTACCCCTCACTCCACCATACTGATTGAAAGAATTTCTTTCCGTGTACCACAATATTACTCTCGATCATTCCCAATATTTTATGTAAAAACTAACGCACTAATTATAATTAATATAATCCTCTAAATCGACTATTTGCCAAAGTTATTATCTAACTTTGATTTTTTCTCTAATATTCTACCCGACTTAGGCTTTAAGCATCTATTACATTAATTATTGATTATTATTTATATATTATTATTATTAGTTTATAAATATATTAATATTATATTAAAGATAACTTAATATGTTCCATTATTTTATATATCACTCATGTTATCTACCATGTCATGTTAATTTATTTACTATATATTTATATATTTTTACTTATTATTGAGTCAGTCGGCGTAAAATTAAAAAATAACAGATATATATATATATATAAATAAATATATAAACGTTATAATTCTCGTTGCGCAGGGCCTTAACTTTCTAATTAAAAAAAAAAAAATTAACAGTCGATTTTAGCTGTAATTAGTAATTGCATATATTACATTGAGTTTTTGCTGTTCTGTAAATGATCATTAATTTGTGTAACACGTATGCAGAGAAGAAATAATCACCGTTTTGCGCAATCGATGTGGATGCCCATTATCGTATTGCTCGCGGAAACAACACACCCTTGTATATATTATAATGTAGTGTGTGATGGCGTCTGATCTGAACGTACGATACATTACATAAATAATGTACGTACACTTATTCATATACACACATATATATATATATATCCACAGGTCAATGAGGTCATATATCCGTTTCGATTACATACGTAAAATGCATAGATTTGTTGTACTAAAAATTTATCTATTAAACTCAAGGATTTATCGAAGACATAACAAGAGCTCAGCTTGTACGCGCTCTAAACTCTAATTTAATCTGAGTGACTATATTATAATATTTAACGTACTGAGTACCTATATAACTGTAACAGTCAGTGTAAGCCGTAAGCGTCATAATAATAATCGATATCGGTTGAATAAAATCAAAACTCTATCGTGACATTTCAACTGTATATACTTTATCAACTTCGTTTTTAATGTATTATGTATATATTTTATATCGTAGTATATAATATATGCGTACTAATATTTTATTATAATTAAATATATATATTTTATAGGTAGGTATATCTGTAATATAATATCTAAAAGTGATATCGCACCTACAATCGCATTATAATTAGCGTCTCGATAAACGCGAAATTCTGAAATATTTCTAAAAAAAACAAGGTTTATATAGCTTAGATTATATTATAGTATCAAATTTTGGAGTACTGATAAAATTGTGTAAACGCAAGTATGAAAACTTACAGAACTGTCGAAATTTTATGACGGCGTATCGCGACGACGTATCATCGAGATCGCCGCCTCCGATTTCCACGTGGACACGCGCACCCACCTGTTGATTATTGCTTGAGTTATAATCTTCAACCACGGGTTTTAGGTACATTTCATACAATATAATATCATACTAACACGCATTCAAGGGCCGTACAAAATTATTTTAACGAGTCGCATGTGGTGGTATGCTCTCATTCGGTGCAGCAGCTTCTGTCATATATAACAGGCGTGTGTGAAATTATAATAATTTAATGTCATTATTTCAGCGCACGCCTCGCGATAACGCAACCTGCACAGTGTACTCCTTAGTGGACGTTTACAGCAATGGCGTGCTCACGGGGGGGGGGGGGGGAATCAGGGTGCTATATCTCCCCCCGTTGAATTTTTTTGTAATGATTTATTATCTACATGAAAAAAAAATTTAGGTTCTATAATAAGTAAAAAATGAATATCCCCCTCCCCTTTTAAAAAAACTGAGCACGCCACTGGTTTATAGATTCGACGAAATTCAGGTCAGCGTTAAGACGGATATAGAATGTTACGCAGGGTTAAGTAAATGTAAGTGCAACGTAAGTGTAACTTCCTAAAGTCGTTTTCCATATTTATTTTTATTATGTATGTATCGTACATTTAGTGAATTTTCAAAGTATAGGAAAATGTCTGTAATATGTTCTTATTGTAATACGCCAAGGGCAGAAAATCATGACTCTATATATCCGCTAGGCCCTGGGTCGCTTGTATTAAAAATATAAATGTAAATATCGATGACTAAAAGGCTAAATATCTTTCAAAAATTGATTTTGTATGTCCAATCTAGATTCTCTTCGTGATTCTGCCAAATATCAAGTGTCCAAAATTATTAGAAATGCGTTATTTTTACATAATAATATTTGGCATTTTACTAGCTAATCATATTTTTGATTGCACAAAAATTGTAAGTAAAAAAAAAATGAGACGTACCTACAATTATTTTAAATAGATATATTAACATTGGTGCTTATTTTAACTGGGCAAATGTAACATGTCCGGACATACACTATTTGGAAAAACTGATGAATTAAATTTTATTAGTAGAAAAATATAATAACAATTGCCATATTATGTAATAAGTCCTTTTTAATTCCATTAAAAAATTACTTAAAAAATAAAATAAAAAGTATTAGTCGAGTTAAGCTAGCAAATTAATATTATGAAATAAATTCATCATTTAGTAGCATTATTTTTTAATATTTGAATTAAAATGTACTTCTAATATAAATCAATACGTATATATATTGCTGGCTACTAATATTGATAATTATAATATGTGTAATGATGAAATAAATAATAATAATAATATTGTTTATTTTGCGGTCGCACAGTTTATTGTTACAGTGTTATTATTACAGTAAGCATACCTACGTCGAATAACATATTATTATTCTGTTCTGAATGCACATATTGTTATATAACGTACATTTATCTTTAAATATATTAACGTATACCATAAACTTACTATATTATACCTAATCATTAATAAAGCATAATAATATTACGCCCGACGTCAAAAACCGATCGCCGTCTGCTGCAGCCTGCCCAGCCGCGATGTTGTCGAATTCGGCGAAATCACTTGCAAACGGTGAGCCCCAAGAAGTGTGCCGTGATTTATTCGATTCGACGACAAAACAATATGGATCGGTTCCAAATATTCCAATGATGTCCGGTGCTGGTGATGCGTTGAAGATCCGATCATCGTCGCCGATATCTAGTCCGCAGCTAGTATCTGCGGACTCGGCCAAACAGGACGCCGCGAAGGGTGCAGAATTCGGCCGTCCACCGAAGAGACCATGGAGTTCGATGCCCAATATTCACATAACGTTTAGTGAAACCGAAGCAATCGAAATTGAGTGCGTTTCTGTGGAAGTCGCTGTAGCCGAGATTGAAAACGGAACAGAACCGGCCTATGACGTGCACGTTTATTCGGATCCGATAACCAACACCAGTCATGGAGCCACCACTGAACGTAGACGCCGTTCGTGGTGGAAACGTACGAAGAAATTCGCACGTCGTATGTTTTGTTGTGCGTAATAATATATTAATAAAGCCTATATAGTTTAAAATATAATACAGTGTGATTATTTTAACTTGTACGCGGTTATAAGTTAAGTATATATATATATTATATATTTGAACTTAGAAAAGTTCCTTATGGCTCAAAGGGTTAGGTTAGGTGAAAATATATATTTATATTGTGTAATTAAAAGATTTAAAAAAAAAAACAACTTGACAAAGATATTTTAATGTCTTAAGTTAAAATTGGAAATACATATTGAATTTATCAAAATTAAAAAATTCCAACGGCACGTAGTGTTCCCAAGCGGTCACCAATCCAAGTACCAAATACGTCCGACGATGCTTAGCTTCAGTGATCGCTCGAGAACTGGTGATTATATTACACTTGCGTAATAATAGTACTGGCCGCTAAGGTGCTGTGTATGAAATTTTAAGTATAACGTGCTTTAAGGCGCCGTTGCCGTTAAACGATTTTTGCTTAATATTTATTTGTATACCTACATAAATGTGTTTGAATTTTTACCATCGTTAACCATGTAGTTTGGTCTTAACGGTTTTACAGTAACCCCAATGAACACCATTATAATATTATATCGTGTCTGTCACTGTATATCTATAAAATATACCTATATTTATACATTCGACATCCCCTGTTAAAACTCGAAGCTGATTGTTTTCAAACGAATACACTCATTTCATATCTCCGGTATAATATGAACGCATATAAAATATATGATTGCGAATACTACAGTTTCTTTTCTTGTCCTGACAATTTATTGTGAAACATAATAGATCTAAACAAAAATGTAGATGTATATTTGGTTGCACATACGCGGCTTTTTACACATGATTCTTTTAAATTTATTTACAAATTAATCATATTTGTGTTCTATATGCTATATTAGCATAAATTATTCAATTGTATGAGACCGATTATGTTGTTTTCCATGAATTCGTAAAAAATGTAGGTATACGATTTTTATATATTATGTTTAAATAATATGTATTTATAAAAAAAAATATTTGAGTTGTCTCGTGAGTTGCGATGAATAAAATAAATCACCAGACGCATAAATTAAAAAAAAAAAAATGCTTAGATGCTATAAATTATAATTCGGTATATGTATCTATATAGTGGTCTATCTATACGATCTACCAAATTGAAATATACCTAAATTTATTATTTTATGATTATTGTTCACTCCGGTGGAAATATTATATTTATGACTACAGTATAGGTACATAAGTATTACCTATGTAGTATGTATAAATACATAATATGCGTGTCTGTGTGTGATATGTGTATAAACGTATTATATGTGATGTGTTTAGCTGGATCGTCTTTCATTTATGTCAAACGTGTCTGATTGACCAATGAAACCGATCTGTAAAATTAATGAATTTCGCATTGATGATTTTGTTATATTCACTTTTTAATACACAGTTGTGGTTAAACTAGACAAAAAGGTAAATATATTGAAAACTATACATACAATAATAGTCAAAAACAAATTGTATTTGTACATTTTTCAGTACCAAATTAATATTTAATTAATATTTCTGTACTCGTAACTTTTATTATATATATTTTACGATACTTTTTATTTAACACAACGTACACAAAATTGTAGCATGTAGTATAGTATGTACCAATTATATTGTACCTACTTGATTTTAAAAAAGGGTAGCTAGGCCATAGAATAGTATTCACCTTTAAGGTACACCGTAAAGACATCACATAACAATTATTATTGTAACGAGACCTATAGAGACATCACACATTTTATATAAATATATATAACGTACTGAATGTAGACAGCAGACATACACCTGTTAAATCACTATCCCCCTCATAAACAATCATCTAGTCATAGCCTTTAAAGATACACACTAAAAATCAAATCTTATAAAAACTTAAAGAGCCGAGATCATCCCTCAAATATCTATTATATGTCGCCATCATGCTACCGACATACGGTCTACAGTTTGGGTAACTTGAAAATGAGACAATACATAATGTTCAACACAATAATTATATACTCTGATCACGAGAAATCACAAAATCTCAGTATACAATATATTTATTATGATATTATAATATAGTCTTATCCGGATAGTCTTTAAAAAAATTAGTATTTTTTAATATAATAATATGACGTATACATAATTTGGTATTATCCGACGCGTTTAAATAGGCCATCGCGATAATTTACGCGATAAAACGATAAACACGTTATAATATACGGTCGTACTACTTATATAATATCGTATGATACGGCCGGGTAAGTAAATAATATTATATTATTAGTATTATATTTTTTTGTAAGACACTATTCGCTGCGGCATATAACGTATCTGCGCGTATAAAAAAATGATATAATATCGTCGCGGCGATATAATAATATTATACACACGTGATTGCAGCGTTCGGCGTACGTATTATTATTAAATAATAATGTGATATTATAATGTTTGTCGTACTGCAGTCGGACCGCGGTGGGCGTCGTGCCGCGCGCGATTTACTGCGGCGATCAATTCCACGAGAACGACCGGAAGGAGTGCAAGTCCCCCGCCGCCGTCGCTGCCGACGGTCGGCCAGACGCACGTGGGTGTGCTCGGCTGAGGCACCGTCCAATCGATTTGCGCTACTCGGCGTGTCGTGTAATAATAATGTACATTATTTATTATACTCAGATACGTATTACGCCGTATTATTATTATTATTATTATACTCTGCGGATGCCGAAAGTGCGCGCGTTGCGGAAGAATGTATATGTTTTTCGTACGCGACGATGTACCTCAATAATATAAATAATATGCCCAACGTAAAACATTCTGATGCACAGTAAGTGTATTGTAATATATACATATGGAGACGAAATACAGCGAATGTCATAAATCACTATACCATCATTATTGTGATATATGAATGTATCGGTATATTGAGCCTATAAAGTACCTATTATCTATGCATAAGTATCATATATATATATATATATATAGGCGGGGAATCGGTCAGTCAAAAATTATGCATAAATATGCGACGTTTCCTGCAGTATATAGCTATGTAAGCTATGCAACTGTGTAGATTACTTATGTGATAATCCATTCGACCGTTTTCTTTGGTCAAAGACTTTGATAAACCCGTGAACCATTATTCCCGAGAAAATGTGAATTTTCTCACTCAACGTCGTTTTAATTTTTTTTTACATCTGCAAATATTAACTAATGAACTATGTTTCTAACAATAATTGAAAAATCATATTTGGCAGGGTAAAAATATGATATAATATTATGTCCTTAAAAATGAACACGAGTGCGGATAAAAATTTAAATATATATTTCATCTAAAAAATAATAAATTGTCGGATTATGATTTATCTATGCACAAACAAGAATCAGGCGTGTCCTATAGTGCAAATACAATTATTATTCACTGGCGCAGTGATTAGGTATCAATTATTATTGTTACATGTTTATTGGATAGATCATTGATCTATGCAAATATATATTATGCATAGCTTCACTGCACAAGTGGAAAAGTAGCACGCGTGCGAATGTGTGACCGTATAGTGCAGTACGTATGGTCTAACTGCTTTTAGTTATCGTGAACATCTTTAAATTTATGTTTAGAGCGAATAAAACGTGTACCTATATATATATATATATAATGAATATAATAGTTTATAATCATAAATCAGTGATATTTTTGGATACATAACTGTATTGTTGAATCATTTAAAAAAAAAAGTAAACTTCGTTTAATTTTACTCTAAAGAGTTAATTTATTGGTTTTATAATATTAAAATGTACTTCTGATAAAAAAATAATAAGTATATGTATTGCTGGCTACTAATATTGATAATTATAATATGTGTAATGATGAAATAAATAATAATAATAATATTGTTTATTTTGCGGTCGCACAGTTTATTGTTACAGTGTTATTATTACAGTAAGCATACCTACGTCGAATAACATATTATTATTCTGTTCTGAATGCACATATTGTTATATAACGTACATTTATCTTTAAATATATTACCGTATACCATAAACTTACTATATTATACCTAATCATTAATAAAGCATAATAATATTACGCCCGACGTCAAAAACCGATCGCCGTCTGCTGCAGCCTGCCCAGCCGCGATGTTGTCGAATTCGGAAAAATCACTTGCAAACGGTGAACCCCAAGAAGTGTGCCGTGATTTATTCGATTCGACGACAAAACAATATGGATCGGTTCCAAATATTCCACTGATGTCCGGTGCTGGTGATGGGTTGAAGATCCGATCATCGTCGCCGATATCTAGTCCGCAGCTAGTATCTGCGGACTCGGCCAAACAGGACGCCGCGAAGGGTGCAGAATTCGGCCGTCCACCGAAGAGACCATGGAGTTCGATGCCCAATATTCACATAACGTTTAGTGAAACCGAAGCAATCGAAACTGAGTGCGTTTCTGTGAAAGTCGCTGTAGCCGAGGTTGAAAACGGAACAGAACCGGCCTATGATGTGCACGTTTATTCGGATCCGATAACCAACACCAGTCATGGAGCCACCACTGAACGTAGACGCCGTTCGTGGTGGAAACGTACGAAGAAATTCGCACGTCGTATGTTTTGTTGTGCGTAATAATATATTAATAAAACCTATATAGTTTAAAATATAATACAGTGTGATTATTTTAACTTGTACGCGGTTATAAGTTGAGTATATATATATATATATTATATATTTGAACTTAGAAAAGTCCCTTATGGCTCAAAGGGTTAGGTTAGGTGAAAATATATATTTATATTGTGTAATTATTATTGAAACTTCGTTTAATTTTACTCTTAAGAGTTAATTTATTGGTTTTATAATATGTAATTATATAGTATCTTTCTATATACCATCTTGCATGTGTTGAGGTGACAAAGATATAAATATATATGAGCCAATAATATTTTGGAAACTTATTATTGTGTGGACTCCCTAGTCCCTCCTGAGTGTAGCTACATTGGTAACTATTAAACATCTTATAGAATACCTAACTTTATTATTTATGTTTTTTTTTATTAAATTTTGAACCATATCAATAATTATTTAATTATGAATAATGTTATAATTTTTAAAATTACTACAATATTAGAATAATCTTGTATCTAAATAATTTAGTACGATAGCCAATTGGCACTATACAATAACATAATAAAACATGACATTTTAATTAATGTGTTCGTAAAAACGTACAATAGGGTACCTATTAATTAAAAAATTTCTGAGCCAAATAATGTAAATTGTTTTGTTTATACTGTAAATGTTCACGTGCCTACTTCTACATATTCAAATTATTATGGGTAAAATAAAATTCGCTTCAATAATGTGAATTTAATTTTATGGCTTATTTATTTACATAATAATCACATTAAAATTGATATATACAAGTTCTTTGATTTTGTTCATTATGTATATTTATAAGTAATACACTTGTTTACAGACTACTAATTACTATTATACTAATGCTGCTGGTTACTTAAGACTTTCAAATATCAACATTTGAATACATTTACTAAATTGACGACTTGGCGGAAAATATTCTGTGCCTCAATTTAAATTATACCTATTCAATAAATATTATACATATAACATGTTTAAGTTTTATTTAAATTAATTAAAAACCTGACTAACTTTATTATTGCTTATAAGAAAAATTAAATGATTTTTAAAAATAAACGAATTCGTTTGATTTTTTTTTCTTTTTTTTTTTGTTACAACATATTATTACATTATATTATATTAACCCAACTTTGTCAGTACACTGTGAGGTTTTATTATCATATGTATCACATTAGGAATAGTCTTAGCTTTCACGGTCTACTGGAGTCAACTCAACCCTGTAGTGAGATCATGTATCGCATACAGACGACCGCAAACAATAGCATGGTTGAAAAAAAAAACAACAAAAAGAATAAGATTGTTATCGACAGAATATGTTTTATCTAGCAATATATATATATATATATAAATATATGTATATATAGAGAGAAAGAGTGACGTAAAAAAGAGGGAAAAATACAGTGAAACAAAAAATTGTTGTGCCGGTATAATATACGTATGTGGATATTATTGTACGTAGAAAATGATTTTGCAATTTCACGTGAAAATATATAATATAATATAACCACGGTTATTCCATTAAATCAGAGTAAATAACACTAAAAATCTTATTGATGGCCGCCATAATATTATATGAGCACATTTCTAACATACAATATTATATATCTGTAGACCGTAATGGAAGGTAAATCGTGTTATATAATATATGTAAATATAATACGTGTATGTCTCAACTCTCCGCCGTTGACGACTCGAATAAAAGTGCACTTAGGTTTATATCTAAAAAAAAAAAAAAACACTATACAGAATATACACATTATTATAAATAATAAACGTTTATAACGAATACGGTATTGGTTGATCTAATGTAATTTATGATAATTATTATTACGGGATATATAGGAGTTTAAACATATATTATATTCAACCGATTGAGAGTGAGTCTGTGGGATATAATGATGTCGTGTTGTAATATCTCCATGCGCGCACGCGAACTTTATACGCATGTGTATACGTAATTTAGACATAAATAACTTAATGAAAATATTGTTTTATGTCCATGAAGATGCATCGTACAACGCGTTATTTATTATTGTATTTATTTTTACAACGGAAAAAATATGTTTTCATAACTATACAATATTTTATGTCTGTTTAAACAACGCACAAATAAAATGTTATCAATGATTGTTGTAATAATTATAACAACTGTAATTAAACGAGCATAAATTATAGACATATAGTCGAGTGTTCTTTATGGTAATAATAATTATATGTCGTTTATTTTGTATATTATTCGATAACGATTAATGATGGTGTATACCACCTAATTTTCAAATATTTACCTATTCTGACATTTTTGTAAATTAGTTTTTTTTATTTATACTACACAATATAAACATAAGATGATAGAATATATTTTTTTATTTAATTGTAATCTACGTTTGTAGATAGGTATAAACAATAAACGCTTCAAATTGAATAAGCCAATTTTATATAATGTTATGTCTATTTTAGTTTATAAAAATTTAATCTAAAAAATAAAATAAAAAATATACGTTAAGAAATATAATAGGTACTGCCGTTTGTATTTTTAACTTTTAATTAAAACAAAAATGTCTATGTTTATTCATTTGAAATTCAGATTAGTTACTTAATTTTAATCAATCTCTTTCACGAAGTAGTTGCTTTCATGAAGTGTTATGGATATAATTTAACGTTTTAACCTCTCTACCATTAAATAACAATATAATAACAACAACAAAGATACCGAAAACTTTGTAAACGCTGCATATTATAATAAATCTCGTCTTCTCTTTTCCTCTATCTCCTCCACCTCCTTCTTCTGTAATACTATGTTTGTCGTTATTATTTTAAGATTTTTATACGCGCGTACTAAAAAAAAATTCGATTATAGTTTAATGAAATACAATATTATTATGTTTATGTCCCATCGCGTTTACCCTTCGCATAGGCCGATATAATAATATTATATTATAATATGTATATATATATATGCATTGCATATATGATATCAACATGTCGTTCGACATTATAATTCCATTTGATCAGTACAACGTAGTGGCAGTGCAAGCGGCAATAATAATATAAGTCTGTACAAGAATGTGTCATAAGAACGATTATATTATACTTTTATACTTGTCTACATAAAAACGAACGCATAGTAAGTATATTTTATTAGAATTATCATTTTCCAAGCTATATATTATATAATAGGTATTTACTATATAGTTACATATATATATTGTACAGGTATTATAAATGTATATATACTGTTATACCGAAATGACAGGACAGTGACATTCCTCGACAACTGTCTGAAACGAAATTGGATTCTTGTCAAAAATTATATTCACTTGGCGGATCGGCGGCACCGTGTACCTAATATTATTATTATTATTAACGTATATATATATATATATATATATATATACGCGATGTATGTGTGTATATTTTATGGGTTTTAATTATATTCAAAAACGTAATCCAAACACCTGACGTAGGGGGCCGGTACAAAACTAATTTTCTCGCCGGTCCACTCGATTTACATTCACAACGACCCATGCGCGCGATAACGTCAGGATGGAGACGAGAGACGACCGACCGACGTTCGGTGTAACCCTAATAAGTAATAACCATAAACCAAACGGTTTTTCAGCTGCCTTGAAAAGTTTAGAAAATAAACGTAGTAATAATAATAGTAATATCGATGATAATATAGCTAGTAATGTTTAAAACATATTATATTCTACAAAATCATATAATATATATATATATACGCATTACGCGCGACAGGCGTGCGTTCATTTATCCGTCGTACACTTTACTGCAGTGTTCCTAACGCGTAATAATAATACCACAAATAGATTTTCAATTCGTGTGGGCACACACGAATGTATAAAATAACGTACAATTTAATCGAAACAATGTATAATCCAACTGTACGTATATGTATAAAATGTTCATTATTGATATGTATATAATGTATAATAAATACATTATTTTGTTTAGGTATATATATACGTCATATATTAATATATGATGTACACGAATATACAATGGGTATATATAGAATCTGATCGCATACGATTTACTATTTTTTTGAAAAACGATTTTACACATCAATATAGTTGCTGAGCTGCTCTTGTTACCTAAACCAAAATGTTTGAATTGCATTCGATCCGATCATTCTATAGACGCATATAGAACTTAAAAATATTGCAGACTATAGTTGATAATTTATTGCGTGTGTGTATTGGTAAATTTAGTATTACGCGACGTAACTAATTAAGAAATAAACGTAAAATGTGGGAAGATTCCGCAATTATTGCGACGATGAACATAAAAACTTGTATTGGTCGATAATTTTTTCTACAATGGTGGACTGATGAGTAATATGGTAAAAATTCGTATTATATCCTGTTAGGTACTTTGATAAATAACAAAGAACTCCTTAAATACTATACGATTGCGGACTAAACAGGCCCCACCATTAATATATTTATGATAATACAATTTTTAAAATTACACAATCAAATCGTATAATGTTATATATATTTGTCAACTCAAAAAAAACCATAATAGTATAAAATATAAATATAGGTAAAAAGTAAAATTAATCATTTTATTCATTCTATATATAATATAATATATTTCAATAATAATGTGTAATACTATTTAGTTAAAAATCGTCATCGAAATAATTATTAATTGAAAAAGGAATGTATATTTATGTATCTTGCCCGATTGTTGTTCAATAGATTTGTTTTATTTGCGAGTTATTCGAAACTTTACATTTTTAGAATTTTCTAAAATCGCACAAAAATAAAATTAATTTAGAGTACGGAATCGTGTTATGATTTATGAAATAGGAACCACTATACCAATACGCACCGTACGCAATCATATTCTACGCAACATTGCGTTTCTCGGTCAACCCTGCATCGCGTTTTTTATCACCACAATATAATTATATAAAAAACCATTCGGTATTAAATTACTTGTGGATGATATGTATTAAACGTAGTATTTGCTCGGAATAACATTGAATGGTTTATTACTACCGTTTTTATTTTGAGAGATGGCAAGAGGGGGTAAGAGTATCATGAGGGAGAGGAGTGAGTGAGAAAGAGTGAGAGAGAGAGGCATAAGATGGACATTCTTCTTCTTTGGAGTCCATGGCGGCCATAACTTTTAGACCTCTCCTAAAATATTTCTCTCGTGACTCGTCTATAAACAGGCATTAACACTACTGAACTGCTACAGTCACATGTATGTATAACCCCTTCGACCTGGCCATTTGACGACGATAGAATCTGTTTTTTTTTCTATCGTCCATAAACGAAGGAAAATAAACAACAAAATAATCTAACCAATTAACACAGAAATCCAGAGATGCCCAAACACACACGTAACCTATATATATATATATATATATTACATACTTTAGTATATACCTTTGTATATACTATGTAATATTATACATATATTATCTAAATATTTGACAATTCGTGAAACAATAAGAAATGGCACATAGATTCCATAGAAATGATTGTAAATACCGTCCAGAGGAATTATATTTATGTTATCGTTTGAAAAAAAATTTATGTTCTGGGTCTTTGTTTGTTTGTCTTTTTTAACAAATGATTAACATACCTATTAATATTCAACTACGTTGCAGGAGACTTTAACGGGTTTTCAATATAGCGGCTTATAGACTATAATTTACAATAAAATCATTATTATCGTAATTGTTTAATCTATTTAATCATTATAGTTGTTTGAAAATAGTATGTTATGTATTAATATGTATTCATATTTAAGATATTATTACATACTTACTGTTTATTTCATTCGTAATTGATAACACAACATTATATAATAATAATAGAAATGTATAGTATTATATATAAATATAGCTTTGGAAATTTAAATAGCCAAGAGGCCCAGGTGTGTCATTCTCTGGTAGTCTATTTACAGATCACTTGCACATAATATTTACGTGCACTGTGCACGTCGTTACACTTATCCAAGTATCAATATTTTAATAACGTCACAGATTATTTGAACACACTTGTGTTCCTTGTGTACCTATATATTTACATGTTACTTTACTGTGATTGTTTATGTAATGTTATATGTAAACAATTAAAAATAATAATAAAAAACAGTATAATCCTACTCCGAAATAAGAGAACGAGTTGCGGCAGATAGATGGGCATTCAAATATAACAACATCGCGAAGCATAATTAGTGAAGAAGTTATTTAAAATTTATAAAAGGTAAAAAATATAATTGGAGATTGCTGTGTTGACAGTGAACTGTGATTCGATTAAATATATTCAGATATATTATTTTAAAATGTTATACAATTTAATAATAGCAATTTAGATATTTATTTGGTATGCTGTACGGTATACCTATATGTAATATCTTAAATTGGTTCGCCGTTAAAACTACTCGCTCATAATTATAGTATATCGAATTGGAAATAATTGTAAATTTTACAGATGCCATAACGTAACTCAAATATATTTTATAAAAATAATAATTACTTTAGACTACTAAAAAGGTATACTTATAGAATCAAACATATTTTGATGTCTGAGATCAGAAAAAAAAGTTATATGGAATTCGAATAATTTAAAGGTATACGATTTTGATAATTATTTCAGTTGGTTTTCTTATTTATTTGTAGAGTGCTTAAAAACTTTCTAGTCATACTGATATAATGTCGATCTCGAGGAATAAAAAACATTTGTTGTTTGTGTATCGCCGCGTACATCATGACTAGGTATACAGCAAATATTTATAGGATTTATGACGTACTATTTGTAATAAAACAATAAAAGCATAATACTTCTGGAATTGCGAAGATTGCTTTGATATGTGGTTTTACAACTGCATAATAACACAAATACCGTGAGTTTATGGAGGATTTCGTCAAATTTAAATTATAATCATCAGCTTAGATCGACATTAAATGTCATGGTTTGAACATCATGATATAATTGCAGATGTTAATTATTATTGGTAATTATATAGTTGTAGCAGACAGTATACATAGATAAGTTTAATTGGTACCTATATAAAAATTTTAAATGCGTTTATTAATGTAAGTTTTGTGCTATAAATTATATAATATTATTAATATTTGAATTTTTGAATTTTTTATATTATAATTACCTTTTTTAATAAGCAATATCATACGATATGATTTCTGTAGTGCAAAAACACCACATTCACACACATTATATGCACGGACGCACATTCATTATTTACGTTTTAGGTACCAGTACCATCGTTTAACTTTAATTCAGTATGGCCACAGCGTTTATAATATTGAATAAAATAATTGAATAATATGGATACACAATATATAATATACTGACGATTGATTTCACTATAATATTATAGCATGTGAGGAGGTTATATTTTAATTGTACGTTGCACAACGTCCTTTATACGGAATATAAAACTATTTCCAATTAAATTGCAATAAGAAAAATTAAAATTAATTAACTTTCTGCTATCAAAACAAAATACTGTTTCTAATATTATTAATGTCCGAATGATTATGTGAGCAATTTTATTTAGAGATTTAGCAATATATTATTATTATACGTATATATATTATACGTGCGGACAACATTGTCCATCCCGCCCGACTGTAGTTGTATAGTAGTAACATTAGAGTATATATATGACGTAAGTGATATA